>NC_044039.1:8837537-9139092 GCF_901765095.1 Microcaecilia unicolor | reverse complement strand
TGGCCGGCGATCACTTTCGATTATAAGCTGGATGGGCTCATTTTAATACTAATGAGCTTGTTTTAATACATTTGCATTGCATTTTCAGTCGCTTCTTCCGCAAACGGTAAAAGCAGTGTCGAAACCCTACGTGCATTGGTCAAACAATTACATAACATTGTAGATGACGGCAGAAAAAGACCTGCATGGTCCATCCAGTCTGCCCAACAAGACAACTCATGTGTGCTACTTTTTGTGTATCCCCTACTTTGATTTGTACCTATGCTCTTCAGGGCACAGACCGTATAAGTCTGCCCAGCACTATCCCCGCCTCCCAACCACCAGCCCCGCCTACCAACCACCGGCTCTGGCACAGACCGTATAAGTCTGCCCAGCACTATCCCCGCCTCCCACCACTGGCTCTGGCACAGACCGTATAAGTCTGCCCAGAACTATCCCTGTCTCCCACCACCAGCTCTGGCACAGACCGTATAAGTCTGCCCAGCACTATCCCCGCCTCCCACCACTGGCTCTGGCACAGACCGTATAAGTCTGCCCAGCACTATCCCTGCCTCCCAACCTCCAGCCCCGCCTCCCACTACCGGCTCTGCTATCCAATCTCTGCTATTCACGTATGTGCAAAACCGGCTAAAACCGGTCTAAATGAAACGTTACAAACCAGGTAAGTTTTGAGCTTAGGGACCTGGGTCTCAAGGGACAGGAGAGGGAGGAAGAGGCTCCTCCTTGTGTATTAACCCTTCCTGTCCAGTCTCTGCATGCCTTCCCTCCTTCTTCTCACTGTATCAGTCAAGCAGGGAGTTTCCCTGTCTGCTTCCCCTCCCTCCTCCTCTCTGTGTTCTTATCTGATTCATCTGTGTTTACAAGGTTCTCTCTCCTGCATTGCCCTGGCCCGTCCCTGCTGTACTACTTCCCTGTGTCGGTAAGCTTTACTTGTTATTTTTGTAATAGAAAAATTAATGGAAATGCCACTGAAGAAAAGAGATAGCGAACTATGCACAATCCAGTGGGCTGTGAGACAGACTGGGTCAGATAAATTAGATTGTTTTTTTTTTTTTTTTTCAATTGGGTGACTAAAGAATTAGATGGAAGGCATGCACTGGATGTGGTTTACGTGGATTTCTGCAAATCCCTTGCTACTGTCCTGCTGCCATCCCATATGAATAAATTGAGCAGATGGAGAACTAACTGGGTTAGAAACTGGTTGGCTTACAGACACCAGAGAGTAGTGGTCATAGGAGCCAGCTCTGTGGATGCAGTGGTTGCTGGAGCATCCCCAGTATAGGACAACCTACTTGACTGTGCCCGGGGACAGGCAATTTTCATTGGGTTTAGCACCCCCAGTCATTTTTAAAAGTTTGAAATTCACCAAGAGATGAGCAGCAGACTTGCCTCGGGGACTGGTCTTGGATTGGATTCTGTGCAATATCTTTCCGAGTGATAGGTTACAAGGGAAAAATTGTCCCGGTAAATACAATAATGCAAAGATATACAAAATGGAGTATCCACTGTACAGAAATCCAAAGGAGTTTTATGCAATGGATGGGGGAGGGGCTGATGTGCGTGGACCAGGGGGAGACCTCAGGTTGTTTGTATCAGACGTTCTTTAGGTAGCAAAACAGAGTGATAGGGCGGTGGCTGAAGCCAGAGGATGCTGGGCTGCAGACAGGCATAACCAGCGAAAAAAGGAGTCGGATACCCCTATTCGAGTTCTTGGTGAGGCCTCACCTGTAATACTGTGTTCGGTTTTGGAGGTTGTATCCCAGAGAGGGTATAAAGAGGCTGAAGACAGAGGCCGTCCCGAGAAAATCAACCAAAAGGATGTGGGGTCTACATCAGAAGAACCTGAGCTGGGGCTCTTATCCTGGAATCCACCGACCCCAACAGGGAGGTCCGTGGATGTGTTCAAGGGGGTTGGTGAACTGGGCACAAAGATGAAGTTTCTCTGGGATTTCCTTCCTTTTCATTTCAAAATTATTTTTGTGAAAAACAAATGTGTGTTTATGTCAAATTATGTTAATAAGGTGGATGAGATGCTACTGAATTTGATCAGATAGAATACAATAATCACTGTTGCCATCTAGAGAAGATTTCTAATTGATAGGAATTAGAAGAAATATAGCCTGCTATTATGATTATGGGTACCTGTCTTTGTTTACATCAGGTCATTGTGAATTTTAAGATAAAAATTTAGTCTTTTCAAGGATTCACCATAGAAATAGAGAAAACAAAACATGGAAAATAAGGTGATATATATGTATATATACTAGTAAAAAAGGCCCGTTTCTGACACAAATGAAACGGGCGCTAGCAAGGTTTTCCTCGGAGTGTGTTTGTTTGAGAGAGTGACTGTGTGTGAGAGTGAGAGTGAATGTGTGAGTGTGTGTGTGTGTGTGAGAGAGAGAGAGTGAGTCTGGGTGCGAGTGTGTCTGTGAGAGAGAGAGTGTGTGTGTGAGAATGAGAGTGTGTGCAAGTGCGTATGTGAGACACAGTGTGAGAGAGAGAGAGTGTGTTTCACACAGATACAGTGTGTGCGAGAGAGAGTGTGTGTGTGAGACACAGACTCTCTGTGAGACTGAGTGTATGAGACCAAGAGAGTGTATGAGTGACTGTGTAACACATAGAGAGTGAATGTGATACAGTGTGAGACATAGAGTGTGTAAGAGACAGTGAGTGAGAGAGAGAAAGACATTGTGAGAGAGAGAGTGTGTGTGTGTGTGACAGAGATACCTCCCCCCCTCTGGTGTCAGCCCCCCCCCCTCTCTCTGGTGTTTGAGCATTACTGTGCAGGACACTGAGCTCTGGCTGTGCTTCAAGGAACTGACCAATCCTATTTAATAGAATGCACCTCCAACATTCTGAAGCCGAGAAACCTCGTGTGGTTGGTCACTTCTGCTTGTGACGAACCCGGAAGTACATGATGTCAATTCAGGAGATGGATACAGAGAGCAGGAATGCCTCAGCCATGCAGTCAGCTTCAGAATGTTGGAGGTGCCTTTTATTATATAGGATTTGTTTGTTTGTTTGTTTGTTTAATAGACTAACAATGTATTTTTTATTAGCTTTCAGGCGCTAAAACCCTCAGGTCAAGAAGGAGGAGTTTAGCTCCCAAAAGCTAGTTAAAAATAAATTAAGTTAGACCAATAAAAAGGTATCACCTTATTTTCTAGTTTTTGTTGAGTTTTTGTTAATGAACTTTTATTCCTATATTTTCAAGTGGATTTATATGGTCGCCACGCTACGTCATCCTAATGTTCATTGTAATGTTTTCATTACAAATTAGTTTTTTAAAAAGTATTCAATCCTTACGATGCTTCAGTTTAGCTGGGCAAGCAAATAGCATGGATTTGTGTGTAACAGAAAGAAATAAAAGCCTGATGTTTGAACGTAGCTGCAGTGCAACAGAAGAGAAAAGCTTTGGGCAGTCAGCAAGGCTCTGCAGCATCCCCGCCCCTGAGGAACAGGAAGGCCATGCTGGAGAAGGAGAAGGACTAAAAGGCTCTGCTTGGGCCTGCTAGTTGCCAGCTGATTTTTACCGGGAGCTAAAAACACTACAGCAGCTTTAGTAAAAGACCTCTTCAATTTTTGTTACTGTGGGGGGGTGGATGATTTTTAAGAGGAAGCAGTTCATTACTTTCATTAGACTTTTGTGACCCCACAAAGGTTGAGAACCAGTGTTCTAGAGGCAGGGGTGACTCAAGGCAGCCCAAAACCCGCCCAAAAACCGCACACACCCCACCCCTTCCGTCATCACCCCCACCCCCGCCGTCATCAACCCTGCCCCTTCTGTCATCACCCCCCGCCCCCGCCATCATCAGCCCCGCCCCCACCGTCATCGCCCTGCCCAATACGGCACCAAACCCCGCCCAAAACGTCACAAACCCCGCCTCTGTTGGCATTAGCCCCACCCCCGCCGAACGAAAAACCGCCCCAAAATCCGCCCAAAAAATACAAAACAAGCCCAAAAAACCGCAACCCGCCACGGGCAAAAGTTTCCTGCAGCGGGTTGCGGAAAACCGCCCAATTGGGCGGGAAAACCGCCCATCTGGCAACCGTGCTGCTGCCTGAAGCACAATGGATGAGATGGTGCCCCCCAACCCCCCTCCCCCCCATACCACCACCAGGTGCCAGGTGGGGTTTCCTCCTTCAGAGTTTCAGGCAGGGAATTGGGGGAGTTCCCCTCCTAGTTTTATTTAGGGAGCTGGATGTGTGTCAGGCGATGTGTGAGATTGAGGGTATCTCCATTGGGGAGGGGGGACTGGGTGAGTGGATGTTTGGAAGGAGATTGGTGTGTGGGTGGGTTTCTGGGACAGCAATGTGTGTGTGGGGAGCAGGGATGTGTGGAGAAGCTGGAGTCTATGATATGTAGGGCAGGAAGGTATGTGTGAGGTATGGAGGGGGTATCTGGGATTATAGAGGTGCATAGTAGCATAGTAGATGATGGCAGATAAAGACCTGTAAGGTCCATCCAGTCTGCCCAACAAGTTAAACTCATAGTATAAGGTATGGTATGTATACTTGACCTTGATTTATCCTTGCCATTTTCAAGGCACAGACTGTAGAAGTCTGCCCAGCACTCAGGGCCGGGCTTAGGCATGGGCGATAGGGGCGGTCGCACAGGGCCCCATGCTCCTAGGGGCCCCGCATCTCTGGCACATCTGTCCTTCTGTCTTGGAACATCTCCATGCTGCTTTTGATGTCACTTCCTGCTGCTTTTGATGTCACTTCCTGCTTCCGCAATGACGGGATGCAGCAGGGAGGAGGCTCTGGGCTCGGCAGCTGATGGGATATGAAACTCGCTGTCGCTGTCTGCCGCTCTCTACTGAAACGTGGTGGATGCACATCAAGGTACAGGGTGAGGTGGGGTTACGAGAGCTCTAAACCTCCTTTTAAACTCTGATAAATTATGGCTTATGGTGGCGGGCACGGAGGGGTGGGCACAGGTGGGGAGCCCCACTGAACTGGCCGGCACAGGGCCCCGCAATTCCTAAGATCGGCCCTGCCAGCACTAGCCTTGTTCTCCAGTTACAGAAGCTGAATCTGTCTAGCCACAATCAGGGCACAGAACGTACAAGTTTGCCCAGCACTGGCTTCGCTTCCCAATTAGTGAAAAGTGATAAGAATTGGTAGCCAAAGTTTTGTGTGTAAAGAGCTTGATAGAAAGAGAGCAATTTGGACTTTGGATTACTTCAAAGAATACCCTGCAAAGAATTTCCCAGCACCCTCTTTTAACTGAAGCCAAGCCAAATATTGCTGCCTAGGGTGTGGCCTTTCAGGCTGTCTGGCCTCATCTTTGTCGATGACCTCAGCTTGCTCAGATAATTGTCTGATGACCAGGACTTCTATCCTGTATTGCAGGCCAACCTCAATTCAAACCTCATTGAGGTCTTCCTCTGACACCAACAGACTCCTCAATTTTGAAAGAGATGGACGTCCATCTTTCGACATAAAATGGAACATACCCCCCTACCTGTTATGTTTGTGGAGGAAACAGTGAGCCCTCCAAAACTCACCACAAACCCACTGTACCCTCATCTAGGTGCCCCATTTTACCCGTAAGGGCTATGGTAGTGGTGTACAGTTGGGGGTAGTGGGTTTTGGGGGGGCTCAGCACACACGGTAAGGGAGCTATGTACCTGGGAGCAATTTATGAAGTCCACTGCAGTGCCCCCTAGGGCTTGCATTTGGACATTTTTGACATGGACGTCTTTGGTTTCGAAAATCGCCAAATGTCAAAGACGTCCATGTCTAAGGACAGCCATCTCTAAGGACGTCCAAGTCCAAGGACATCCTTGGTATTTTCGAAACAAAAAATGGGCGTCCATCTTTTTTCAAAAATGTGGTTACTCCGCCCCTGGATTTGGACGTTTTACAAAGACGTCCAAATCCCAACTTGGGCATTTCTTCAAAAATGCCCCTGTAAGTCAACTAGGGCTGGGGAGACTGTTAAAACAGTGCTCACAGTCATAGACCCCTGGGGGGAGGTGTACGGTAATGACCGCTCCATAGTCAATGCCCAGAATAAGGTTCAGAAGGGAAAAGGGGCTGCATGGCCCCAGTCCAGGATTGTCACTGCAGTGACTCACCTAAGCTATACTTGGGAGAGGGGGGATATAGGAATATTAAATAGGAGAAAAAATTCCCAGGTAGAGCAAATGAGGGCTCATGATGCCAAATCCCAGCCTGGGAGCGAGAGAATTGCCGATTAAAATTTAAACAATGAGTTGCTGTGATGCAAAATTATGCAGACCAGTTTCTTAACTATTCATAGACAGCAAAACAGTGCACAAAATTTGGTTCATGAAGCCCTTGTTGCAAAAACTTCGACTATTGGGCTCATTTTCGAAAGAGAAAGGACGCCCATCTTTCAACATAAATCAGAAGATGGGTGTCCTTCTCACAGCGTTGTCCAAATCAGTATATTCGAAAGCCGATTTTGGACGTCCCCAACTGCTTTCCATCGCAGGGATGGCCAAAGTTCAAGGGGGTGTATCTGAGGCGTAGCAAAGGCGGGACTTGGGCGTGCCTAACACTAGGAAGTCCTCGACCCATAATCGAAAGAAACAAGGACGTCCCTGATGAACACTTGGACGAGTTTACCTGGTTGTGTTTTTCTTACGACCAAGGCACAAAAAGGTGCCCAAAGTGACCAGGTGACCACCGGAGAGAATCGGGGATGACCTCCCCTTACTCCCCCAGTGGTCACTAACCCCTCCCACAGTCAAAAAACATCTTTCAAAATATTGATTGCCAGTCTCTATGCCAGCCTCAGATGTCATACTCAGGTCCATCACAGCAGTATGCAGGTCCCTAGAGCAGTTTTAGTGGGTGCAGTGCACTTCAGGTAGGTGGACCCAGGCCCACCCCCACCTACCTGTTACACTTGTGGTGGTAAATGTGAGCCCTCCAAAACCCACCACAAACCCACTGTACCCACATCTAGGTGCCCCCTTCACCCGTAAGGGCTATTGTAGTGGTGTACAGTTGGAGGTAGTGGGTTTTGGGGGAGGTTTGGGGGGCTCAGCACACAAGATAAGGGAGCTATGTTCCTGGGAGCAATTTCTGAAGTCCACTGCAGTGCCCCCTAGGGTGCCCGGTTGCTATCCTGGCATGTCAGGGGGACCAGTGCACTAG
Organism: Microcaecilia unicolor; assembly: GCF_901765095.1. Lineage (NCBI taxonomy): Eukaryota > Metazoa > Chordata > Amphibia > Gymnophiona > Siphonopidae > Microcaecilia > Microcaecilia unicolor. Next base: position 9,131,961 of record NC_044039.1, on the reverse strand, counting down.
AAATGCTGGCTCCTCCCAAGACCAAATGGCTGGCATTTGGTCATTTCTGAGATGGATGTCCGTGGTTTCCATTATTGCCGAAAATCAGAAATGACCAAGTCTAGGGATGACCATCTCTAAGGACCACCAAATCTCAGGATTTGGGCATCTCTGACCGTATTATCAAAACGAAAGATGGACGTCCATCTTGTTTCAAAAATACGGGTTTCCCTGCCCCTGGATGGGGGGCGTTTTGCGAGGACGTCCTCATCAAAACTTGGACATCCCTTTCGATTATGCCCCTCTATGTCTCAAATGAGATATAGAGACCTCTTAAAACAATGTGGTGAAGGTTTGCACTTACCACACGATAAGAGCCGAAATGAAGTACAAAGTTTGTGCACTAACTGTTGAATGTTCTCAACACGTTTCCCTACATTTACAATACAGAAGAGCCCTTTATTGCACGATAACTGGACTGACAGGCATCTTTAGTCACGAGATCTGGGGTTTAGTGCGTAAGCCTCAGTATTTGATGTATTACAGGGTACAGCATAAAACACACCCACGCACACACCCATTGCCCAGCGTATAATTCTTGATCACCCTTTGCTCCATTTCTACCTCACCTGGTGGTGTGAAACCGTCCACTCCTCTCTCCTGCACTGTGACCTCATAGCTTTTGCATTTTTGGGGGTTGCAAAGAGAGATAAAACACAAAGTATGGTTGAAACACCTGTTACTATAGGAAAGCAAACAATAGGTGACAGCACCCAGAGGTATTTGAATCACCCTGGTTAATATTTACCTGCATGAATAGTTCAAGGAACTATTCACTTTTATTTCCCTCTGCCCCTCCATGATTTGCACTTTCTCTCTGAGAACGCAATACACTGTTACGAGCTTCTGGTTGAACATACAGCATCCTAACTGCAAAATTATTTCTGGATAGTTTTCTTATTAGGCTGGGTCTGCAGCTTTCGAAATGGCTGGTGTGAGCAAGTGCCTGAAGTACTCAATGTTCATCTTCAACTTTCTGTTTTGGGTAAGTGGAGTCTGACATGGTCTTACTAAATGGGTGGACTGGGATCCGGGGATGGACTGTATAACGAACAAGGGTGATAGCAAAAGCCTGCTCTGAAATTAAAGCCTAGTACCAAAATAAACAGAACCTCTTTGTTAATCATTAGGTTTATTTTTGAATGTATCGTGCAGTTTTATCGTTCTGCTTTTGTGTCAAAAATTAAGATTTAAAAACATTCCTAACCTGAAAACGATCAGGATGTGTAAAAATAAATCAGTAACAAAAATTGAAGAGGTCTTTTACTAAAGCTGCTGTAGTGTTTTTAGCTCCCGGTAAAAATCAGCTGGCGGTAAACGCCGAGACGCCATGGGCATCTCGGCGTTTACCGCCAGCTGATTTCTACCAGGAGCTAAAAACACTACCACAGTTTAGTAAAAGACACCCAAATCAAGAATACCATTTGTAATTCTGTTACCCGGAAATGGCAATCGCCATTACGGCAAATGTAAGCCACATTGAGCCTGCAAATAGGTGGGAAAATGTGGGATACAAGTGCAGCAAATAAATAAATAAATCAATACGGGCTTCCTACTTTTAAGAAGCATTGGGCTCCTTTTGATCATTACATCAAAACATCAGCATCTCTTATAGTTATACTTAAATTGTCACATTTATCTATATGCAATGCATTTGGTTTTGTTGTTGTATGTTACATTGGTTTAAATTTTCTTGAAAACTCAATAAAAATGATTAAAAAAAACAAAACAAAAAAAGAATATGGGCTCCCTAATAAGTAGAGGAATTTACCATTTAAGAGAGACCTGTTACACCTAGATTCCAATATTGTCAGAAGAGGACAGATCTAACACTTCCTTAAAATATTTCCTTAAAAGAATCTCCGGCAATAATAAATAGAAGGAAAATTTAGAAAACCCAGGTTCCTAATTTTATTAATATTATCCATCATTTCTAATATTAACAACAGACACAGAAGCTGCCTGAAGACGAGCCACCGATGTTTCAAGTATGGCCATTCTTATGTTCGTATGCTTTGGTGGTTATCTAACGAAGATGTATTAGTATCCACATTAGTAAATTTCTCTACAGTCTCTTGTGAAAAGGCTGCACCCCACAAATCATTTAAAGCTGATTCTTCCTGGCCAAGATCTGAACTGGGTTGCTGGCTCCCCTCAGGGAACATCAAACCCATAGATAAACTTGGATAAAACAGCTTAGAAGATTGACCTAGTTCTGTTGGTGATGAGATGTCTACATGGGACTCCCTTTGTAAGCAAGACTTGGGAGGGTGGTGGGGTACATTCCAAGGAGTTCAGTGAAGCTCTGATCAAGGAAAGCCTGAAAGCTTGAAGGTTCAGTAGCTCCAGTAGGCACAACATGGGCTTTCTGTTTCCTCAAGGAGCCAAATCCTAATGAGAATTAAAAATAAAATTCAAACAGTTTTGGTGCTCCTGTGATGCTTCAGAGGTTTCCTAAGGGGCAGGGCGTGCCTGTTCGGGCACATGCCTGCAGCCGTAGGAGCCAGCTCTGTGGGTGCTTGAGCACTGCCAATATTAGCAAACTGTGTCCAGGAAGGAGTAATGTCCATTATGTATATGAAGTATAGCACCCCCAGTCATTTTGAAAAGTTGGCTCCGCCTCCTGTGCCTGTGGCTGCATGCTGCAACGGCACAGGCCTCTTATCTTTCACCAAGGCCCTTTAATGACATCAGGGGAGGTGTCTGTGGCACTGCCAGAATGGAATTGGCAATGGAGTCTCTGAAGAAAGGCAGACAAAGACCTCCTGCAGGAATGAGTATGCTGCCGATACTGCTTCTTCCCATGAATCCGCACTAGCATTGGCCTCATATGTCCCTGGAAGGCCCCTTGATGATGTCAAGGGAGGTGTCTGTGATGCTGCCAGAATGGAACTGGCAGTAGAGTTTCCTCCAGAAGCAGATCGCTACCAATAGTTCAGCCAGATGGGGAATGGCAGATAAGGACCTCCTCCAAGAATGGGTTTGCTGCTGATACTGCTTCTCACACAGCGCTTACTTTGTGTAGTGCTACACTTGAGGGATTAGGGAGGTCACCCTTTTAATTCTCCAGTGTTTCTTGTCCCAACCAAAAGTAATACCATCCAAGGGATATTGGGCTCTGTGACACGGTTGTTTCTACAATGGCTAATATACACATGTATGCACTGACACATACACATATATGTTCTGAAATACCAGCACATCCACTGTTATGTTGCCGTGTTGTGTCTGCTGATATATCACATGTTTATGGCAGATCCTGTTCTAAAACATTAGTGGAACTTGAAATGTCCTGACCTGGCTGACTCAATTCCAGTTGGAACCAAAAACAGTTCAAAAGCATCCATTCAGAATATACTCATATCACTTGCTTAACTAAAGTACTTCTCTAGCCCCCCCCCCCCCCCCCCAAATTTTTATATTCATCAAATCACATTTCATTACTTCTCTTTTCTTTTAAATGACCTCAGCAATGTTCGTTGCCAACCAACAATTGTTTTTTATGGCAACGTTGTCAACATCATGACGTCTTCATAGGTCAACTATAGTGACTACTGCAATTTTTCAAAACTTTAATAAAGCCTTTAAACCGTTGACTTATCTTATTAAATCCATTTATCATTCGGACCCAGGGGTAAAAATGTCCGACATATGTTTCGCCCGAGACCGAGCTGTCTCAAGGACAATCCCCCTGAGGATTTTTAGCGCCAGCTCAGCTAAAAGTTCTATCTGTCAATTCCAGTTGGGACATACTTTTTAAAATGCCACGCCACAGTATTGACCATAAGTTATCGAATTTCATTCACTAAGACGTACTGAAACCTCATTTCTAAAAAAAAAAAAAAAAGAAAAGAAAGAAACTATTATAAAATAACCACCACAAAGTCGCTCACTTGTTCAGTACCCATTATCTGTTTTATTACTCCCACCTTAAGTAATTCCATCATCCCTTATTTGTCCTTTTTGTCTGTCCTGATTAGATTATAAACTCTGTCGAGCAGAGACTGTCTCTTCATGTTCAGTGTACAGCGCTGCATATGTCTAGTAGCGCTATAGAAATGAAAAGTAGTATCTTTGGGATTCCAGAATCTTGCTATTCTTTGGGATTCTGGAATCTTGTTACTCTTTGGGATTCTGCACAGAATCTTGCTATTCTTTGGGATTCCGGAATCTTGCTACTCTTTGGGATTCTGCACAGAATCTTGCTATTCTTTGGGATTCCGGAATCTTGTTACTCTTTGGGATTCTGCACAGAATCTTGCTATTCTTTGGGATTCTGGAATCTTGCTACTCTTTGTCCTTACCCCTTATTTGTCCTGTCTTTCCTGATTAAAATGTAAGCTCTGTTGAGCAGGAACTGTGTCTTCAGGTTTAATGTACAGTGCTGCGTCCGTATAGTAACACCTACAGAAATAATAAGCAGTAGTAGTAGAGTTGCAGTCTTGGGATACGGACTGCCAGTCCACATTGTCTTCCTTATAGTTCATAAACTGAAGGCTTTTAGTAGCCATGTTAGTCCACTTTTAAAGGAAATAAAACAAAACAGGTCGAGGATAATTCTAAGAATATAACTTACCAGGCTGCAAACCATCAAAATACTACGAAGGGCCTCTTTTACTAAATCGCATTAGCGATTCCTGGTGCAGCAAAGGAGAGGAAGCCCATTCAATTCCTATGAGCTTCCTCTTGTTTGCTGTGCGGGAATTGCTAGGGCGGCTTTGTAAAAGAGGCTATTAGTTTACAAATTCTTCAGTGTTTATGGGTTCCAGCACCATAAATAAACTAACATATCAAAAAGAAACCTCAAAACCACAAGGCTATAATCTATAATATTAATCCCTATTGGAGTCCCATTATATTATCATCGGTTTCAATTTCAACCAATATGGAGAAAAAAGAGCAAGGGAGACAAACCTTCTAAACTACAAAAGTATAGGAGAAAACTCCTATTGCTAGAACAAAACAAAAAAGAAAAAACCCATCCAATATTCAAGTAAATATGCTGGAAGACATAGCACTGACAAAAAACAAAAACCTATTCAAAAATTATTTGGAGCTCAAAGTTCTCACCAGCCTGTGCGCAAAAATTAAAGCCACTTAGCTTGGAGTCGGTATATTCTGTGGTTCCGACGACCAACTTTCTCCATCTTTGCTACAGATGGATTTCTATCCCAGCCCTAGTAGAGGAGTGTGGTAGCCGTGTTAGTCCACTCTTAAGGTTATCAATAGAAATCAAACAAAATAAAACATGGAAAAGAAAATAAGATGATACCTTTTTTATTGGACATAACTTAATACATTTCTTGATTAGCTTTCGAAGGTTGCCCTTCTTCGTCAGATCGGAAATAAGCAAATGTGCTAGCTGACAGTGTATATAAGTGAAAACATTCAAGCATTACTATGACAGTCTGACAGGGTGAGAAGATGGGGGTGGGTCGGAGGTATGCATGGGGACATCAAAGCATATCATTGATATTCTAACAGGATGGGTGTGGATAATTGAGGGGTGGGGTGATCAACAGAGAAATACAGCTTTATGGTTTATAATGGGCTAGGAACCCCAGATCCTTGTTAAGTCCTTTCTGTTGGGTGTTAAAATATTCAATCATTCTGACTTCAAAGGTCTTACGTTCTTGTATGGTTTTAAAGTTACCTTTCAGGATTCTCACTGTGAAGTCACTGGTACAGTGTCCTGGTCCTGTAAAATGTTGACCAACAGGCGTGGGAACCCTACTGGCACCAGTATTGTTCATGTGATGTCTATGTAAATTGAATCTTGTCTTAAGCATCTGGCCTGTTTCTCCAATATAGCATCCTTCATTACATTTTTTACACTGAATGATATATACCACATTGGAAGATGAGCAAGTGAAAGATCCCTTTATGTTGAATATCTTTCCTTTGTGGGTAACTGTGATATCCCAGCCCTGAAACCCTAAGAAATTTAAATCCTGCAGATAGGATTAGGCTAAGGATGCTTATCCTCCCCCCAAACGATCCTCCAACATTCCTGTGGGCCGCCAGCAGCATCGACAAGGAAAACAAGCTGCTTCGGCCGGCCCCCGGAAGCATTCTGTCTGTTGTGTCCCGCCTCATGTGATATAACTTCCTATATCAAAGTAGGCAGTACACAACAGAGAGAACATTTTCGGAGCCACCCAAAGCAGCTTGTTGACGCTGCCGGTGTCCCACAGGAACGTTAGAGGATTGCCGGGGGAGGGGGGAGGAAAGGGCGAGATAGAACCTGAACTACGGATGGGCTGTGTTGGCAATGCCGTGCGGCTTTGTAAACAAGGGGGTTAGTGATGGAATTTCCTCTCTCTTTTTCTTCACCTGCTCAACTCTCCCTCTCCTTCCTCAGGGCAGTGATTTACATCAGTGCAGTGGCATTGGGGCTCTGAAACATGATGAGACAAGGGACTTATTATGTATGAGAGCTTTCAGGCCTCTGATTATGTCCAAACCAACAAATGAGGGAGACTTGGCAAATTTGTGTCAAAGTAGGTAGTGTCATGTTCAGGAAAGAATTCATTTTCTACTTATCTTTAAAAATTGTTGTGAAAAATAAATGTAAAAAACCTTTCCTCCCTGACTGTGTATTTTATAACTCTGTATCATAAACACAAAAATGTTGCTCTCATAATAAGATTAAGATTGTGCTTGATCTCTCTAGTTGACTTCACTCTACCCAAGTTCACATCAGTTTGGTACTTATAAATTTGCAGTCAGATCCGCTTTGAGCCAGAATTTTCCAACTGAACAGAAGTCCAAACTTGAAAATCTCTGCATACACATTAAAACATACTGGAGCTTCTGCGTCTGTGATGTACATCTATGTTTTCCGGTTCGCACGTATAATTCCAGTGCCCAGATACATACTCTCCACTTGAGATCCAATCATCCCTAAACTCTGCCCTCTGACAATTTGATTTTGAAAATAATGATGCCATATCATCAAACTCTAAAATAGGAACAGGCATAGGCTGAATTGTTCGAACTGTGTGCTGGTCTCCTTGTGAAAGTTTTGATAGTACATTTAGATTTAGCTAACCAAACATGCTATAATTAGCTGCACAAAAACATGTGTCCATAAGAAAGTTCACTAATTCAATTTTGCATTTCTTCCCTCTCAGTTGTGTGGCTGCATTATTCTTGGAGTGTCGATATGGTTGCGTGTAAGCAAAGATGCAAAGGAGGTAAAACTTCCATGTGTTTGTGTTTTTCTCCTCTGTTGTACATTTTTCCTTGTTTACCTTCATCTGTCACATAGAGGGGCAAAATCGAAGTGGACGCACAAGTTTTGCTGAGGACATCTTCGCAAAACGTCCCGGTGAAAGGGCAGGGAAACCCATATTATCGAAACAAGATGGATGCCCATCCTTCGTTTTGATAATAGGGTCGGGGACGCCCAAATCTTGACATTTAGGTTGTCCTTAGAGATGGTCGTCCCTAGACTTGGTCATTTCTGTTTTTCGGCGATAATGGAAACTAAGGACGCCCATCTCAGAAATGACCAAATGCCAGCCCTTTGGTCATGGGAGGAGCCAGCATTCGTAGTGCACTGGTCACCCTGACATGCTAGGACACCAACCGGGCACCCTAGGGGGCACTGCAGTGGACTTCAGAAATTGCTCCCAGGAACATAGCTCTCTTACCTTGTGTGCTGAGCCCCCCAAACCTCCCCCAAAACCCACTACCCACCACTGTACACCATTACCATAGTCCTTACGGGTGAAGGGGGCACCTAGATGTGGGTACAGTGGGTTTGTGTTGAGTTTTGGAGGGCTCACATTTACCACCACAAGTGTAACAGGTAGGTGGGGGTAGGCCTGGGTCCACCTATCTGAAGTGCACTGCACCCACTAAAACTGCTCCAGGGATCTGCATACTGCTGTGATGGACCTGAGTATGACATTTGAGGCTGGCATAGAGGCGGGCACAAACTATTTTGAAAGATGTTTTTTGAGTGTGGGAGGGGGTTAGTGACCACTGGGGGAGTAAGGGGAGGACATCCCTGATTCCGGTGGTCATCTGGTCATTTCGGGCACCTTTTTGTGCCTTGGTCGTAAGAAAAACAGGACCAGGTAAAGTTGTTCAAGTGCTCATCAGGGACGCCTTTTTTTTCATTATGGGTCGAGGACGCCCATGTGTTAGGCACGCCCAAGTCCCGCCTTCGCTATGCCTCTGACATGCCCCCGGGACCTTTGGTCGTCCCCGCGATGGAAAGCAGTTGGGGACGCCGAAAATCTGCTTTTGATTATGCCGATTTGGGCGACTATGTGAAAATAAGCCTGATTGTGACCTCAACTTCAAAATGTCATACCTTGAATACGCTATCCATCAAATACTTATTTTAAGGTTGCACCACTTGGAGTGTGGGTTCTCACTGCTCAGTTTATCTGTTGTCAGGAATTTCAACTTAACCAGACTTCTGGGATATATTCAGCAGTTGACCTCTTGATTGCCGTGGGCTCCATTATTATGGTCCTTGGCTTCCTGGGATGCTGTGGAGCAATGAGAGAGAGCAGATGCATGCTTCTTCTGGTAGGTTCTTCGGAAAGATACCCAACATTTTAAAATTGACATGTCCCCCTAGGATTTCAAAGAGTCTTTGCCAGGGTTTCCCAAATAGCCAGTTGGGCTTTGAAATACCCCAATGAGTGTGAACGAGATAAATCTGTAATTGTGAGCTTCCAGTGTTGGCAACTTTCAATACCGCTATCCTAAAACCCAGATTTGCACCAGCTCGATGATGGCATAAAGGTATGTCTGAACCGGGGGTTCTCAACCCAGTAAAACACCAGTCGAAGTGGGCAATCTTACAGTGATAATATTATCTGTAGGAGAAACCCCACAGAACCTATCAGACTATTGGTCCTAGGTATACAACTTGCCAAATAATATGGCCGTTGATAGTTTCTATCATGGGGGTTTTGTTTTTCTCCAAAATTTTTTTTCTTTTTTTCTCTCTAACGTGCAACTGAAATGCCTCAAATATACAACTTGAACTGTTTCTTAATGCTGAAAGCGCCGATGCGAGCAAAGAAATATACACTGCTCAAAATCAAAACAATGAGAATAGAACTTAGCTTTGCTTTGATTATAGTAACGTAGTAGATGACGGCAGAAAAAGACCTGCACGGTCCATCCAGTCTGCCCAACAAGACAACTCATGTGTGCTACTTTTGTGTATACCCTACTTTGATTTGTACCTGTGCTCTTCAGGGCACAGACCGTATAAGTCTGCCCAGCACTAGCCCCGCCTCCCAACCACCAGCCCCGCCTCCCAACCACCAGCCCCGCCTCCCAACCACCGGCTCTGGCACAGACTGTATAAGTCTGCCCAGCACTATCCCCGCCTCCCACCACTGGCTCTGGCACAGACCGTATATTGGTTGTTAGTGTCAAATTATGGTTCGTTATCTAATTAAGTTGCGTGTGCATCTTGGATCAGTGCCCTAATTTGGGCATCATATATAGAATATGGGGATAGGGTTAGCAGCTCAGCTTGTTTTGACTATCTGACCCAATCACTATCTTTCTACCCTCATCTCCCCTTACGTTCCCGCCCGTAACCTCCGTTCACAGGATAAATCCCTCCTCTCAGTACCCTTCTCCACCACCGCCAACTCCAGGCTCCGCTCATTCTGCCTCGCCTCACCCTATGCTTGGAACAACCTTCCTGAGCCCTTACGCCAAGCCCCCTCCCTGCCCGTCTTCAAGTCTTTGCTTAAAGCCCACCTCTTCAATGCTGCGTTCGGCACCTAACCCTTACCATTCAGTGAATCCAGACTGCCCCAATTTGACTGCCCCTATCGGACCGACCGTTCACTTGTCTATTAGATTGTAAGCTCTTTGAGCAGGGACTGTCTCTCTTTGTTAAATTGTACAGCGCTGCGTAACCCTAGTAGCGCTTTAGAAATGTTAAGTAGTAATTGTAGTAGTAGTAATCAGTGCTTTGTATTTGCTAGTCGTTATTCATTCTTTCTCTAGTTTTAAATCTATTCCCACCATAATATTCAGTCATGAAAGTGTCTGCTTTGAGAAAGATCTCCATGTTTTTTCTTTGTTGGGTGAAAAGCCTGAAGTTGTTTCCTTTTGTGCTTTAATTCCAGTTTTTTATAGGCTTATTCCTGATACTGGCTCTTCAGGTGACTGCGGGCATCTTAGGAGCTGTGTACAAACCAAAGGTAGGTCTAGCACCTTGGAAACTCTATGATATCTTTGGGAACAATCAGGCTAAGAGGTGCCTCAGTGGTTCAGCAGACGTGAGTTGTGGATGGAGCAAAGGACTATGGGGTATGGCTAGTAACTCAAGATATATGTCAGTTATGTATGGATAGCAGTGGGATGCTGTGAAAAGAGTTTGCCTTTGTCTTTGGGAGCAGTGGCGTAGCTACATGGGGTCACGGGGGCCTGGGCCCCCATAGATTTGACCATGAACCCCCCTGCCGACGACCCTTTCGACCCCCCCCTCCCGCCTCCAACCCGCCGTCGCCTACCTTTGCTGGCGGGGGACCCCAACCCCCGCCAGCCGAGGTCCTCTTCTTCCGGCGCAAGGCTTCGTTCAGTTTCTGAGTCTGACGTCCTGCACGTTGTACGTGCAGGACGTCAGACTCACAGAAACAGTCTTGCAGATCAGCCAGCATCGCGGCCCCTGGCTGATCTGCAAGGCTTCGTTCTGTTTCTGTGAGTCTGACGTCCTGCACATACAACGTGTAGGACGTCAGACTCAGAAACTGAACCTCGGCTGGCGGGGGTTGGGGTCCCCCGCCAGCAAAGGTAGGCGACGGTGATGGCGGGGGAGGCTTGGTGGCGAGAGGGGGGTCGAGAGGGTTGAGAGGGTCAGCGGCGGGGGGGGGGGGGGGGGTCAAAGTTGTTGTTGGTGATGGTGGTGGCGGCGGGGGAAGGGTCTAAAATGTGCCCCCTCACCTCAGGCTCTGGACCCCCCCTCCCGCCGAAGTCTGGCTGCGCACCTGTTTGGGAAATGTGTGTTTGTGTGTTTTGAGGGTAGGTGGAGTGCATGTGTAGTAGGCAGTGGCATAGATACTGGATCTGTGCCCCTGGTTTAGCTGGTTGGGGTCCCTAACACCCGCCAGCTGAAGCGTTTTTTTACCAGTGCTGGTCTCTGGCACCACCACATTTCCTGCCCTTCCCCTCGCTTCCGGCATGCTCATTTTAGTGAAACTGAGCATTCGAGCACGCTCAATTTCATTTAAAAGGAGCATGCCAGACATGACATGAGGGGAAGAGAGATCAGGGCAGGAAATGCGGTGGTGCTGGAGACCAGCGCTGGAAACGCACTTCAGCTGGCGGGGGTTGGGTACCCCCACTAGCCAAGGCATGTGCGGCGGCAGCAGCAGCGGCGATGGGTGGGGGGCGGCAAGGCAGCGGTGGGGGGGGGGGGGCGGGGAGGTGGATCAAAATGTGCCCCCTCACTTTGGGCTCTGGTCTCCTCCCACCTTGAGGTCTGGCTACGCCCCTGGTGGTAGGGGAAGTGAGGTGTGTGTTTAACAGATGGGGTGGTGTGTTTGTTGAGGGAATGGAGTATGCCTCTGTGTGTTTTGGGAGGGGGGTGTAGAAGAGTCTGCTTTTTTTATTCCTATAACCTTGATGATGGCATAGTGTTGACCACTGGGCCATGACCATTGATCCATTAGAATTATTTCATGCATGTGGTGGTCAGCAAAATTAATTTGTGTTTCGATATAGGCAATAATACAATACATACCCTACCAGAAATTCACTCTGTCACAGTAAATTTCACGATTTTGTGAGCTTTTCCTCAAGTTATAGTTCTTTTCAGTATATTCCAGTGAGACAAAATATTTTCGTTACAAGATCAATAGAGCTTCCTCTAAGTGCATAAGAAGTACATTTATTTATTTAGAAAATGTGTCATTCATTCTTTCTACAATTCTAGGCAGGGTCTATATTCACATACCAAGTATAACATTATGGGATCCCTTTACTAAGGTGCCCCACTCAAGAAATGGTGTCACATTCTAGACATGAGTAAGTTCTGTGCACAGAAAACCAGGGCCGTTGAGAGGGGGGGACAGGGAGGACAAAAGTCCCGGGGCCCGGGCCCGCCCTCTGTCGCCGCCTGGCCCGCCCTCCGTCACTCCCGGAACTAACCTTAAGCCTCCTTTCACTTCGCAGCAAGCAGCAGCAGGTCAGGCCACTCCTTCCTTCCATGTCCCGCCCTCACCTGACGTAACGTCCGCGAGGGCGGGGCACGGAAGGAAGGAGGAGAGGTCTGCCCTGCCGCTGCTTGCTGCGGTGAAAGGAGGCTTAAGGTTAGTTCCGAGGGCCCAGCCCGATAGCGGGTGGAGGGGAGCCCGGCGACCTCGGGTGGGTGGGCGGCGGGGGGGGCCTGGCGATCTCAGGTGGGCGGTGACCTCGGGTGGGCGGGGCCCGGCGATCTTGGGTGGGCGGCGACCTCGGGTGGGGGGCCCGGGGGCGGCCTTGTCCCGGGCCCGGCTCCGGCTCTCGGTGGCCCTGCTGAAAACACCCCAGGTTTCTCTGTTAAAGATCGACCTTTTTCAGAATCTGCTTAAATTCAATTCTCACTGTTATTGTCATCACTCAGGTAAATGGTTGCTTCTGTTATTGTCCGCCACCTCTGATTTAAGCATGTTATAAAGACCCACTGTATCTTAATATTCTTTTCTATTTTAGATTGAAAAGGAAATCAACAGTACATTGACTAAATATATTCCTTTAAAAGCTCAGAGTGAGGACTTTATCAAATTTTTTGATACATTTCAGCAAGAGGTAAATACCTGCTCACATATACTTTGTGTTTCTGCTTTTTTTTTTTTTTTTTTGTTATTTCACATAAGGGCCCTTTTACTAAGGCGCATATGCGCGTACAATGTGCGTCAACTTAGAACTACCGCCCGGCTACCCTGGGCAGTAATTCTAATTTTTATGCATGTTCGATATGCGCGGCAGAAAAGAATTTTTATTTTCTACTGTGAGGCGCTAACCGGGCGGTAATTGGCAGTGGACGATGACGATTACCACCCGGTTAACGCGTGAGACCTTACTGCTAAGTCAATGGGTGGTGGTAAGGTCTCAGGCCCAAAATGGATGTGCGTCAGACTCACAGAAACAGAAGCCTGTGTAGCTGCAAGGGCAGGCTTCTCCATGGAATGTTGCTAGTGGAGGAGTAGCCTAGTGGTTAGTGCAGTGGACTTTGATCCTGGGGAACTGGATGCAGTTACAACTGCAGCTCCTTGTGACTCTGGGCAAGTCACTTAACCCTCCATTGCCCCTGCTACAAAATAAGTACCTGAATATATGTAAACAACTTAACCCTCCATTGTCCCTGGTACAAAATAAGTACCTGAATATATGTAAACTGCTTTGAATGTAGTTGCAAAAACCTCAGAAAGGTGGTATATCAAGTCCCATTTCCCTTTCCCTTATGACATCACAATATCAGAAGTGAGCCAAGTATCGGGCAATCAAGCCATTGTGACATCACTGATGAGGTTGGCTCTTATTGGTGGAATGAGTTGAGTAGCCTAGTGGTTAGTGCAGTGGATTTGATCCTGGGGAACTGTATCGGGCAATCAAGCCATTGTGACATCACTGATGAGGTTGGCTCTTATTGGTGGAATGAGTGGAGGCGTAGCCTAGTGGTTAGTGCAGTGGACTTTGATCCTGGGGAACTGAGTTCAATTCCCACTGCAGCTCCTTGTGACTCTGGGCAAGTCACTTAACCCTCCATTGCCCCTGGTACAAAATAAGTACCTGAATATATGTAAACCACTTTGGATGCAGTTGCAAAAACCTCAGAAAGGTGGTATATCAAGTCCCATTTCCCCTCCCTTCCCATTACATACATGTTAAGGGGCCCTTTTACCAAGCAGTACTAAAAGGTGGCATGTTCTATCCCCAGCACAGGTCTTTTCCACACCCTAAGGCCATCTTTAGCGTTGCTGGGAAATGGCCAGTTTTTCAAATTTCCCCATTAGTGTGTGCCCTTTAATGCTTGAACACTTCTCAACACGTATTTTGTTGGTTGTATGCGCTCACATGCTAACCACATGCTAATCATGCCCACTCTCCTCCCCTTATATTATAGCACATGGACACCACATACACTTGCACAAACTACTATGGGACGTCACAGTAGTCATTTTAACCGTGGTAAGCATGGGTTAGTACTTAATGCAGACGGACCCTTAAAATGTAGCAAAGAAGAAAACAAATTCAAGTCGAAATTCAAGAGAAAAGAGCAATGCATAAAAGAAATAAAACACAAGTAAACCGGGAATATATCCTATAATAAACTTTGACCATTTACCTCCACTGATCATAGATAACAACTAAAATTGACTGAACTTCTTTTTTCATAAGCAATTGCTCTAACTGAAGTACATCAAGGAAAATATAACTAGAATCAGGAAACTTAACCAAACATTTGCAGAAGAAGTTAAAAAAGAAGTTTGCTCTGACAGCCAATAGACGTGGTTGTAACTGAAGAAACGCCTTCCTACGCTGCTGGGTGGGTTGCGACCACATCAGGGAAAGAAGTCAAGGCAGTTTACAATCTAAAAGCAAGATAAAGTGGAAAGGAATGACATCTACCGGATCGAAAAGATATTAGAGTCAATCAAGAAAACGTTCATGAAACAGAGAAATATAGAAAGATGTAGGTAGATAAAGACCACATGGCTTATCCAGTCTGCCCTTCCATGCCACCTGCTCTCCCTATCACTCCCTCAGAGATCCTGTGTACGTGTCCCAAGCTCCCTTGAATTCAGATACAATTTTCGTCTCCACCACTTCCACTGAGAAGCCGTTCTATGATTTCACCACCCTTTCCGTGAAAAAGTATTTCCTCAGTTTACTTTTGAGTTAACCCCTTTCTTCTTCATCCTATGTCCCCTCATTCCAGAGATTCCTTTCAATTGAAAGAGACTCGCCTCCTTTGCATTTATGCCGCATAGGTATTTAAATGTCTCTATCATATCTCCTCTCTCCCGCCTTTCTTCCAAAGTGTACAGATTGAGATCTTTAAGTCTGTTCCCATACACTTTATGATGAAGACCACTGACCAATTAGTAGCCACCCTCTGGACCGACATCATCCTGTTTATATCTTTTTGAAGTTGCGGTCTCCAGAATTGTAGACAAGATTCTAAATGAGGTCTCACCAGAGTCTTATACAGGGGCATCACCGCCTCCTTTTTCCTACTGGCCATTCCTCTCCCTATGCACCCAAGCATCCTTCTAGCTTTCACCATAGCCTTTTCTACCTGTTCGGCCACCTTAAGATCATCAGATACGATCGCACCCAAGTACCCACTCCTCTTTCATGCACAAAAGTTCTTCACCCCTTAAACTGTACCATTCCCTTGGGTTTTGCAGTCCAAATGCATGATCTTGCATTTTTTAGCATTAAATCTAAGCTGCCAAATTCCAGACACTCCTCCAGCTTTGTTAAATTTTTCTTCATGTTATCCATAGAATCAGGGGTGCCTACCCTATTGCATATTTTGGTATCATCTGCAAAGAGGCAAACTTTACCAGACAGCCCTTCAGCGATATAGCTTCCAAAAATGTTAAAAAGAACTGTCCCAAGAACCGAACCTTGCGGCAAACCACTGGTAACATCCTTTCCTCAACATGAGCTCCATTTACCACTACCCTCTAATGCCTTCCACTCAACTTTTTATCCATACATTGTATTACCTCTATGATACTTTGTACTTACATAGTGTTATCTCTGTGACACTTTGTACTCATACATTGTAAGCCGCACTGAACCTGCTATCGAGCGGGAAAGAGAGGAGTATAAATGCTATAAATAGAATAGAATAGAACTAGTTCCTAACCCAGTTAGAGGGGCATAATCGAACAGAAACGCCTATCTCCATGGGCGTTTATCTCCGAGAACGGGTCCGTGAAGGGGCGGAGTGAACCGTATTTAAAAAAAAAATAGACGCCCATGTTTTATTCGCCAAGGTGTGAGCTGGGCGTTTTTGCTTTTCACCGATAATGGAAAATGAAATCGCCCAGCTCAAAAACGAATAAATCCAAGGCATTTGTTCGTGGGAGGGGCCAGGATTCATAGTGCACTGGTCCCCCTCACATGCCAGGACACCAACCGGGCACCCTAGGGGGCACTTTTACAAAAACAAAAAAATAGGTAAAAGAGCTCCCAGGTGCATAGCACCCTTTCCTTGTGTGCTGAGCCCCCCAAATCCCCCTCAAAACCCACTGCCCACAAGTCTACACCATTACTATAGCCCTAAGAGGTGAAGGGGGGCACCTACATGTGGGTACAGTGGGTTTGGGGGGGTTGGACGACTAAGCATTAAGCAGCACAATTGTAACAGGTAGGGGGGGGATGGGCCTGGGTCCACCTGCCTGACGTCCACTGCACCCCCTAACAACTGCTCCAGGGACCTGCATACTGCTGTTTGGGAGGAGGGTATGACATTTGAGGGTGAAAGTAAAAAGTTGTGAAACATCATTTTTTTGTGGTGGGAGGGGGTTAGTGACCACTGGGGGAGTCAGGGGAGGTCATCCCCGACTCCCTCTGGGGGTCATCTGGTCATTTAGGGCACTTTTTGGGGCCTTATTCGTGAAAAAACAGGGTCCAGGAAAAGTGCCCTAAATTCTAGCTACAAACGCATCCATTATCGGCGAAAGGCGCCCATCTCTGTTCGGGTGATAACCACGCCCCAGTTCCGCCTTCACCACGCCTCCGACACGCCCCCGTCAACTTTGTCCGCATCCGCGACGGAGTGCAGTTGAAAGCGTCCAAAGTTCGGCTTTCGATTATACCGCTTTATTTGTTTTTGTGAGAAAAACGCCCATCTCCCGATTTAGGTCGGAACTTGGGCGTTTTTCTCGTTCGATTATAAGCTGGTTAGTCACTTTAGGTCCCATACCGAGGGCACTCAGTTTGTTTATTAGTCATCTATGCAGAACCATGTCAATGTGGTAATTGTTTGCTAAAATCTAAATACACCACCTCTAGTGCTCTCCCTCGATCCAACTCTCTGGTCACCCAGTTAAAGAAGTGAATCAGATTTGTCTGACAAGACCTGCTTCTAGTGAAATCATGCTGCCTTGGGTCCCGCAATCCATTGGATTCCAAAAACTTTACTATTCTCTGTTTTAAAAGAATTTCCATGAATTTAATTGCCACGGAAGTCAGCACTTATCAGCCTTTAGTTCCCAACCTCTTCCTTACTTCTGCTTTTGTGGAGAGGGACCATATCTGCTCTTCTCCAGTCCTCCAGGACCACTCTAGAGAAGCATTGAAAAGGTCAGCCAGTGGAGCTGCTAGAACTTCCCTAAATTCATTAAGCACCTTCAGATGTATGCCACCTGGCCCCATTGCTTTGCCCACCTTTAGTTTAGCCAGCTCCTCATGAACACAGTCCTCTGAAAATCATTCATCTCCAATTCCTATTTGCGTTTGTCTTCTGCGGTCCTGCTCCTGGCCCTTCAGCTGTGAACACAGAACGGAAATACTTCTTAAGCAATTCCGCCTTACCTTTATCAGCTTCTAAATATTCCTCCCTTCACTTTTGAGTCCCACAACGCCACTTTTGCACTTCCTCCCATCACTAATATAGCTTTAAAAAATGTCTTGTCCTCCCCCCCCCCAATTTTACCATGTTAGCTATTTTTTTTCTTCCATTTGCATCTTTGCTTTCCTGACTACTCTCCCAGCTTCTCTTAGCTTTTCCAGATACTGTCTTCTGTCTTCCTCTGTCTGCAATCTCTTGTAGTTTATAAAGGCTAACCTCTTTTTCCTTACCTTTTCAGCTGCTACTTTTGAGAACCAAAGCAAATCTCTTTTCCCTCTTATTTTTATTTACTTTCCTTTGGAAAAGGTTTGCTACTCCTTTCAGTTTTGCCCACTGCTTTCCAACTTCTTCCAGGTGTTCTCCTCCAGACAACACTTCCTCGACGTAATCCCCAATCTGAATAAAGTTAGTTTTTATGAAGTTTAGAACCTTCACTTTTGAATGAACCCTCTCCACACCTACCTTAATATTAAACCACACCATCTTGTGATCCCTGGAAGTCAGATGATCACCTACTATAACATCAGAAAAACTCTCCCCGTTAGTAAGCACTAAGTCCAGCATGACCCATCCCGCGTAGGTTCCATGACCAACTGCTGGAATTGCTCCTCCTGTAGAGAATCCAGGATCTTTCTGCTTCTAAAAGACCCCATAATAGGGGTACCCCAATCAACATCTAGAATACTAAAATCATCTATTAGCAGTACTTCCTCTTTCACAGCTGTATTCCAGAGTTTAATTGCACATTGAGTGAAGAAATATTTTCTCTGCATGCCAGTGGCATAGCTACTAGGTGCCACGGGGGCCTGGGCCCCTCAAATTGGCTCCAGGGCCCCCAGTTTGGCTGGCAGGGTCCCCAAACCCCGCCAGCCAAGGCATTTGTCCCGAGCTGGTCTTACCGTTGCCTGGTGCCCTGTCCTGTTTTCAGCGCCGTGACACTCGTTTTAATGAAACTGAGCATGCTCATGCTCAGTTTCATTAAAACAAACGTGCATGGCGTTGAAAACAGGATAGGGCACCGGGAAACATGAGACCAGCGTGGGACAAATGCTTTAGCTGGCGTGGGTTGTGGACCCCTGCCTGTCAAGGTACCTTCCAGTGGCGGAGGGCGGGCGGCGGTGGCAGCGGGGGGGGGGGGGGGGAGAAGTGGCATTGGGGGGGGCGGCAGCGGAGAGGTGGGCCAAAATGTGCCCCCCCCCACCTTGGGCTCTGGTCCTCCCTTCCGTCGAGGTCTGGCTATGCCCCCTAGTCCTTGTATTTTTGGAAAGAGTAAGAAAGCAATTCAAATCTACCTGTTCCACTCTACTCAGGACTTCAATCTTCCAGCATATCCTATGAAAATATGAGAAGTTAACCAAAGAAGAGATAAGAGAAAATCCCATCAGTTTCAAAAGATAACTTGTTCCCTATTTTTTCTCATTCTTTTACAGAACAAGTGTTGCGGTTTGGTTAATGGACATTTAGACTGGGGCGATCAACCTTCCAAATCTTGTTATTGTACAGATCCACAACCTACAGATTTATGTGTAACAACATCTGGCAAAACTCTGTATAAAAAGGTAAGAGTGAAATGAAATACTATATGTTCAAAGTCATGATTTCTTCTTTTGTGTTTTTAATATTCATAATGTGGAGGCCAATCACACAGGTCCTGTAGATAAGAAAAGGTACAACCAAATTAAATATTCAAAATTTGCAGGCGTTTTTTTTTTTTTAAAGCTCACTGAAACCGGAACCTTTTGTAAAATATAGGTACATAAGTACATAAGTATTGCTATACTGGGAGAGACTGAAGGTTCATCAAGCCCAGCATCCTGTTTCCAACAGTGGCCAATCCAGGTCACAAGTACCAGGCAAGATCCCAAAACAGTACAATACATTTTATGCTGCTTATTCTATAAATAAGCAGCGGATTTTCCCCAAGTCCATTTTAATAATGGTCTATGGACTTTTCATTTAGGAAGCCAGCCAAACTTCTTAAACCCTGCTAAGCTAACCACCTTCACCACATTCTATGGCAATGAATTCCAGAGTTTAATTACACACTGAGTGAAGAAATATTTTCTCTGATTCGTTTTAAATTTACTACTTTGTAGCTTCATTGCGTGCCCCCTAGTCCTAATATTTTTGGAAAGAGTAAACAAGCGATTCACGTCTACCCATTCCACTCCACTCATTATTTTATAGATATGCTTAAGGCCATGGTCAATAACATGTACACAGGAAAAAGCCATTTTAGAAAAATATATATTCAAATAACAGTAGCATTGCTCAGGATTTGGTATGTGTAGGTAAGTGGTTGATTTTGCAATGTTAACTGCGTGCGTAAGTGCCTCTACTTTAACATGCAAATATCAGAATTCACAAACTTGCACATACAAAGGGGATCAATTGAGGATCCCAGCTTCAAACATCAGGTTTTTAGAATTTTGAGGTGGTTTCAAGCTCCAGAGAGGTGTGGAGGAGTGGCCTATGGAGTGGAGGAGTGGCCTAGTGGTTAGGGTGGTGGACTTTGGTCCTGGGGAACTGAGGAACTGAGTTCGATTCCCGGCACAGGCAGCTCCTTGTGACTCTGGGCAAGTCACTTAATCCTCCATTGCCCCATGTAAGCCGCATTGAGCCTGCCATGAGTGGGAAAGCGCGGGGTACAAATGTAACAAAAATAAAATAGATACTATTGGAGATTCTACATGGAATGTTGCTATTCCACTAGCAACATTCCTTGTAGAAGGCTGCGCAGGCTTCTGTTTCTGATCTGCAAGGGCTGACTTCAAGTGGAATAGCAACATCCCATGTAGAATCTCCAATAGTAGCAACAGTGGAGGAGTGGCCTAGTGGTTAGGGTGGTGGACTTTGGTCCTGGGGAACTGAGGAACTGAGTGATTCCCACTTCAGGCACAGGCAGCTCCTTGTGACTCTGGGCAAGTCACTTAACCCTCCATTGCCCCATGTAAGCTGCATTGAGCCTGCCATGAGTGGGAAAGCGCAGGGTACAAATGTAACAAAAATAAAATAGATACTATTGGAGATTCTACATGGAATGTTGCTACTATTGGAGATTCTACATCTATTCCACTAGCAACATTCCATGTAGAAGCCTGCACGGCCACATTGGTGATCTGCAAGGGCCGACGACTTCTACATGGAATGTTGCTAGTGGAATAGCAACATTCCATGTAGAATCTCCAACAGTAGCAACAGTGGAGGAGTGGCCTAGTGGTTAGGGTGGTGGACTTTGGTCCTGGGGAACTGAGTAACTGAGTTCAATTTCCACTTCAGGCACAGGCACTTCCTTGTGACTCTGGGCAAGTCACTTAACCCTCCATTGCCCCTTGTAAGCCGCATAGAGCCTGCCATGAGTGGGAAAAGCACAGGGTACAAATGTAACAAAAAAAAACAACTCCAAGTTTATTAAGCGCTTAATATCCTGCACATCATAAGAAATATCTGAGCGACTAAGAACACTAATCAAGTGGAAAGAGGAGAGGAAATAGCAAGGAAAGGGGGGAGGCAGTGGTGTGCTGGAGCAGGCTCGCAAGAGCCGGTTGTTAAGTTTTTAAGAATTTTGGGAGCCGGTTGTTAAAGTAGGGCCCTCCATGGCTACTTTAACAACTGGCTCCCAAAATGTGGGCTTGGGCCCCCTGCTGAATTCTCTTTTACTTTGCTGGTGGGGATGCTGAGCCCTGCCAGCCAAGTAAATAGACCGCTGCTGCTCCCCGCTCCTTGTTTCCAGCTCTGGGCAGCAGGCTGGGACTTCTAACATAGTAACATAGTAGATGACGGCAGAAAAAGACCTGCACGAGCATGTGAGAGAAGTTCCAGCATGCTGCTCAGAGCAAGGCGTTGGGAGTGGTGGCAGTCCATTTATTGACTGCCAGCAAAGGTATGCCTAGCGTGCCCGCACGAAGGGAGGGAGGAGAGAGAGAGGCAAGTGTTGCTCCCCCCACCCCACCCCGGCCACCCCTGGCCCTTCCAACTGCAGAGCTGGCTGTGTCCGGAGAAAGAGCCTGTTGTTAAAAATTTACCAGCACACCCCTGGGGGGTGGGGAGGGTAGGCAGTAAAGGGAAGGAGGAAGAAGGAACTACAATATGTGATAGGAAAGAGGGGGAGGGGGTAGCAGAAGACTCAATTGCTCCCTTAATCGATTTTCCAAAGACCAGATCCAAGCAAGGAGTTAGGAGCCGGTTTAAATGCAGATAAGGAAGTATTCATAGATTCTGATTTCAAAATAAGAAGTACATGTATATTTTTAAAGTTCATCCAAACCACAGCCAGAATCTGCCCCCTCGAAATGTGCGTGTGCTGTGGGTAACAACATCAGTAGGAGCTTTTCTAAAACTGCTACTTACAAGTCTATGCACATGTACCCCTGAATGTCAGCTGACTGCATGCAGAAATGGCACCTCAACATGAGTTATAGAATGATACACTTTAGGGCATTTTCAGAGCAAAATAATGTGTTACAACTTCCTGTCTTGCTTTCAAAAATGTGTTATCTATCTATTGATCTGCCTCACCATATATTTATCCATTCATATTTATTATTTATTTATTTGTAGCATTTGTATCCCACATTTTCCCACCAATTTGCAGGCTCAATGTGGCTTACATTTGCCGTAATGGCGGATGCCATTTCGGGTAGTAGAATTGCAAAGGTTATTGCGTATGGTGCATACATACATGATAACATACATGGAACATAACATATATGGTGCATACATACATGATAACATACATGGAACATAACATATATAGAGTAGATCATGGTATATATACCATGTGCGTACATACATGGTAGAGAAGAATAATTATGGTATAGCCTGAAGGTTTCAGAGTGATAAATTGCATTATAATCTTCATTAGGTCATCGATTGTAGAGAGATCTTGTTTTACATAAGGTCTAGGGTGGTGGTGTCTGACATGTGATAAGAGTTCGGTTTTGTATAGCTCGTGTGTAGTGTTATTAATTAGTATTTAAGATGGATGTTTATGGTATGCCTTCTTGAAGAGATCTGTTTTCATTAGCCTTCGGAAGATGGTTAGGTCTTGCGTTGTTTTTATGGCCTTCGGTAGTGAGTTCCATAGCTGCGTGCTGATGTATGAGAAGCTGGTCGCGTATGTGGATTTATGTTTTAGCCCTTTACAGCTAGGATAGTGGAGATTGAGGTATGTGTATGATGATCTCTTTGCGGTTCTCCTAGGCAAGTCTATAAGGTCTGACATATAGTTCGGGGCTTCTCCTTAAATGATTTTGTGGACCATGGTGCAAACCTTGAACGCAATTCGTTCTTTTAGTGGGAGCCAGTGCAGTTTTTCTCTTAGGGGTGTGGCGCTTTCGTAGTTCGTTTTCCCAAATATGAGTCTGGCTGCTGTGTTTTGAGTGTTTTAACAAACAGGGCCAGCCTGAGGTTATCGGACACCCTAGGCAAACCTTGAGCCATGCACCCCACTCTCTAGGGCAACTCAAGACCACCCCCACCCCATTCATATCCAACATGTTCCCTTTCTTACCCCTCTATAGTCCAGTATCTCCTTCCCTGCCCCTTCCCCCTATGGTGTCCATCATCTCCCTCCTTTCCTGTTCCTCCTTCCACAGGGCTCAGCATCCTTCTCCTTCTCTGCCCCCCATGGTGTTTAGCATCTCTCTCCTTTCCTACTCATCTCCCTGTGGTGTCCAGCATCTCCTTATCTACTTCCCCTTGTGCCGTCCAGCATCTCCTTCCCTTCTCCCCCCATGGTGTCAAGCATCTCTTCTTTTTCCTTTCCCCAAGTGTTCAGAATTTCGCCCTCTTTTCTTTCCTCCTTGGCCCAAGGTATTCAGTGGCTTCTCTTCCTTCCTTACCCCCTTCAGAGCTGCACTGATGCAGTCGTCAATGTGCCTGGGAAGTTATCATGACTGCGCAGGGTCTTAAGCATCCTTACCTTTCAAGGCTCACCAGGTCCCATTCCTTCTGAAATAGGAAATATGGAGGGGGCAGGACCTGGCAGGCCTTGAGCATGCCTGCCTGCATGGTTAAGGCTCTGCACCAACCACAGTGTCTTCCCTAGGCATGCAGACTGCTGTATCGGTGCTCCCCCTACCCCAAATTGTGCCACCCTAGGCAGATGCCTAGTCTGTTTAGTGGTCAAGCTGGCTCTTTTAACGGGATACAGTTAAAGTAAATACAGAAGATTGGAAAAACTTGACTTGAAAGAGAATCCAGCACCATGAAGGACCACTTCAAGGAAAAACCATAGTAGCTGTCATGGCAGACCACATGGGAAACTTTCTAAACTACAACTCCCCCCCACACCCCCCCCTAAAGTATCCTGAGGTTAATATTCAAAAGCTGCTAGGTGGTCAGCAACAGTGGCCACTGCATAAGTTCCTCTTTAAAAAACAGAATTCCAGGGATTGAACAGATCATTTTGGATGTATAATTCATTAGAAGTCCAAAAAGGAAATGGAATTTAGGGTGTTCCAGGGAAGGTGCCACGTAGACATCGAACTCATACATTGGCCATATAAATGATATTCAATGCTTAGCTCAGCATTTTTCAACCAGTGTCCTACAGCGCATACAGAGAGATTCACAGAGATTTTAAAATTACTCTCAAAATAGTAAATTATCTACCTGTCCTTTCATTACTAATACTATGGTATTATTACTCTCTCTATATTTTTAATCTTATTTTATTCCACACATATAAGGCAGGTGGTGGATAAAAGGTGTGTCATAGATCCGTGAAAACGGAAGATTTATATATTTTTTTCAGCTCTACCCGATGAACGTACTTCAATCTGATCCTCATTGCCATTGTATGAAAACATTCTTATCTTTCAGACTTGTGAAGCTGTGATCCTTGACTACATCAAAAACCACATGGTCATAATTATTGGAATAGCGTTCGGACTTGCGGTCATCGAGGTATGATGCAGAACCCAGTCAGAGGTTCAGTAGGAGGTTTTGTCAGAGAACACGCTGTCCTAGCACAGAAACTGAGCTGCCCCACAAGCGCAGCTAAAACTGACGTCAAGGTTTGCAGTTAGTCAAAAAAATAGACCTTGGGCTGAAGAGAAAAGTGCTTCTTCCATTGCTTGCATACTACTGACAGATCAGTTGGGGCAGCTTTAATTTTTTAACCATTTCCAATTCTTACTTACCACGGTTTGAGTGTTAGTAAGACCAAGCTCTGTCATCCAAGGGTTGTATCCACAGGTGGGCCTGGGTCCCTCTGCTTTTGTCTCAGGCCCATCCTGCAGTTTCATACCATTGGTGTAGCTGACAGGGATCCTCAAGCCCACTGTCCCTCCCCACCCCCACCAAAACATCACAACAGTCAGTAAGGTATGTGCATATTTACAGAACAGTACCTAGGCGTAATTTTGACATGTACACACGTGCATACATACATACATGTTATTATTCTAATGAATTATGTGTGTAATTGGCATATACTTTATAGAATTGCCCTGGTAGTGTATACTTTCACCTGATATACCCATAGGCATTCCCAGGGATAGAAGCTGGGCAGAGCAAGGGCAAAGTTTGGAGATATGCGCATATGTTATGACATTTGTGTAACCTTAGGTGGAGGAGGTGTAAACACTTGGCCTTCCTTCCAGTGGGGGTCATTTTGCCTTTAGAAAGCAGATGCAACATTGATGCCTTCCCTGCCGGGGCACCTGATACTGTATAAAATTACCCTCATGTGTGCAGATCCGTTGGCAGCACAGAGGCAGATACGGCAAGCTTGAAACTGAGAAGGTTTCCAAATGGAAAACCATTGCTATTTGTTTTAATGTTTGAGGTACCTTATGGTAAGGAATGCAATGGCGTAGGAGTTATAGGAAATCCTGCCAAGTAGAAATCAAGACAGCAGTAGGGCATGCACACCGATGTAACACGGTGGCATGGTCCCCATTTTCCTCTAACCTTTCCTGTTATTGGGGCTGGTCCAGGCCTGATGGCAGCAGCAAGAGCAGGATGTCAACGTACAAGATATCAACTCATGCTCCTCTGCTGGGCTCCCTCCCTTCCTGGTTTCTGTATTGATTGTGGCAAGGTGCTTGGCAGAGGAATATGAACTGACAGCTTCATGCATCTTAATAGCCTGTCCCTGGCACCAGCATCTCCATCAAGCCCTAGGCCAGCCCGGAGTTTAGTAAGTTTATGTCTGTGGGGAAGGAGAGGGGTTTTGTGGGTGCAGCCACCATTGATCTTCACTCTTCTTTGGGTGGCAGGTCCTGGGTTTTCCACTACCCTAGGGCTTCCAGCTCCTTACTGTTTTCCACCTACCTGTGTCTTTGTCCAGCCACACATATACAAACACGTGCAGACAGACAGACTCCTGACAACAGGTGCTCTCTCGTGTATTGAAATGGCAGCTAAAAAAGAGGAGAAAGGATGAAAAGACAAAGAATTTACCAGAGAAAGATAAAAATGAGATAAAGTTACTCTACGGAGCAGACAAGACAGGAGTATAGAAGCTTTCCAAAATTTGGTCTGTAGATGCATGACAAGACAATACAAGACAAGACAAGACAAGTCAATAAAAGACTTATATACACCGCTGCTCTCCAATATTCTGGTTCAGTGCGGTTTACGGTAAAAGAAGCTAGAACAACACTAGAAAAAAAATTACAAAATGAATACTAATTTAAAAACAATTCAATAACATTTAGAAAATAAATTTCAGGTTCTAAGATGTACAGGCAAGATGTTCCATGTTTGCGTGGCCTGATTAATATAGAGTTTGAGAGTTAGTTTAACTTGCTGTAAGGATGGAGACTGAAGAATATGTATAAAAAAAATAATCAAATACAATTGTTTCTATTTGTAAAGAAGAATAAGAGGCCTTATAATCAGGTGCAGGGCCATAAATGATCCAAAATACAAAAGTACGGAGTTTGAATATCGCTCGAGATTGAATTGCTAAGCCACTGCAGTTCCATCAATGTGTTCGTTCCATAGATCAAGTTAGTTGCAAATATAAATGTTCTGAAGTGATGGGGAAAATAGGGAGGCCTGAGACCAGGAAAATAAAGGGGGAGGGGGGTCTTTTATTATTATTAACATTTGTATAGCGCTACTAGACGCACGCAGCGCTGAACACCTGACATAGAGAGACAGTCCCTGCTCAATAGAGCTTACAATCTAAAAAGTAATACAGACAGACAAGACAATTAAGGGCGATGTCAATTAAGGTAATTAAGACAATTAAGTCAATTAAGACAAGACAATTAAGGTGCGGGAAGTATTGGGTGAGAAGGAACAAGGGGAGGCAAATGAGTAGTGGCTAGGAGCCAAAAGCAGTGGTGAAAAGTAAGTAAGTAAGTCGTGGTAGAAATCAGCTGGTGGTAAATACCGAGACACCCAAAGGACTATAATGGGCATCTCGGCGTTTACCGCCAGCTGCTTTCTACCACGAGCTAAAAACGCTACTATGGCTTAGTAAAAGATCCCCTAAGATACTTTAGCTGTGTGAATACTAATTACACCAGTGGTAACATTTTTCAGGATATATATTTTTAGTGGCAAAGATAAGGAAATAATGACTTTTAGTTTTACTTTAGCTTCTTATAGCCAAGACACCTGGGGGGGGGGGGGGGCCCTTCCAAGAAGGTAATGGTTTGGAGTCCCTTCATCGCCTACTCCCAAAATGGTACCACAATTAAAGGAGCACCCCTCTTCTTCATGGAGCTTGAGTAGTTGAGTCTCATTACACCTGCCCCTGAAAAGCACAGGGGTGGGGCCAGCGGTAACTCTATCTGATAGGGGAGTGGGAAGTGGACCAATGACTCCAGGGAAACAGGTGTTAAAGGAAACAACTTTATTCCAGAGAGTGGCGCTACATTACATGAATTATATCGTTACAGTCTTTATCAAGACTACCCGATATTACATTCACCTTTCAAGCTTCAAGGATTGATCGAGACTCCTGAGGCAGGCCTGTGGCCGAAACACAGTACTGTGTCGAGTCTGTGATTAAAGTTGTTTCCTTTGCCACCATAGTCCTGTTTCCCTGGAGTCATTGGTCCACTTCCCACTCCCTATCCACTCCCTATCCCTGGAGTGGAGGAGTGGCCTAGTGGTTAGGGTGGTGGACTTTGGTCCTGAGGAACTGAGTTCAATTCCCACTTCAGGCACAGGCAGCTCCTTGTGACTCTGGGCAAGTCACTTAACCCTCCATTGCCCCATGTAAGCCACATTGAGCCTGCCATGAGTGGGAAAGCGCAGGGTACAAATGTAACAAAAATAAAATAGTTTTGTTTTCCCGTGAGAGTCTTGTGTTCATCCACCCGGTGGATTGCCTCCTACCCAGCAGTAACTCTACAATCTCTAGATGCCTCTAGTCTGGTCCTGTACCTTTTGAGGAGTTGGTCCAATGAGACACCCACTGCTCAGACAGAGTAGCACTTAGAAGAAAGTGCTGCTGGGACAGAGGAGGACATTCCCCTTTGCCCATGGAGCTGCCAGACAGCTACCTGCTTTCAGGGCCGCCAAGAGACTAGGCCGGGCCCGGGACAAGGCTGCCCCACCTCTGCTCCCCTGCTGCTGCTGCCCTCGTCGCTCCCCCCATCGCTGACGCCCCCCGTCGCTGCAGTCCTCGGTCTCACCTGCCTGCCTCCACGGCTCCGGGCCCCCTGATTTCAAAGCGGCAGTCGCAGATCACCTGTCTTCTGGCCTTCCCTCTCTGTGTCCCGCCCTCGTCTGATGTAACTTCCGGTTTCTGCAAGGGCGGGACACAGGGAGGGAAGGCCCGAAGGGAGGCGATCTGTGACTGTCGCTTCGAATGCAGGGGGCCCGGAGCCGAGGAGGGAGGCAGGCAGGTGAGACCGGGGACTGCAGCACTGGCGGCCTGACCCCAGCGCCGGGCCCCCCTTGGAGGCCTGGGCCCGGGGAATTTTGTCACCCCTGCCCCCCCCCCTCTCGGCAGCCCTGCCTGCTTTGGCTGATGGGAATCTCAAGTCAGCTTATGGCACACAGCGGGTTCTCCAGATCTGTATTATAGCAGTGATGAATTCTGCTGAAGAACTCTGCTTATACACAGGGCAGGGCAGCCACCTGAGTCCAGTACCTGATGGCACAATGCGAAATGCCAGTAACCTGGCAGTAATGTTAGAGAAATGCAAGAGTTTAGCTCAGCAGAGAATCAGCAAGAAAAACCACCCTGGACTTGAAATGCTTTTTATGCTGTCAAGCCAGAAAGTGCTTCAGGGTTGCCAGAACATTATTCATCAACATTCCCTTAGCTGATTGCTTGGCAGCCATGGCTAGTTGTGTGTGGATAGATTCAGGGTCACCGTCTTTCATTACGAAGGCTGCAGATTTGTAGGTTTCCATCACATTTGCTGGTTTTCTTTAGGACGCACCATTTCCATCGAATCTCAGATTTACAAGCATTCTGCTTAAAAAAAAAAAAAAAACCCTGCAAGTCTGAAAAGAGGATTTTTTTTCCCCCCTGTAAAGTTAATTTATCCCTCATGCACTTCCAAACAAACAAAAAAGGTCTCTGTGGGTTTTTGCTCGTTGGTGCCAACTAATCTCATTCTTGTTTTCCAGATTATTGGTTTGGCGTTTTCTATGACCTTATACTGCCAGATTCAGAGCAAATGAAAAAGTGGATGTATCAAAAAAAAATGCCACCAGCCAGTTCCAGATACAGTGTTTCCTTTTCCCTGCTTGGCACATTACGTATGCAAACAATACAGAAAAGAATCAGTGGTTATATTCCGTGGAGCCTATTTACGAAGCTGCGATAGCTGTTAGCACGGGAACTAACGCGTGCAAGCATTTAACACAGCACCTTAGCACTTAACCTGTGGTAATTTTCACATGAAGAACGAATCCGAAACAGGGTGGAGAATGGATCAGGGAATTACTGCATATTAACTCCTAAAGTGGCAGGGGCTAAGGTGGCACAGTTAACGCCACCTGGATAGAAATAGGTAACGGCCCTGTGTTACCTGCCGCTCAGTTAGCGCAGGGCGAAGGACATTTTCTCTGTGTTAACTGAAAGGCAAAATGTTGGGGAACAACAGCCCTCAACAGCTTTGCAGTTGTCGCGCATTAATTGTGGTCATTAGCCTGCAGAAACTGCACAATCTTACCACACCCCTTGTAACCTTTTACAGATATTAGAGTTTTAAAAAGTCATAATCTAATATGCATGACCTGAAGTTTTATCGTGGAATATGTGTGAATAAAGATTTTTACTTACATGAAATACTCAGATTTTTCACCGATTTTTTTGTTGTTGTTGAACTGCTGGTGAATTTTTATGTTTCATGTATTATATTAATTCACTGCAGAACATCTTGAGATAAGTGGGCAAACCAGTTTGGTTAAGAGTCAAAGCTCCAGGCACCACCCAAATTCCAATTCTCTCCCCACACCTATCACTTTTGTCCTACTCTATGTAAATCTATCATCTATGCGACACTCTGTCCCATACTTTGTATTATCTCTGTTATACTTTGTACCATACATGTAAGCCGCACTGAACCTGCTATCGAGCGGGAAAGAGCGGGGTATAAATGCCACAAATAAATAAATAAATAAATTATCTGTAGGTATGGCCAATAAGAAATGGATCTACTCTTTGGGATGCTGGTGGGTATTTGTGACTTGGACTGGCCACTGTCAGAGACAGGACGTAGGGCTGGAAGGTGCTTTGCACTGACCCAGAAAGGTAAGTCTTTTATTCTTATGCTCCTAAGTAGCCAAAGAATGAAGTAGTTGGTCACAAATTTTTTTTTTAACTTCCATTCACTTATCCTGATATTTGAATTTAGGCTTGATATTCTGTTATTCCTGGTAAATTTGTTAAAAAAGCAGGAACCCACCATGTAGTAGGGGTTAAACTAGAATAAGTGGAAGCATTTAAATATGATAGCTTGCTATTACAGGTGCAGGAGAAATGCAAGGGGTCACCATAATTTAGAGACAGATGTACTAAGCATTTTCCCAATGGACGCACAAGAGCAGATTTACAGAAGGGTGTTTCCTATTTTGGGTCTATGGGGAAAATGTTCAGTGCATCTGGCCCCTAGTGACGAAGAAAAAGGGGGAAGAAAAAAACATCGCTTTGGCCGCCAGATACAAATCAAGGCATCAGTCTGCCAGGTTTTAGACAGCTAGGTTTGATACACAAGGCTAGATTAATCATGCTGGTGACATGGAGCATATGGTAAAAGCATCAGTGTGATCCTATTGGCTGGCAGCCTGGAGTATGATGTCTATTCTGCTACTATAACTGCAAATCCAACCAGGAGAGACCTGTTTATTAAAGTGTGTTAGCTGTTTAATCTGGGTGTTAGTATACATTAAGGGGGTAAGCCTATCCTTTTAGGTGTCCTAATTCTACACAGAGATTCTATTCAATAATTGTGTCTGGTTGTTTAGATTCCATTATAGAACACTAGCATTAGCTGAAGATCTAGGTGCCATAGACCTGACATAACTGTGTCAGGACTATGGCACCTCGACCAACCATAGACTGGAGTGGAGGAGTGGCCTAGTGGTTAGAGCACCGGTCTTGCAATCCAGAGGAGGCCAGTTCAAATCCCACTGCTGCTCCTTGTGATCTTGGGCAACTCACTTTACCCTTCATTGCCTCAGGTACAAACTTAGATTGTGAGCCCTCCTGGGACAGAGAAATATCCAGAGTACCTGAATGTAACTAACCTTGAGCTACTACTGAAAAAGGTGTGAGCAAAATCTAAATAAATAAATAAATAAATAAATAGACTTGACATAACAGTGTCAGGTCTACAGTACCTTGACCAACCATAGACTTGATATAACTGTGTCAGGTCTACGGTACCTCAACCAACCATAGACTTGACATAACAGTGTCAGGTCTATGGCACCTTGACCAACCATAGACTTGACATAACTGTGAAAGGTCTACTGTACCTCAACCAACCATAGACTTGACTTATATAAGCACACAAATATGGAATGCACTTACAAACATCATGAAAAGAATACACGACCTAACAAACTGCCGGAAATCGCTAAAAACCAACCTGCTCACAAAGGCATACCAGATGGATCCAACATAAACACCTGAACCCTCCAACACAATCGAAACTACTATCAGAACTGGACAAAACTTAACTCTCTCTCCTTGAATACTTATATACTCCGTCATCTATGATCATTAACACTTGACCACTCTGTATTTCTCTTACCGGAATTGGCGATCGCCATCACAGTACTATGTAAGCCACATTAAGCCTGCAAATAGGTAGGACAAATGCATCAAATAATAATAATAATAATAATAACAACAGTGTCAGGTCTATGGTACCTTGACCAACCATAGACTTGACATAACTGTGAAAGGTCTACTGTACCTCAACCAACCATAGACTTGACATAGTGTCAGGTCTATGGCACCTCGACCAACCATAGACTTGACATAACAGTGTCAGGTCTATGGCACCTCGACCAACCATAGACTTGACATAACTGTGAGCACCCAAATGTGGCACAGCTTCCAGGCAGTCATTCGGTGTTTGGTTCTTTCCCGGACCCTGTTGCATGCCTCCCAGCACCTCTTGCATTCTTTGCCCCAGGCTCTACACATCTACACACGGCTTTCATACATGCAACTTGTATGTGTGCATGACAGACGTGTGTGATGAAAGTGTTCTGGGCATGTCCATAGCAACCACGCTTACTGATTGACTGCTATGTGCATGCCCTGGCCTGAGCTGCATGGTAAAAGTCCCTACAGCTCATTTGCATCTGATTTTGTTTTGAGCATCACGTGCTATTTTCCGAGGTGGAAATAGTGAGCTGTTCTTTACGGGGACTTTAGTGCATTGGCCCGTAAGGGCAGTGACATAGGTAACTGTTAGTTAGTGCCAATTAAGCATCTAATTGTCCAATTCAATTATGTGCATAACTGTCCTTATTCTATAACTTGGGCATGCAAGTTTTTAGAATGAGAGGGCAAGTGGTTAATGTGTGTTCAAAAATGCTTAACACATAGGATCCCTTTACTAAAGCTTAGCACATGCTAACAAAATTAGTGCATGCTAAATACTAAGAAGCCCCTAGGTATAGAATAGTCTTGTTAGCATTTAATGCGTGCTAATTCCATTAGCACACAGTAAACTTTAGTACAAAGGCCCCATAGTAAATACTGCTACTGTACATTAACAGGGGAGTTCTATAAATGATGCTCAAAATTGTGTGCACAATTATTAATGTTAATTGGCAAATGCTGAGAATCAATTGTTTTTTTTTAAATTTTTGGTTGATTGCGCTTGGAGTGAGAGGGACGCTGTGCTCCTGTGTAGAGAAAGCAGGAAGCTTTTGCATGCATTCTGTGTGGACCTTAGTCACATTTAATGTGAATTCAGCTCTTGGCTGTTTTCTTCATTCTAGACAATACAATTGAACAACCCTTGACGCAGGCACTTCATGCTGAAACACGGCCTGTGTTGGGTCAATGGTACAAGATTCATGTACAAGACATATGCAGCGACATAATCGAAAGAGAAGGATGCCCATCTTCCAACACAAACAGGGAGATGGGCGTCCTTCTCTCAGGGTTGCCCAAATCGGCATAATGGAAAGCCGATTTTGGGCGTCCTCAACTGCTTTCTGTCATGGGGATGACCAAAGTTCACGGGGGCGTGTCGGCAGTGTACCAAAGGCGGGACGAGGTGTGGTTAAGAGATGGGCATCCTCGGCCGATAATTGAAAAAAGAAGGGCGTCCCTGATGAACATTTGGTCGACTTTACATGGTCCAATTTTGTCACGACCAAGCTTCGAAAAGGTGCCCGAACTGACCAGATGACCACCGGAGGGAATCAGGGATGACCTCCCCTTACTCCCCCAGTGGTCACCAACCCCCTCCCACCCTAAAAAAAATTTAAAAACATTTTTTTCCAGCCTCTATGCCAGCCTCAAATGTCATACCCAGCTCCATCACAGCAGTATGCAGGTCCCTGAAGCAGTTTTTAGTGGGTGCACTGCACTTCAGGCAGGCGGACCCAGGCCCATCCCCCTCCTACCTGTTACACTTGTGGTGGTAAATGTGAGCCCTCCAAAACCCCTCCAGAAACCCACTATACCCACATGTAGGTGCCCCCCCTTCACCCCTTAGGGCTATGGTAGTGGTGTACAGTTGTGGGGAGTGGGTTTTGGGGGGTAGGGGGCTCAGCACGGAAGGTAAGGGAGCTATGTACCTGGGACCAATTTGTGAAGTTCACTGCAGTGCCCCCTAGGGTGCCCGGTTGGTGTCCTGGCATGTGAGGGGGACCAGTGCACTACGAATGCTGGCTCCTCCCACGACCAAAGGGCTTGTATTCGGTCATTTTTGAGATGGGCGTCCTCGGTTTCCATTATGGCCAAAAAC
The DNA here is from genome assembly GCF_901765095.1 of Microcaecilia unicolor. NCBI lineage: Eukaryota > Metazoa > Chordata > Amphibia > Gymnophiona > Siphonopidae > Microcaecilia > Microcaecilia unicolor. The sequence goes on along the minus strand of NC_044039.1, from coordinate 9,098,001 downwards.
CGAGGACGTCCATCTCTAAGGTCGACTATCTCAAGGTCGACCATCTCTTAGGTCGACCTAAATGTTTAGGTTTGGGCATCCCCGACCTTATTAGCGAAACGAAAGATGGATGCCCATCTTGTTTCGATAATACGGGATGCCCCGCCCCTTTGCAGGGACGTCCACAGAGATGGGTGCCCTTAGAGATGGGCATCCCTGTTCGAAAATGCCCCTCATGGTGTGCAATTAAAGGCTTGATCCTGTTTGTGAAGGCTCCTGGTACTTTTGTTTGCTGCTTAATCAATTGGAGTATGGTTGTTTCGTTAGGTTTGAATGTCTTCTCAGTTTGCCAGTTCTTTCCTTTCTGTTTTCTCTTTATTGCAATTGTAAACTGCTTCAATATATGCCATATATTAAATGATAAATGATCGTGCTAACTGCTATTCTATAACGAAACGCGTGTAAATCCTTTAGCGTGCACCTGAAAATAGGGCACGGGAGGGTCAGAGCCGGTTGAATATCAGACCCTTAGATTTTTCAGGATTTAGTTTCAATCTATGGGTGTTAAACCAATCTGCGATAGCAATCAGATTACTATCTGATGCGCCTGGAAAGTAACTATTGCTCATTTTAAAATTACAGTCTGCTGCACTGAATGATTTCTGATCAGCTTCGGATAGTAGTAGAAATCATTCTATGATTTAGACAAAAGCATCTCCCAGCTGGTTAGTCCCTGACATCCCTTCTATTTACAATGTTCCAAATAAAAGCTGTGAAATCCCCCAAAGCTCCGTTTTACCCACTCCTCTGCCTGCCTCTCCACCCAGTATTGTGCTTTTCCCCATCCACCGACCACCTCTTCCACCGTCACCAGCACATTCACAGCACTGCAGCACTTCAAAAGATTGAATGTGACGGGATTATTTAATATACATTCCACCTTTGCAAATGTCACTTGACTTCATCTCATTATATTCTTGCACAAGGGGGTGTATATAATTGTGTCATAAAAGGAACTCTATTTCCCCAATCAATAAATGCCATTCTGCAAACCCCGAACTCTGACTGAGAAAACTGCCAGTAGTAAATGAGAGGTAAAGGGTTTTAAAATGAGCCTGGATATGATAGAGTAACAATGATAAGTAGTAGTAGATTTCGGAATCTTGCTACTCTTTGGAATTCTGCACAGAATCTTGCTACTCTTTGAGATTCCGGAATCTTGCTACTCTTTGGGATTCTGGAGTCTTGCTACTCTTTAGGATTTCGGAATCTTGCTACTCTTTGGGATTCTGCACAGAATCTTTCTACTCTTTGGGATTCCGGAATCTTGCTACTCTTTGGAATTCTGCACAGAATCTTTCTACTCTTTGGGATTCCGGAATCTTGCTACTCTTTGGGATTCCGGAATCTTGCTACTCTTTAGGATTCTGGAATCTTGCCACTCTTTGGGATTCTGCACAGAATTTTGTTACTCTTTGTCCTTATCCCTTATTTGTCCTGTTTGTCTGTCCTGATTAGATTGTAAGCTCTGCCAAGCAGGGTCTGTCTCTTCATGTCCAGTGTACAGTGCTGTGTACGTCTAGTAGCATTATAGAAATGATAAGTAGTAGTAGATTTCGGAATCTTGCTACTCTTTGGGATTCCGGAATCTTGCTACTCTTTGGGATTCTGGAGTCTTGCTACTCTTTAGGATTCCAGAATCTTGCCACTCTTTGGGATTCTGCACAGAATTTTGTTACTCTTTGTCCTTATCCCTTATTTGTCCTGTTTGTCTGACCTGATTAGATTGTAAGCTCTGTCAAGCAGGGTCTGTCTCTTCATGTCCAGTGTACAGTGCTGTGTACGTCTAGTAGCGTTATAGAAATGATAAGTAGTAGTAGTAGCATTTTATAAACCTCAAGCTCTGACCGAGAAAACTGCCAGTAGTAAATGAGAGAGAACCCAGGTAAAGGGGTTTAAAATGAGCCTGGATATGATATAGTAGCAAGAGGAACTCTGTCCTTCGAGTTTGGAAAAGTCAGTTTGCCTTGAGCATATTGAACCAGTCCAGATTTACTGAGCTTTCTTCCTCCAGTTGGAAAAAGTCCCTCAATAAATATGACCTACATAAGACTTAAAAAGTTTGACAGAAAATCTTCAAAGAAATGTAACTTTGTGTGTGTGGTTTTTTTTTTCCAGAATATTCATTCCAGGCTGTGTTCATTTTCTTTCTCACATCTGTCAAAAGAATCATGCATGCAGAAGAATGAGCGAGCCAATTGCAGAGCCCAGCGGAATACCAAGAATAACAAGACTTGAACGTGGAGAAGAATTATTGTGACAATAATCAGCAGGAGACTGGTAAAAGAAAAGACACCGAAGAAGAAGGCTTGACAGAGGACATAACATCCAAACGAAAATCCAAGTCATTTTAATACAAAGTGGTAATTAATCTTATCAAAGCCCAAGAATACTATCCAGTTTCAACAAATATCAAGTAACACCTGCATCACAGTATCTATAAAGATTAATCTGCAGAATTTAATCTGTTCCAGTGGAACGTGCTGTTCTCAATTTGGATCACAGTGTTGCAAACCAGATTGGAAATGATTGGAAAAACTGGAATGGTGTGAGTATGATCCAAGCAAGAGATCAAAGCCCATTCATTAGTGCAGCCTGGTCAATGAACAAAAAATATGTCTCCAACCATAAAGCAAAGTCAAAGAGGCATAATTCAATAAAGAATCCGGCGGAGCAAAATGTGCAGTCCCTGAAGGGTAGGGGAGAAAAGTAAAAAATGTATATGGTGAACATGGACTGGGCTTTCATATTGCCTAACTCGTGTAAAAGAGAAGCAACTTGTTTCCGTGGGATGAGTTAAACTAGAAATTCCTGGACCTATGTGGTCAAGCCTTGTCCTTAGGGGTTAAATTCCAACTAAGATACCCTTGCAAATATGTAATTCTGTTTGAGAATGTGAAATATGTTTTTTACGACTTATCTCAATTACAGTTCTTTTTTAGAGCTCGAGGGGGTTTCAGCATTGTCCCTCTTAACATCTGACCACGGTTAAAATTGTAGAAGGGTTGCTTTTTTCTCTTTGCCTATTTTATTTTGTTTAGGCCATTTTCCTTAGGCTTCTGGATTTGTTTCCCTCCACCAATGAGGTCTAGTTGTGAGCAACATATGTACGATTCATTGTGAGTATGATCCAGATGTATCGGTTTATAATTATTTTCCTTGGTTGATTCATATGTTTCATGTGTTCTTTTATTATCTTACAAATTGTGTTTCTTTGTGTAAAAATTTTGAAATGTTAATTAAAAAAAAAAACTAGGAATACTAAGGGCATAAATTTTAAAAGTGGCTAAACCAAGGAGAGGCAACCCCCAAATTTTTGTTTTGTTTTGTTTACAATGTCGTTTGCAACATTACTCGGTCTTCATTTTCATTTCAGGGTCAATGTCATTAAGAGTGCCCTCCTTTGAAAGAGGGCACACTATCTCGGAAAGACTGCACGAAAAGGTACCTTTTACTTCATGGCGCCATTCATTTGGAATAATTGGGGATTCGAGCTGAGTCATCCCTGAAAAACTTTAAATTGAGTCTTAAACCCCAGTTAGCTACTGAATTTTTCAAGGTTTGCATTTTTACAAGATCTGGGGTAGCTCTTTTTTTGTACACAGGATTTGCCTAGTTGATTTCTTCCAAGCTTCCATCCTGCATGCCCAGAAGGAATCTGATACTCCAAACAACAGCAGAATTTGGTCATGTTTGCACTAGATGCAGAGCATGAAATCAAAGGCAATGGAGGATGACGGTGAAGACCAAGTGGGATCTCACTAGGAAAGGGTAAATGGAAGGCTGGGTTGGCCACAAGATTTATCTGATACGAGTCTGATGGAGATCTGGTTTTCTTTCAAAGTAATCAATTTGTTACTCTGCAGAATGAAGAATGAATAACATTTTGAACCAGGGCAGGTGCCCTAGACCAGAGATGGGCAACCGTGGTCCTTGAGGGCCACAACCCAGTTAGGTTGTGTGCATGAGATTGATTTGCATGTACTACTTCCATTGTATGCAAATTGATCTCATGTATATTCACTGTGGAAATCTTGAAAACCTGACTGGGTTGTGGCCCTTGAGGACCAAGGTTGCCCACCTCTAGCCTAGACAAACAAGTGTATTCGGTGCCCATCATAATTCAAATACATATTTAAACTCCTACCAAGAGGGGGCCCTGTGTGACACAGAGTAGTAAGACATGATACTCATAGACTCATTTTACTGATTATAGGAGAATGTACAGAAGGAAAGGAGAATAGACAGATGTCTGCATTGACTGTAGGTCTGAGTCCCACTCTCACTCTGCCCCCCCCCCCCCAACATTCATCTTTCTGACAACTGCTGATTTACTAGGACAAAAATCTGCCTTGGGAGTCACTGAATTAGCACAACTGAGAGGGCCCCTCTTAAATGTTTGGGCTCTAGATATGTGCCTAGTTTGCCTATACCTTAATCCTGCCCAGTTTTGGACTTATTCCAGGGTATTTTGTTTTCCTCTAAGTGCCTGGTCTTTGGAACTTAACTGAGTGAACATAGAAACCTCTTTCAGTCTCTCACTGTGCAGTTCAGGCTACCAGATAAATGCATTAATTTAATTTAATTTAAACATTTATAACCTGTTTTTTCCTCCGAGAGGAGGCTCAAGGCAACTTATTACATAAGTAACATTTTAACAACATGGAAATCAAAGCAGGTTAATTCATTCTAGTTCATTACATTGTGCTGTGTTGAATCTTCTTGTCTGCCACACTTTGGGGCTCATTTTTGAATGAGAAAAAAGCCCAAAAAGTGTTAAAAAGCATCATTTGGATGGATTTCTTTTTAAAACATCCAAATCGGTAGTTTTGAAACCTGTTTTGCAGATGTCAATCTATGCATTTTGTCTGCAGTGCATCCAAATCTCAAGGGGGCGTGTTGGGGGCATTTCAAAGGCAGGATTAGGGTTGGTTTAGGACGTGCCTAACACTTGGACATTTTACAGCCGTAATGGAACAAAATCAAAATATCTAGGGTGAAAACATTTTGGTCTAGACCTGTTTTCAGAATGAATAAAGCACAAAAAGGTGACCCAAATGACCAGATGACCACTGGAGGGAATCAGGGATGACCTCCCTCACTACTCCACTCAGTGGTCACTGACCCCCTCCCACTCCCCCCCCCCAAATGTGAATAAAAATAGTACCCACCAGTCTCTATGACAGCCTCAGATGTTATACTCAGGTCCCTGGAGTAGTCTAATGCTGGGTGCAGTGCATTGTAGACAGGTGGACCCAGGCCCATACCTCCCCCTACCTGTTACACGTGGTGGAAACTGTAAGCCCTCCAAAACTCACCATAAACCCACTATACTCACGTATAGGTGCCCCCTTCACCCATAAGGACCATTGTAGTGGTGTACAGTAGGGGGTAGGGGGTTTGGGGGGGGGGCTCAGCAGACAAGATAAGAGAGCAACGGTGAGATGTGTATCTGGGAGCATTTATATGAAGTCCACAGCTGTGCCCCCTAGGATGCTCCATTGCTCTCCTGGGATGACTGAGGGACCAGTCTGCTAAAAATGCTGGCCCCTCCTACATCCGAATGGCTTGAGCTTCTACGTTTTTCACGTGTACTTTTTTTTTTCAAATATGGCCTGAAAAGATAAACGCATAGAGCACAAAACTTTGTTACAAACAGTATTAAAAAAAAAAAGATAGACAATTTGCAGTTTTGAAAATGGTTATGTTTTCTATTTGGATTTTGGACGTTAGCGCAAAAAGTCCAAAGTCTGACTTAGACGTCATATCGAAAATGCCCCCTTTGTAATTTTGTTTTCATAGAACTCCTTTTACTAAGCTGTGGTAGAAAGTGGACTTAGCACGTCCTTACGCTGGTTTTTCTCGTACAATAAGGCCATTTTTACCGCAGCTGTAAAATGGTCACTTTTCCATTTTTTTCTATTCATGATCATGCACTAATATTGCCATTAGCCCTTGGCCATTAAAAAAATTAGCACGCGAGTCCTTACTAGCACCTATTTTATAGGTGGTAAGGGCTCATGCACTAATCCTGCAGTAATGAGTTGTGTGCTTATCCTACGGTAATCTCACTGCGCTAACTGATCAGTGCAGAAATGACCCGACACACCCTAACTGCAATTTGCATGCAAAGATCTTACATTTACTGCAGGATGCGTGAGCACATACCACGGAAATCCTTTTAAGTTGTGATAAGTGCACACAGCACCTACACAGCTTGGTAAAAGGAGCCTATAGTCTTGATTTACACTTATTATTTAAAATCGTGATTTTCCTTCAAGAAAGAGAGATAAGAATTCTTGTACAATTTTGAATTTTTTTGAGCTTCCTCACCAACATCTTTGGAAGACACAAGTAGAAGATGTTACAAAGATCAAAATGAGAGAACGTAATCGTAGGAATGATAGAAACAAAGCCACTTTTGTTGAAAGCAGTCGCACATCCTAAACTATCTTGAATGAAAATAATGATGTTGGTAGACAGCTAATGGATTTGTGTCTATGGATTCGTGCTACACGATAGACTCTTTCTACAAAATTTGCTAAAAGCATTTTTATTCTATTTCCTGTCCTTCTTGGCCATGAAAGGGTACAACCAAATGTAAAATACGGTGCATAGACCCACCCTCACTTCAACATATGCTATGCCCTACAACCTCACAGCTCAGTTGTCTTCGTAAAATCTGCATCAGAAAAAGAGAGCAAGACGGGGAAAGCCCTGTAAGGCCACCAGAACTAAAATTAGTTGAAAGAAAATCAACAGACAGTGGTTGGGGACCTTTCTAATTCGCGTTTTAAGATGTAAACCCTCACGGTTACTAAGGGGTCGTATTACTAAGCTGTGGCAAAAACTGGCTTTATGTGGGTCTTTCCTGTATACTAAACTCATTTTACTACAGTCATAAATGGCCGATTTTCTATTTTTCCTATTGATGGCCATGCGCTAAAGTTCCCATTAATGTGTGGCCATGTTTAAAAATTATTACGTGAGCTCTTATCGCCACCTATTTTGTAGGGATCACACTGTATCTCAGTGCTAACCATTTAGCGCATGGTAATGTAGATAGGCTAATTGGTTAGTGCAGGATCACCCACTCCCTGCTCATGACACGCCCCCTCAAAAAAAAGAAATAATTTTTAGGGTGCGCGCATTTCAGAGATACTCCATTTTTAGCTGTGTTAGGCATGCGTTAACGCCTAATGCAGCTTAGTAAAAGGGCCCCTAAGTTCTCTTCCTTGGAAATCCTGACGCAGCAGAAAGGCAAATCAGCGTCTTGTCAGATAATGGATTACTGCTTGTAATGTGCTTTTCTTTCATGCGGAAAACTATTTTGAACTTTCAGAGAAATGCATTGTTTGTTGTCCTTAATTAACCATTTTTTCACACTTACGATTTCACAAATGACGTTGATTGATGCAGACGTCTTGATGGCGCCATTGCTTAATTAGGAGGGGGCTCTTGTGAAATGTAATCATTAACTTTCCACACAGAGGTGAGTAAAGTAGAGTCATTGTTTAAAAATATCTCCATGGGGGGTAGGTAAGGAGTACTAGGGTTCATTCTATTCAAGTTGATGAATTAGAGTATTACTTTGAGCAAGCAGGCAGAGCGAGATCACAGTAATACAAGCACAGCAAATGTCAAGTAATCCCAACCAATGACGAGAAATACTTGACAGTTCCATGCCTTGCAATGATGGGGCATTTATCGCCATTCGGAAGTGTATGTGTGACCTTTCAAGATTTTACGAAGACAACTGAGCTGTGAGGTTGTAGCCATAGCATATGTTGAAGTGAGTGTGGGTCTATGCACCATATTTTACTTTTGGTTGTACCCTTTCATGGCCAAGAAGGACAGGAAATAGAATTAAAATGCCTTTAGCAAATTTTGTAAAAAGAGTCCATTGTGTAGCACGAATCCATAGACACAAATCCATTAGCTGTCTACCAACATCATTATTTTCATTCAAGATAGTTTAGGATGTGTGATGGCTTTCAACAAAAGTGGCTTTGTTTCTATCATTCCTGTTGTTACTTTCCCTCATTTTGATCTTTGTAACATCTTCTATCTGTGTCTTCCAAACAGGTTAGCGAGGAAGCTCCAAAAATTCAAAATTGTACAAGGCTGTTGACTTGATTGGATTGCCTCCCTGACCTTCCAAGATCTGAATTGGGTCCAGACTAAAGACAGGATTTCATGATGTTTTTAAGCTGAGCTGCGGAAGGTGTCCATTGTGTTTGTAGATAATATTTGGGACCATACATATGATTTTATCTTATGCTGACAGGGCAGAACACTTTAAAATGAGCATCAGCAAAGAAATAGGGATTAGCTACAGAGATAACCAGATCATTTAGTGACGGAGTCCCTTTTTGGTGGAATAGATTACCATTAGAAATCAGAGGGTTGAGCTCACTAATGATCTTCAGAAAACACTAAAAACGTAGCTTCTTAAATGTCAGTGAGACCCTAGAAAACCTAGATTGGCAGAGATGGGAGAGTTGAAGTGAGGTGTGTATTTGTTATTAATGTCCAACTCTTGTAGATTATTTTCAACATGTTTGATCTGGATGTAAGTCATTGTGAGCCATTTTGATTTTAATTGCAGTGAAGCCAATGCATGCAAATCCCTCTCATGAATATTAATTATGGATATCCCAAAAATCTGACTGGCTGGGGGGGCCTCCAGGACCAGGTTTGGGAACCACTGATATAAATCAGTAAGACAATCCTATATTCACTGCTACAGAATCCCATGCAAATGTTGCATTGATACATGCAAAGAACGAATACAACACAGACAACTGACGAGCAGATCTTCATCAGAACCTCATGCAGGTATCACACTGATGTATGGAATGTATGAATTCAAAATAGACAGCTAAGGAGGAAAGAGACCCAGGGAAGGAGATTTTTAAAAAAAGTGAACACATTTTATTATAAATAGAAACGAATTATTAAAAAACCATTAGGCCATTTAAAAATATTTATTTATTACATTTGTACCCCGAGCTTTCCCACACATGGCAGGCTCAATGCGGCTTACATCATAACAATATAAAGAATAACAAAGTCGTAAGGAATTAAGCGTTAGGAGGTAGGCGTAAGGAAGATGGAAGGAATAGATAAGGGATAGTAATAGGATAATAGGAGACATGGTCAGTGTATAAACAGTCGTCGGTAAGAATCATGTGGGCAGGCTTTAGTTATGTTGAAACATTAGGGCAGGCTTTCTTGAAGAGATGGGTCTTCAATGCTTTTATTTTTTTAAATAGACACAAGAGAGAAATGGCACCATAAGAATTCCAGAATACATTGTAGGGTGATACTAGTGATGCCATTGACTTGGCGGGATAGTTGTGAGGTGAACGCTGAGGAAAGAATTCCAGTCATTTGCTAAATAAGGTAGCACGTAAGATACTGCGCTGCTCTGACTTTCACTGACCATTACTGTGTGGCAGTAATGCTCTTAGGGGTCCTTTTACAAAGGTGCACTGAAAAATGTCTTGCGGTAGTGTAGGCGTGGGTTTTGGGAGCGCGCCAATCCATTTTTTAGTATGCCTACAAAAAAGGCCTTTTGGGGGGGGGGGGGGGGGGGAAATGGATGTGCGGCAAAATCAAAATTACCGCGCGTTCATTTTGGGTCTGAGACCTTACCACCAGCCATTGACCTAGCGATAAAGAATCTGGGTGGTAATGACCTACGGGCGTCAAATGCCGCTTGGCACGCGTCCGTTACGCATGCTCAAAAATAAAATATTTTTCAGATGCGCGGATTGGACGTGTGCCAAAAAATGAAATTACCACCAGAGCCACATGGTAGTTGGGCGATAACTCCATTTTGGTGCACTTCGGACATGCATAGACGCTTACGCGGCTTAGTAAAACGGCCCCTCTTAATCTCCACTTTGCTCCTTCTTTCACTGCTGGCGCATGATCAAACATCCTCTGCACGATCTTGTTTGACTAACATGAAAATGCCACCAGAGCACAGAAGTGGAACAGGCTGTGACTCAGACAGGAAAGATATGAGCGGCAGTAAGACTCCCTTGTTCTCACCTGTCCTCATAACCATAGATATTATCCATTCCTACAACGAGCACATAAGTCTCTGGAACACATTTACTGCACCAATAACAATTAACTCAGATTGCAACATTCAAAGCAATGTACTTTGCAGAGGCTATTGAGGTAATAGATGTTTTCTATAAGTTCATTGGGTAAGCAGTATAAAATGTTTTGTACCTTTTTGAGATCTTGCCAGGTATTTGTGACCTGGATTGGCCACTGTTTGAAACATGATGCTGGGCTTGATGGACCTTTGGTCTGTCCCAGTATGGAATACTTATGTACTTGAGATTCTGAATGGAATCTTGCTACTCTTTGGGGTTCTACATGGAATGTTGCTACACTTTGAAATTCTGCATGGAATCTTGTTATTCTTTAGAATTCTAGAATCTTGCTACTCTTTGGGGTTCTACATGAAACGTTGCTACTATTTGGGTTTCTGCCAGGTATTTGTGACCTGGATTGGCCACTGTTGGAAACAGGATGCTGGGCTTGATGGACCTTTGGTCTTTCCCAGTAGGGCAATACTTATGTACGTATGGCAGCCTAATGGTTTGCGTGTAGACTGAGAAGTAGGGAAGCCCAGTTCAAATTCCACTGCGGCTCCTTGTGATCGTGGGCAGGTCACTTAACCCTCCGTTGCTTCGGATACAAACAAAGAGTTCTCTAGTGTGGGCATGCACACTGTATCACTCTAAAAATGTGGGCTATATTAATGGCACAGGAAAACACAAAGTTTGGGAAGGTTTTTCCTGTTCTGTAAGGCAAAAAAAAACTACATAAAATGACATGGGAAAAGCCATTGACATTTCCCATGTCATTTCAAACCAAGGAGGTTTGATTGACAGGAGTCGGCATAACGTGACAAAACTGAAGCCCTCTGCACCCAAGGAGGTTTTTTTTTTTAATTTATTTGTAATTTTAATGAATTTTACAAGATACACTTGTACAGAAAAGGAGTATTACCATACCATACAAGAAAATATTTTATAAAGAAAATCTATTAAATGATAATTACTGCTAAAGTCCACAATTATAGGCAAGGCACAATTCAAAAATTGGTTAACATAGGAAAAAATGAATAGAACATATTCCCACTTATCCTATCACGGAGTAGATACTAATGGAGGGAGCACCAGAGAGTTTACGGCTGGTTCTTGTCTGGAGTCCAGGAATTTTGCTAACTGATCACTCTCAAAGAAAACATATTTAATTGATTGAAATTTAACAACACATTTGCAAGGAAAATTAAGCCAGAAAATTCCCCCCTGTGACAATACACGATCACGAAGTTTCAAAAAAGACTGACGTCTTTTCTGAGTTTGTCTAGCAATATCAGGAAATACTTTGACTTTGCAATTCAAGGAGGTTTAATTGCTTCACTACGTATCTGCCACCATCTTGCTACATTCAAAATACATTACTCTTGTATGGTGGAAAGCTCCGCCTACTAGCTTAAGGCCAGATAATGGGCCAGGCATGCTCCTGCCGTCTCCTGTCAATTAAACCTCCTTGTTTCAACTAAATGCACATCCATATTGAGCACTACAGAGGGAAATATAGGGTAGAGACAGAAAATGTTTGTTTCGTGTCGATTCTGGTGTCATCTAGGGGAATGCTTGATTTGTTCAGGCATTTCCCTCTCTTTTGTCTTCAAGGAAGATGACACAAAACGAAAACCTTCTGAGTCCCTTCCTGTCACCACCCCCCTCCCCCACCAAAAGCAGACAACCCCTGATCTTTCTCACAGCCCTCCAGGCCTACCCGAATACAAGGTGATCTAGCAGGGGCCTGTTGGAGCAAGAGCGATGCACATTCGCACCATAGGGACACAGAAGGGGGGCAGCTGAATATAAGGGGAGGATAGGGACACCAAAGAGGACTGATGCTAATCGTGTGGGGAGGATAGGAACAGGGACACTTAGGAGAGATGCTAGACAGGACAAATAAGGACACAGAAAGATGATGAACGGTGGACAAGAGAGAGAAGAAATGTCAAGTGGACAGGATATCCTGGAAAGGCAGGAAAAACAGACACTTGGATCGAATCAAGTTAAAAAATAAAATGCTCAGACTACAGAGACAGAAAAATACATTTTATTTTGTATTTATTAGTTGGAATATGTCACTTTTGAGAAATGTGCATCTGTGATATCTTCCACTGCAGTTTCTCTGTCTCTAGTATTGCTGTTTATGTAAATTTGATTTCCTGGGGTTTACAGCTTTTTTTGCCTTCATATCTCTATGACTAATGTATATTCTTTTGTTTCATATTTGCTAAGGGTCTGTCTGTGTTTTGCATGTGTGATCAAGGTGCAGTATTCTGCTAGCATGTCATTTCTACGCAGAGATCTGTAGCACTCCTGTTTGTTCTGTTTTCTCACTCGGGGCTGTATTGGTGTTTTAGGGCCTGGTGTAATATTTATAGTGCTGCCTTTTCACGGATAAAATTGTTGCTTTCTGAGTCCTGGAGGTTAGTGCTATTATGGTATGGTAAGGTGTTTCTACATAGTGTTTTTCAGTGGAGGGATTGTGTGTTGGCTCCCTGAGGGGACATCAAAACTGTTAACATTGTTTTAGTTTGTCATAACATCAAACAGATTTTGTGAAATAATCAGAGAATATATGTATATGTCATTTTTTTCTTCTGAGATGGCAACCCTAGTGTGGACAGTTGGGTGTAGAGGGGGGGGGGGGAGCGTGGGATAAGGTGCAACAGTAGGGACCTGGGTGGGCCATGTGTCGGGTTTTTCTCAGTCAAAAAGTTGGCAACCCTCGGTATAAATGATGTTTTTTTTAAACACTGTAAACCTTCTAAAATCACTTACGTAGACTGCTAATACTTAGGGCTACAAGGTTAGATCGAAGCCTGCCTTTAATGTGGTGTTTTCTGTTCTTCATTTTAAAAGAGCGTTCATGTTGATCACTAGTTATAAATGCTGGAAGCAAAGCTCTGAATGGCTTCAGCGGTTTACATGGAATGTGGCAGATAGTGCAGGATGTTTTGCCAAGAAAGAACAAAACATCTTCTTCTTCTCTATTGTCCACTATGATTTTAATGCTCAGACATTTTCTTTTTGCCTTCTGGAGGATTGGTGAAATCTTTCCATGGATCTGTTAATAAATATGTATGCAACTTGGCATCTCCCATTAATCCAAGGTCACACAAGTGAATTTCTGTGGTAGTATTAAAGCAAATCTACATTAGAGGATCCTTAAATAGACACAAACGTAGGAGCAGAATCTTATGCATAATGTGCAAAGTTATGCACGGAAGTTATAGAAAGGTATCAGTTAGGCATTTAATTTAATTTAATAATTAGATGCTAAGTGGCATAAACAACCAATTACCATGAGGATGCAGACACATCATGCCTTTTGGGGTAGAAACTTTCTGAACAGTTTACAATGTGGAAGCAGACCCATGATGCCATCTGGGGTAGCAGCTTTCTCAACAGTTACAATGTGGAAGCAGACACATCACACCTTCTGGGATAGCAGCTTTCTCAACTAAGGTTGTAATGAATATTTGTATTCGATTCAGCCATGAATTGTGTCCCAAATACATTAGTCGTATTCAGCAGAATAGTGATTTAAATTGAAATATGAATAATCCAGGACTCTACTGTGCTAAATAATAATTGAAATAATCATTTGAGCTCTGATTTCACATTGCTTCTGTTATTATTTCTTATGCTAAAGCTCAATGCCCTTTATTCGTATTCGTATTCAGCCGAATAGTAAAATATGCTATTCCACACAGCTCTATTCTCAACAGTTATAATATGGAAGCAGACATTATTTACTGTCATTATTTACTGTTTATTCATTTGTGGTTATTGTATTTTATTTTATTCAACTATTAGTTGTGACCTCTGAAGAAGGCACGTTGCCGAAACACGGTCTGTGCTGGGTCTGGACTGTTTATGCAACCTTTATTGCAGAATAAAACTTTTTATCTTGAAGATATTGGACTTCTGGAAGTTCTTGGAACTTCCTCCTTCCACTCTGTTTGTTCGATTGTTGTGGACGCATTTATCCTCCCTCTTTTCGGTCTGACCAGGGAGGAAGAGAAGGCATCCCAAACCTGTCCTGTTTTTCAAGATATCCAGGGTGAATATATTTCAGATAAATTTACATATAGGCCAAAATTCTATATATGGCATTGAAAAAAATAAATGCGAAGCACTATTCTATAAATGACGCTCTGAGTCGGGCACCGTTTATAGAATATCGCCTAGCGCCAGGATCTGCATCTAACTCTTGGGCGGGAGGATTTACACCAACTGAAACCTGGTATAAATCCCCAATGCCTAAATTAGGCATGGATAAGGTGTGCGCATGCAAATTCTTCGAATGCCCATGCCCCGCCCATGCTCCTCCCATGGCCTCGCCCCCTTTTCAAATCCATACACTAGAATTCACATGAGCTTCTTTATAGAATACGCCTAGCAAGATGCATGTATAAATTCTAATTGTTGTCATTTAGTGTTAATGATCATTAGCGCCCAATTATCAACATGAATTGGTTCGTTATTCTATTGAATTGAGCGAGGAAATTGGGCATGCACCCAAATTTCCATGCTCAATTTTAAGCGCCATATATAAAAGCTGGGGGATAATGTAAATATGTATAAATGTATTTCATGCTTATTCTTGGTGGATATTCAGGAAGCCCAACTAGATTTTGGATCTCCAGGACAGGCATGGGAAGCCCCGAGGAAAGAATGGATGCTCACACTTGCAGTTATGCTCAGCTTCCACTTGATGTCAGTAGTGGTTAATCCAAATACATCGGTGCAAATATTTAATACATTCTTGGGCTGTTATTGAGGGCAGTTCATCAATGACATTTCTGGATGATTTACTTCCACCTTTCCATGATCAAGAATTCAATTTCATTAATTGGTATTATAAATTATCAGATCATTTTTGTCACTTGTATTGATATATTTATTACTTTCTAGGTAGGAAAACTAAGTGCAGCAGAAAACAATGGATATACTGTATGAAAAAAGGAATAAACTTTTACAGTGAGGAAATGTTAGAAAACAAAACAAAAAAAACCCCAACAATTTAATCAAGCTCACTAGACTGAAAGGAAAGGCCAGATTTGGAAGAATATGTAGGAATAACTGAGAGCTCCCTCCTGACCACTGGCATTTCTTTCCCATCCAGATCTGAAAAGCCTTTAGCCACAGACATGGAACCAATTAACATCACTTCCACACAGGATCAGTCTGAGATGTGGCTCTGTGGGAGATCCCGGATTGCTTCTTGGGCTTGACTCTTGGCTTCTTGCACAGCTGGGGGCAGGAGCACAGCGGAGGGACTTTCAACCATCAAATAACCATGACAGCCTTTTGGCATTCTCAGTGCACACACATAGCAGGATCTGAAGGGAGCCAAGATCTGTTTCTACAGTGGGTAACACAGTAAATGACAGCAGATAAAGACCTGTATGGTCCATCCAGTCTGTGAAACAAGGTGGCCAGAGCTGTGCCTGCCACTCTGTGCGGGGCCCCAGCCATTCATGCTTAAACACTGGTTGTCAAGTCTGCACCATGCCAAAACCATGATGGAGTCTTGGGGGCCCTTTTACTAAGCCGCGTAAGTGTCTACGCGTGCCCAACATGCACCAAAATGGAGTTACCGCCCGACTACCACGTGGCTTTTGCAGTAATTTCATTTTTGGCGTGTGTCCGATACGCGCGCCTGAAAAATATTTTTTATTTTCGAGCGTGCGTAATGGAGGCATGCCAAGTGGCATTTTGCACATAGGTCATTACCACCCAGTACCGCATGAGTCTTTACTGCTAGGTCAATGGCTGGCAGTAAGGTCTCAGACCCAAAATGGACGCGCGGCAATTTTCAACTTACCAGCCAAGATGTCTTCCCCTCCCCCCTGCGCTACACAGCATCCTCACTCACAGCAAGAGAAATGGCTATTAAAATCCATTGAAGACACGGTCCTTTGTGTCAAACTGGCACGCACACTATCACACGCAATGGCCACTTTGGTAATTTCGAAAAGGGCCCTTTGTACTTTACGTAGGGTTTTAATCCCTAATTCAATTTACTTTAAGGGCACATTTTATATTCAGTGGGAACCTGTATGAGCTCAGGACAGAGTACAAGCTCCCAACATGGGAGCAAAAACACAATTCCAACATAAAATAAATACAACCATATCCATAAAACACAACCAGCATAATCAATTATAAAATCAAAACAAATTCATCCATCTTGATAACCCATTCACATAAGGGATAACCACACTTCACAGAAGAAATGATAAAAAGAAACCTGATCAAAAAGCCAGGTCTTCACTGATTTATAGAAGGTCAAGTCATTGGGTTCTTGCCAGCATTTGAGATTGGAGGAGTTTTTCTCTTCAAGGTTCTTGGTGGAGTAGAGACAGATTTTAACTCCCTTGCTGCAGGTCACGGTGCTTATTTTGAGATGGTAAAGAGTGGGCAGCATGTATAGAAGAAACTACAGTGATACCTTGGTTTTCGTCGAAAATCCGTCCGAAAACAATCGGCGAAATCCGAAACCGAGGCAATTATTTCCGTATGAATAAAAACACCGGAAAGCAATGGGATTGTTTGGCTAGACGCACGGGGTGATGCTCACACAACGAGAAACAACGCCACACTGAGCAGGAGAATGCATTTTCACAAAATTAGCAGCGAGGTCACGTGGGCACGCCAACGAAATCCGAGACAAAGTTTTCACAAAAAAAATCGACGAAAACCGAAACCGACAATAACTGAAGTCAACGAAAACCGAGGTATTACTGTAATTGTCTAAAAGCCTGTTTCTCTGACACGTGTAACTGCCGTTATAGAATATTGGCTTAGATCAAAGCCTACACACCAACCACTTACAAAATGCCTATGGCAGATTGAAATGCAGCACCTTGTGCATATAACTGACAGTATACTATAAAGTGTGCACTAGGGTAGTTGGAATGCTCATGATCTGTCCATGCCCCTCCCATGTCAGTGCTCCCTTTGCGTTATGCACTAAACAATTTACACATACACACTATAGAATTAGAGGCTGACTGAAACAAATAGTTTTGGCTCCAACCGAAACCGTATCAGTGGCTGAAGTCTGCCACTTGGCTTTGGCCAGAACTGGAACAGAAACTGTGACCCCCACCCCACCACTGCTGCCGCAAGCCTGTCCCTTGAGGCAGCTTCCCCCTTCCCTCCCTCACCGGATAGAAAATCTGAACCCTTCCTGGTCTGGCCACCAAATCCTCCCTACCCCTCCTCCATAGACTCTCCCCAGGCCTACCTTTTAAAAGCCTTGGTGGTCTAGTGACCTCTTTGAGGCATGAGCATCCCGAATTGCTCCTGCTCCCATTGGCTGTGCTGTGAAAACGGCAGCCATGACTTCCCATGGCAGCCTCACAAGTCTGCTGTGAGAGGTCACAGCTGCCATTTTGGAACTGGGAATGGCATGAGTAAGGACCTGCGTGCACCCCCCCCCCTTAACACCAGCCCTGGTTCTATCTAAAATTGGACTTTATGTGAGATTTGTCAAAAGACAAAAAAGAAATTAAATCAAGCTTGCTGGAGTTAAAACACAGGATGGATTTGGAAGAACTACTACTACTACTTATCATTTCTATAGCGCCACTAGACGTACGCAGCGCTGTACACTTGAACATGAAGAGACAGTCTCTGCTCGACAGAGCTTACAATCTAATTAGGACAGACAAACAGGACAAATAAGGGATAAGGACAAAGAGTAGCAAGATTCCGGAATCCCAAAGAGTAGCAAAGATTCCGGAATCCCAAAGACTACTACTACTACTTATCATTTCTATAGTGCTACTAGACGTACGCAGCGCTGTACACTTGAACATGAAGAGACAGTCTCTGCTCGACAGAGCTTACAATCTAATTAGGACAGACAAACAGAACAAATAAGGGATAAGGACAAAGAGTAGCAAGATTCCGGAATCCCAAAGAGTAGCAAAGATTCTGGAATCCCAAAGACTACTACTACTACTACTTATCATTTCTATAGCGCTACTAGACGTACACAGCGCTGTACACTTGAACATGAAGAGACAGTCCCTGCTCGACAGAGCTTACAATCTAATTAGGACAGACAAACAGGACAAATAAGGGATAAGGACAAAGAGTACCAAGATTCCGGAATCCCAAAGAGTAGCAAAGATTCTGGAATCCCAAAGACTACTACTACTACTACTTATCATTTCTATAGCGCTACTAGACGTACGCAGCGCTGTACACTTGAACATGAAGAGACAGTCCCTGCTCGACAGAGCTTACAATCTAATTAGGACAGACAAGCAGAACAAGAGATAAGGGAATATTAAAGTGAGGATGATAAAATAAGGGTTCTGAACAAGTGAGTAAGGGTTAGGAGTTAAAAGGAAGAAGTAAAAATAATGGAAAACCCCATCTAAGTCTTCAGAAATTGTATTCTATGTTTGCATAATGCTTTGAACAATGCATTATTCAAGAATTGTAATATGTCCATTTCTGTGATATTATATTACAATATGTATACGTATATATGATGTATATTGTTAGTGTTATTTAAACAGTAGCAATAGTAACAACAGAGTTTCTTTTTCACACACGTACAACTTTTACAATCATAACTAACTTGTTAGTCTCACTCACTCACACACACACAAGGAGTAACTTGGGCTGCACATACTGCAGCAGGACATGTTTATCCACTCCTACCCTAGCTGAGATAACAGTTAATCATCTCTCTGACCTCATGTGCAACTTTCTTTAAATCAGTCACCTTACTTTCTAACTCTTCTTACTCTCTTACCTATCTATATGTTCCATCTTTGCTTTACCCTTCACTATCAATTAAAAAGTTCTATTACGTATTGTGTTGACATTGTAAGCAGTATACTATCAGGCTTATTTTCGAAAGAGAAGGGCGCCCATCTTTCGACACAAATCGGAAGATGGGCATAATTCTCCCAGGGTCACCCAAATCGGCATAATTGAAAGCCGATTTTGGGCGTCCTCAACTGCTTTCCATCATGGGGATGACCAAAGTTCATGGGGGCATGTTGGAAGCGGGACTGGGGTGTGCCTAACACATGGGCGTCCTCGACCGATAATGGGGTGTGCCCGACGAGCACTTGGGCGACTTTACTTGGTCTATTTTTTCTTACGACCAAGCCTCAAAAAGGTGCCCAAACTGACCAGATGACCACCGGAGGGAATCGGGGATGACCTCCCCTTACTCCCCTAGTGGTCACTAACCCTCTCCCATCCTAAAAAAACTTTTAAAATATGTTTTTCCAGCCTCTATGCCAGCCTCAAGTGTCATACCCAGCTCCCTGACAGTAGTATGCAGGTCCCAGGAGCAGTTTTAGTGGGTACTGCAGTGCACTTCAGGCAGGCAGACCCAGGCCCATCCCCCCCACCTGTTACACTTTTGGTGGTAAATGTGAGCCCTTCAAAACCCACCAGAAATCCACTGTACCCACATGTTGGTGCCCCCTTCACCCCTTAGGGCTATGGTAGTGGTGTACAGTTGTGGGGGGGGGGGGTGAGTTTTGTGGGGCTCAGCACACAAGGTAAGGGAGCTATGCACCTGGGAGCAATTTCTGAAGTCCACTGCAGTGCCCCCTAGGGTGCCCGGTTGGTGTCTTGGCATGTCAGGGGGACCAGTGCACTACAAATGCTGGCTCCTCCCATGACCAAATGGCTTGGATTTGGTCATTTCTGAGATGAGCATTCTCAGTTTACATTATCGCCGAAAATCGGGGATGACCATCTCTAAGGATGGCCAACTCTAAGGTCGACCTAAATTTCGTGATTTGGGCGGCCCTGACCGCATTATCGAAACGAAAGATGGACGCCCATCTTGTTTCGATAATACGAGTTTCCCCGCCCCTTTGCCGGGACGTCCTGCGAGGACGTCCTCAGGAAAACTTGGGCGCCCCTTTCGGTTATGGCCCTCCACGCCCTACTTTGTATTGTTATTTGAATATTTTTACTGCTGTAATTGCCTATTGCTCATGTTTGATCTATTCTTACTGTACAGCACCTTGAGTGAATTCCTTCAAAAAGGCGGTAAATAAATCCTAATACAATAAATAAACCAGGTGAAAATTGAATTTTGGGAAGGAAGTTAGAACTGTTATTTTTGCATATACCACATTCACTAAAATTTGATGCAAACCAATAATAAAGGGTTTTTTTTTTGGGGGGGGGGGGGAGCTAGCAGCTCCAGCTCCTTTGAAACCAGCTTCTCTTAGGCTACCGTGCCCTCAGTTATCCAGGGAATTTCTCCCTATTTTATAACTCATTTAAGCCCAGCTGTCACAGGGAGAGTCCGTGACTGAAAGTCACACACCTGGGACTCTTACCGCTATCATGAGCCCTCATTTCAGCACAAAATAATATTTTAATGTAAACTAAATGTCACTCTCCTAAGTGATCTCCTATCTCCATCTTTTTAAGTGAGTCACTGATGACAGCTAGCAAGCAATTAAGTAATTAAGATGATGTGAGAGAGAAAGATGCAACAGTAGGATTCAGACATCCAGGGACTGTTTCAACCAGCCAGCCAGCAGAGACATCCCAAAACAACAGCTGAGACTGGGTTTGCCAACAGATATGAAGGCCGTGTTCACAGTCGAAATGCAGAGAGACTGGATAATACAGAGAAGGGTGATGAAAATGATAAAGGGGATGGGACGACTTCCCTATGAGGAAAGGCTAAAGCGGCTAGGGCTCTTCAGCTTGGAGAAAAGGAGGCTGAGGGGAGATATGATAAAGGTCTATAAAATAATGAGTGGAGTTGAACGGGTAGATGTGAAGCGTCTGTTTACGCTTTCCAAAAATACTAGGACTAGGGGGCATGTGATGAAGCTACAATGTAGTAAATTTAAAACGAATCTGAGAAACATTTTCTTCACTCAACATGTAATTAAACTCTGGAATTTGTTGCCAGAGAATGTGGTAAAGGTGGTTAGCTTAGCGGAGTTTAAAAAAAAGGTTTGGCCGGCTTCCTAAAGGAAAAGTCCATAGACCGTTATTAAATGGACTTGGGGAAAATCTACTATTTCTGGGATAAGCAGTATAAAATGTTTTGTACTTTTTTGGGATCTTGCCAGGTATTTGTGATCTGGATTGGCCACTGTTGGAAACAGGACACTGGGCTTGATGGACCTTTGGTCTTTCCCAGTCTGGCAATACTTATGTACTTATGACTGCATGTAGATAGCAGTGAGTGGTGAATTAACTCCATGTGGTAGTACTGCAAAAGCAAAAGAAAACAACCCCCCCTCCCCCCAAAAAGACTATCAGTACAATTCATCCTCATCAAACTCTTTTTTTTTTTTTTTTGCTATCATGTTATTATACCTTGGTACTAGTTGGGCTGCCACATAAGTTTATTTTGCCTCCTTGATTCTACAAGGTCATTCCGATCTCTAGATTCTCATCGTCTTGTTCTGCCTAGACCTAGACTGGCTTATTACGAATGAAATGGTTAATGGTAAGGTATAGGAAAAAAATTTTTACATAACACTTTTTTCATTGAATAAATTTAAAGTATACATTGATAATCAATTAAATATAAAAATATATATAATTTTGAAAAGTGCTTAGTTCACACGTCATTATTATGAATGAACCCAACAATCCACTTTCTTTTTCCTGGCCCAATGGCTCTGGAAAGATCTCTCCCAGGACATCCGTGGGGATCAATCATTCACAAAGTTTAACACAGCCTTAAAACTGTATTTTTTCCACAAGGCGTCTGGGGTTGTGCCAGTGCTCCTAACTAGATAGTTTGTCTGCCTGTACATGCACTCAACTGATTTGTTATTCTTTGTAGTGAAGTCTTTCTTATCATTTTATGGATTTCCTTTCAAATTTTATGCATTGTGATTTTATTGCAAACCTGCTCGTCAGACTTTGCAGTATATCAAATCATAAATAAACTGTAAACTGCAAATTATAATGCTTCCATTTAGCCTCTGTAAAGAAGGTGCTAACATTTCAGAACAAATACCCACATAAATGCCTAGAATACTAGCATTTACGTAAGCATATGTACACAGATGTTTATAAATGCCAAAACCCCAGCTACGCACTGTTCTGTAACCACAGATATATCTTTGAGAGCTGGTATCTATGCTCATATTAGCCCTCTCCTCAAGCCACTTCATTGGCTCCCTATCTGCTTCCGCATACAGTTCAAACTCCTCTTATTGACTTACAAGTGCATTCACTCTGCAGCTCCTCAGTACCTCTCCACTCTTATCTCTCCCTACACTCCTCCCCAGGAACTCTGTTCATTGGGTAAATCTCTCTTACCTGCACCCTTCTCCTCCACCACTAACTCCAGACTCCGCTCCTTTTATCTTGCTGCATCATATGCCTGGAATAGACTTCCTGAGCCGGTACATCAAGCACTATCTCTGGCCGTCTTCAAATCTAGGCTAAGAGCCCACTTTTTGATGCTGCTTTCAACTCCTAACCCTTATTCACTTGTTCAGTACTCATGTTTTATCATTCCCACCTTAGTAATTCACTTATCCCTTATTTGTCCTGTTTGTCCTAAATAGATTGTAAGCTCTGTTGAGCAGGGACTGTCTCTTCATGTCCAGTGTCCAGTGCTGTATATGTCTTGTAGCGCTATAGAAATGATAAGTAGTAGTAGTAATAGAGGTCTTTGGGATTCTGGAATCTTGCTACTCTTTGGGATTCCGGAATTTTGCTACTTTAGGATTCTGCACAGAATTTTGCTACTCTTTGTCCTTATCCCTTATTTGTCCTGTTTGTCTGTACTGATTAGACTGTAAGCTCTGTTGAGCAGGAACTGTCTCTTCATGTCCAGTGTACTGCACCGTGTAAGGTCTAGTAGCACTATAGACATGATAAGTAGTAGTAGTAGTAGCTGGGCATAGGCATGGGCCAAGTCTGAGCAGGGGTCACACTCACACAATAGTCAATAAAGATGGCTGACATCCTCACTTGTCTTATCAGGCAGTTTCGTTGTGGAATTCTCCAAACCATCCAACTTCTCTGTCACACTCCCTAACTGCCCAAGATTCATTTCTTGTCCATCTTACTTGCTCATCAATATGGGACACTTTTAGCTTCTGTTCCCCAAATTTCTAAAGTACTTCCTAGTATGCACCTCACAACCTGTTCCCTAGACCCCATTCTAGATCAATGGTTCACCTACCCTACCCACGGTCTACTTCCACTCTGTTTTCAAATGATTATACAAAGCCTTTCCACCTTTATTGAGATCTGAGGTTTTTTTCCCCAAAATGTAAACAATTACTGAAGACTCATTTTTTTCAATTGGCCTTTGGGTTCTTAGCCTCCTCTAGTTGAGCGGTTTAACCTGTCTGTTGCAGACTTAGGCATACTGAATCCTACATTTTACCATTATGATCCTCCTTTTGGATGAATGTTTACTATCTTATTATAATGTTTACTATCTTATCTTCCCTTCATTTTCTTTCTGTGGGTTTACATATTATTTTAAGTTACTTTGGGGCTCACTTTCAAAAGAGAAAAATGTCCAAACATTGGCACAAATCTGCATTTGGACGCTTTTCTCACAAACATGCCCAAATTAGTATGTTTAATTCTCTTTATTAAATTTTTCATTTTACATTCATATAATCAATAAATCAGAGAGATCCCAGAAGCTATGCAGACACTGAACATCAGCCATATTCACATAACTTCTGGGTATCGCTACTGACCTGAATATTCAATGCCAATGCCTTGACAAGGCCGGAATTGATTATTTGGCTCACTGCTGCTGGCTGAATTATCGACCGGTCTAAGGACTGGGGGAAAGAGGGCTTGTAAGGGGATCAGCTTATACAATTTCAAGAATAGTAACTTAAAGTAATTTTCTGGCTAGTTAGTACATAAGTACATAAGTATTGCCATACTGGGACAGACCAAAGAGTAGCAAGATTTCATTCAGAATACCAAGTACATAAGTACATAAGTGTTGCCATACTGGGAAAGACCAAAGGTCCATCAAGCCCAGTGTCCTGTTTCCAACAGTGGCCAATCCAGGTCACAAATACCTGGCAGAAAAACAAAGAGTAGCAACATTCCATGTAGAACCCCAAAGAGTAGCAAGATTCCATTCAGAATCCCAAGTACATAAGTACATAAGTATTGCCATACTGGGACAGACTGAAGGTCCATCAAGCCCAGTGTCCTGTTTCCAACAGTGGCCAATCCAGGTCACAAATACCTGGCAGAAACCCAAAGAGTGGCAACATTCCATGTAGAACCCCAAAGAGTAGCAAGATTCTAGAATTCTAAAGAATAACAAGATTCCATGCAGAATTTCAAAGTGTAGCAACATTCCATGTAGAACCCCAAAGAGTAGTAAGATTCCATTCACAATCCCAAGTACATAAGTATTGCCATACTGGGAAAGACCAAAGGTCCATCAAGCCCAGCATCCTGTCTCCAACAGTGGCCAGTCCAGGTCACAAATACCTGGCAAGATCCCAAAAAAGTACAAAACATTTTATGCTGCTTATCCCAGTGCAATAGTGGATTTATGCAGCACCTGGCATGTGTGACTTTCTTTTGATTCTATGTTTTGAAAGGTGGTCTACCAAGCACAAACTAAACTAAATGTATCCAGATGTAGGTAGCCTACATCTGGATACATTGAAACATTTGAGTCAAGATAGAAAGGCACAATAATGGCATTCTCCTAGGACCAGCACAGAACTGGATGATGTGATGTCTAGCAGTGTTGACATGGCTAACTCTTAAGGTAAGAAAAATCCAGTGTCTCCTTGCTAATCTTCCATCATTTTTTCTCCACGCTCACGAATGAAAGTGGATCAAGCTTTCAAAAATAACTCTTGTTGCCATGTTTACCAGTTTAGATGACTCCCACATCCTGTTAAAAGGACCAAAATATGTATTTACTCGTACTTCACGTGAATATATTAGGACTAGGGGGCATGCGAGGAAGCTATAAAGTAGTAAATTTAATACGATTCTGAGAAAATCTTTCTTCACTCAACGTGTAATTAAACTATGGAATTCATTGCCAGAGAATGTGGTAAAGGCGGTTAGCTTAGCGGGGTTTAAGGATGGCTTCATAAAGGAAAAGTCCATAGACCATTATTAAAATGACTTGGGGGAAAATCCACTGTTTATTTCTGGGATAAGCAGCATAAAATGTATTGAACTTTTTTGGGGGGATCTTGCCAGGTATTTGTGACCTGGATTGGCCACTGTTGGAAATAGGATGCTGGGCTTGATGGACCTTTGGGCTGTCCCAGTGTGGCAATACTTATGTACGTATGTAAACTAAGGGGGTCTTTTACTAAGCCACGGTAGCATTTTTAGCTCGCAGCAAAAATCAGCTGGCGGTAAACGCTGAGATGCCCATTATATTCCTATGGGCGTCTCAGCGTTTACCGCCAGTTGATTTCCACTGCGAGCTACAAACGCTACCATGGCTTAGTAAAAGACCCCCCCTAAACTTTTAAAGATGATGGAAACTTTGCAGCTTTCACAAGCCATGTGAACACAACCTTGCTTATCCTGGTTGAATTCCTTCTGCGCTGTCTCCCTTTCCTTGGAGAGCTGAGCTCTGGTCTGCTTTTCTGTCCTGCTTGGATTTCATCTCTCCATTAACATCAAAAAGGCTCCATGTGATCCATCAGCCAGTGAGCTTTCCTGCCCCCTTGAGAGTACTCTGTGCACAGAAATAGTATCATTGCTACCACTTGGTACAAGGGCACAAATGGGAAATACATTTTTTATGCAACACACTGCTAGAAATAAATACACATATAAAGACTGCATTACTTGATGGCTCATAAGTTGCAGCTGCTCTGAGCCTGCAATGAATTATGTTCTCATCTGCTCACTGGAAATCTTCAGCTCTTTGTTCCCCCCTGTAACTCACATATGCGCTACAGATTTTTAAAAGCACTGGTCTATATTTGCTCCAGAGCCAACCCCACCCCCAACCATACAGCTGACCAGAAGGTTTTGGAGAAGGCACAGTGTGCTCTTCACTCTATAACACAAACATCAGCACCTTTTTTTTTTCTTTTTTTGTGACAGAGGAGTTCTAGGATAAAAGACATCTGTGTGTCCTGTCACCACTCCACGAGTCTTCGTGACTTTCAAAAGAAGCCGAATCTCGAAAGAAGCACACAAGATATTTTTCTATTCATTAAAGTCCAAAAGTAGTTTCTGCTTTGTATTCAACGGAAAAAGAAGGAAAAAAGAGACACAAGGGATAGAGGGAAAATTCTCAGAAAAAAAGAAAGCGAGACAGGGAAAGAATCTGGGCAAGTCACTTAACCCTCCATTGCCCCATGTAAGCCGCATTGAGCCTGCCATGAGTGGGAAAGCGCAGGGTACAAATGTAACAAAAATAAAATAGATACTAATGGAGATTCTACATGGAATGTTGCTACTATTGGAGATTCTACATGGAATGTTGCTATTCCACTAGCAACATTCCATGTAGAAGGCTGCGCAGGCTTCTGTTTCTGCGAGTCTGACGTTCTGCATGTACGTGCAGGACGTCAGACTCACAGAAGCAGAAGCCTGCGCAGCCACATTGGTGATCTGCAAGGGCTGACTTCTACATGGAATGTTGCTAGTGGAATGTCAACATTCCATGTAGAACCTCAAATAGCAGCAACAGTGGAGGAGTAGCCTAGTGGTTAGGGTGGTGGACTTTGGTCCTCAGGAACTGAGTTC
Organism: Microcaecilia unicolor; assembly: GCF_901765095.1. NCBI lineage: Eukaryota > Metazoa > Chordata > Amphibia > Gymnophiona > Siphonopidae > Microcaecilia > Microcaecilia unicolor. The sequence goes on along the minus strand of NC_044039.1, from coordinate 9,071,140 downwards.
AATTCCCACTTCAGGCACAGGCAGCTCCTTGTGACTCTGGGCAAGTCACTTAACCCTCCATTGCCCCATGTAAACTGCATTGAGCCTGCAATGAGTGGGAAAGCACAGGGTACAAATGTAACAAAAAAAAAAAAGAAATCTGTGAGACCTAGAGGGAGACCCTTATACCAGGTATCCAAATATTTTGTGACATATCTTATTGTAACCCATCTTAAGCACTCAGCTGTTCAGTAGGAAATTAATGGGAAAAAACCCTTATGATATCTAATCCTGCATTTATACAGAATTAGGATTTACCTCACACCTTTACTACTACTACTTATCATTCCTATAGCGCTTCAAGACGTGCGCAGCGCTGTACACTTGAACAGAAAGAGACAGTCCCTGCTTGCCAGAGCTTACAAGCTAATTATTTTATTTATTTATTTATTTATTTATTTATTGCATTGGTATCCCACCTATTTGTAGGCTCAAAGTGGCTTACAGAGCTTGGTTATGACATAATCAATTCTAGGTGAGTTACTTTCAGGTACACTGGGTATTTCCCTGTCCCTTTATGTGTAGGAATGAGAGAAATGCAGATGAATTTCTAAAAGGTTTAGTTCTGAGGTTGCTGAATCGTGTGTCCCCTGAAGTATTCAGTATTTTTGACATCAGACAATGGAAACATGGCTTTGGTGGCAGGACATGGTGCTTGAATACTTCTCTCTGGCAGAACACATGCCCTCGCTGAATAACAATGTTTGTTTCCCAGGAGCATTCAGCTGTCTCCCTTGCTTGATAGAGCAGAGTAGAGACTTTCCTAGATCATGATCCTAATCTCCAATAAGGGGTAATTCCACACAGGATTCCACATGGTGTCCAGAAAAAATGGAATCCCGTACACAGTTTCAAAACACTGCAATTGTTTAAACATTTACCCCCCCCCCCCCATTTACAAAGCCACACTAGGGGCTGCCATGTTAATGCCACACAGCCCATTCACTTTGAATAAAAGGATTTTCAAGCAACACCTCCCGAGTTGGCTCATCATTTGGTCAACCTCTACTTCACCCTGTTTTGGCTTTCTTCTCTGCAGAGGTTCCCTTCCTGTTTGCTGGTCTACCTTCCATTAAGGCCCGTTTTCAGCCATTTGTACTTATATGGACACCTACTTTTCTGTATAAAATGGGTTTAAAATAGGTACCTTAAACAGCACGTTAATAGACACCCTGTTATGAAATTACCTTCCTAAGGTCTGTATAGCTTTTCCTAGTGGAGGAGTAGCCTAGTGGTTAGTGTGTTGGGCTGTGATCCTGGGGAACTGCGTTCAATTCCCACTGCAACTCCTTGTGACTTTGGGCAAGTGACTTAACCCTCCATTGTGCCTGGTACAAAATAAGTACCTGAATATATGTAAACCGCTTTGAATGTAGTGGCAAAAAAACTTCAGAAAAGCAGTATATCAAGTCCCATTTCCTTTTCCCTATTTGAGATTCTACATGGAATGTTGCTGTTGCTACTATTTGAGATTCTGTTGCTACTATTTGAGATTCTACATGGACTGTTGCTATTCCACTAGCAACATTCCATGTAGAAGCCTGCCCTTGCAGATCAGCAATACAATCGCGCAGGCTTCTGCTTCTGTGAGTCTGACGTCCTGCACGTATAAATAATTTTAATTTTTACCACGGAGGGGGCATGTCCAGGAAGGGTGTGTGTGTGAAGAATAGGTGTGTCTGCAGTAATGTGTTAGCACAGCTACATTGCCGCAAGATTACTACTACTACTTATCATTTCAATAGGGCTACTAGACGTACGCAGCGCTGTACACTTGAACCTGAAGAGACAGTCCCTGCTCGACAGAGCTTACAATCTAATCAGAACAGACAAACAGGACAAATAAGAGATAAAGACAAAGAGTAGCAAGATTCCGGAATCCCAAAGAGTAGCAAGATTCTGTGCGGAATCCCAAAGAGTAGCAAGATTCCAGAATCTCAAAGACTACTACTACTACTACTTATCATTTCTATAGTGCTGCTAGATGTACGCAGCGCTGTACACTTGAACCTGAAGAGACAGTCCCTGCTTGACAGAGCTTACAATCTAATTAGAACAGACAAACAGGACAAATAAGAGAGAACTGATTAGCACATGAATTAATGGCCACACGCTAATGGCAACCTTAGGCTAAGGTTGCCATTAGCGCATGGCCATTAATACAAAAATTCAAAAATCGACCATTTTACCACTGTGTTAAAAATGGCTTTAGTGCACGGGAAAGACCCATTGTGCTAAGGTCACTTTTTAGTGTTGCTTTGTAAAAGGGTCCCTTAGTCAGCTACATTTTCAGGATTACTGCAATGAATACTGTGACAAGGCAAGCCCCAGAGATTCCCCAGTGAAGCAGTTGAGCCCAGAACTACGGGTCCCAGAAGTCCTTGCAAGAATGAGTGAGGAGAGTAGTCCTAAAAAGATGGAATGGATTTCCAGTCCCAGCAGGGGGAGCAATGGCTCAAGGCAGGGTGAGCCTGTTACTCCCTTCCCCACTAGAGGGTGAGGGAAGGATGAAGCTCAGTTTCCCTGGCTTCGCCATCAGTATATAATTCCCCCCAGCTGTGAGAAGGGGAGAGCAGATTTCCTGGAGGCTCTCAGTAACCAGGGGAGAGGAGAGATGAATGGAGAGAGAGATTCCATGAAGTATGTGGAGGAAGGCCCTGCCCAGCACTTGAAGGCAGTGGAAGAGGCCACACCGGGTGTGGTGCTGAGATGTGGGAGAAACTGCCAACCCTGCTCCTTACAGGGTTCCCTCTGTGCTGTGAAAAGGCAGGTGATTTGTGATATTGGTTTGATGTGCAAAGACTGTCCATGAAGATTTGTTCTGAACTGTTGTGTTATATTGGAAGTGTGCTGAACTATTACTAAACCCTTCTGAAGGAGGGGGAGGGGAAATCTAATGCCCTAATAGAAGACCTGAGCGTTTGCTGAGGGATTTTGGGACCTGGACTGTACCTTTTTTTCTTTTGAAGACTATATTAAGAGGGCTGTATCTTTTGTTTTGAAGAATATATTATGATTTTTGGTATGAAATTGCCTTGATAATAAAATACTTTGGCCCTGAGTCCCAGTATCAGCAGCATTCTGTCCTGGAACCCTGGGAGCCCACAGGCTTGCTGGCTCCACCCAAGAGGAGGAAGCAGACCCCCCCCTTTACAATACACATGAGATCAATTTGCATAAAATACATCACTAATATTTGAAAATGTATCTCATGCATATTCATTGTAGTAATCCAAACAATCTGACTGGCTAGGTGTGCGTGCAGGATAGCTTTATACATTGTTAATGTTTGTTGTGCATTTCGGAAAGACTAGTCACAATTCTGAAGATACAGACTGTAACCAGACTACAGAATGATATATGCATTGACTTCGTGATACCGTGAAGAATGCTAACATGCATATATTAATTATTCATGCTGTAATTGTATCATTCTGATCTGGTATCAATTATTTAACCAAGATGTTTACTGCAATAAGAGCTGTAATGGGCACCATTATAAAACTGAACCCACCATTGAATCTGTGAGAATCTGCTGAACCGGGGAATGGGTCTACGAAACCAACTTGATGCCTTCCTACTCAAAGTCTACAATCTCAAGGTGCTTCAAAAGTCCAACAAGATTTGCACACAGACCCTTTTAGTTTTTCTACAACATATGTCTTGGTCTCTCTGTAGATACGATCCAAGGTATCATATGGTGGGGAGGGATTAATGAAGACCCAAAACTGTTTGAACAACTGCCAAACTGGGAGTAAAACAACAACAACAACAAAACCCTACTCTTTCTGAGATAGAAGTGTGTTTTCACTGTAACGTTTTGTGCATCATGATGGTCTATGAACTAGATAAAATTAATGTGTTGTTGTGTTAGGCCACTTTAAAGGCAACAAATAGAAATAAAACAAAAAAGAAATAAGAAAATTACTAGTTATCATGTCTATAGCGCTACTAGACGTACACAGCACTGTACACATTATAGGCAGGTACATTCTCTGCTCTTAGAGGGCTCACAATCTAAGTTTTTGTACCTGGGGCAATGGAGGGTTAAGTGACTTGACCAAGGTCACAAGTAGCTGCAGTGGGAATTGAACCCAGGGTGCCAGACGCAAAGCCCACTGTACCACCCATTAGACTAGACTTTGAAGACTGGGGAAATGTGTAGTTGTGTGTATGTGTAGGGGGGGGATACAAGGAGAGAAGGACGGGTGATCGGATAATGACAAAGAGCACAATTTTATGGTTTAAATTGTGATAGGAAACTCAGATTTCTGTTGACTTGTCTTGTTGGTGTCAAAATATTTCATCATCTTAGCTCCAAAGGTCTCGCCCCCCCCCCTGTTTACAAAGCCATGCTAGCGGCTGCCACGTGGCAATGCTGACACAGCCCGTTCAAAGTGAATGGGCTGTGTCGGCATTACCGCACCGCAGGGGCGTAGCCAGACATCAGATTTTGGGTGGGCCTAAGGAAGAACTGGGTGGGCACCAATTGTTCTCCCCCCCCCCCCAACCACCATCCAAAAAATATCTCAGCTGGTGGGAAAACGCTTCTTTCCACCTTGGCAGTCTGCAGCAGGTATGCGCTGAAAACTGAACATACGCAGGTGCAGGTATCGTGGAGAGTAGCGTTTTCGTTACCATCAGGAGAAAGTCTTCAGCTGGCTGAGCTTGGGATCCCACCAGCTACCACTAAACGTGTGCTACTGCTGGGTGGGCCTGAGCCCTAAGTGGGTGGGCCCCGGCCCACCCAGGCCCACCTGTGGCTAAGCCACTGCCGCACCGGCAGCCACTAGAGCGGCTTTATAAACATGAGCCTTGGATTGTTGCAGCTTTGTGTACTGCAGGGATGTGTACTATTATCTGCTTTTTGAGCTTCTTTGGGGAAATTGCTTTTTACTTTTTTTTTTTTTTTTTACTTTAGGTTTGGTAGTTGCTGGAAGGCCAGCCTTGGTGGCGTTGGCTGTAGGTCTTTTATGATTTTTCTACATTTTTCCCAGCTCTGAATTATGTTTAAATGATTTTTATTAACTTTTCACTTAGCACAACATACTTATAATGCATAATGTCCAGGCATTATATTCCGCTAATACAGTCACTTCTATATTTTTATCAGTGTCTGGACTTTCTTTACAACTTGATTTCATAACACCCACTCCCTCAGTTAAACATCCCTCCCCCCCCAGGGTCTACTACCCATCCCCCCTCCCTTATCCCCCCCCCCCCCCTAGAGGCAGGTCCCATTGTCCTTTTATAGACGTCCATTTTTGTTTGGTTTATTTACATATTCAATAAATGTCCTCTGGCCGCAGGTGACACCAGCTCTGAATTATAAATCACGACAAGGGGGACTCTCTCTCTCTCTGAGGTTTTCTTTTCTTTGCACAGCACTAGGTTTCTTCTGGATGTTTTATGGGAAGAGAAAATCTTCTGGAGATTATTGTGGGGTTGCAGCCTTTCGGTTTGTAGGATTCAGTCAGGATTTTGAGGTGTGCATTTCTGTCTCTTGGGAGGTATATGAAATCAACTGGCAGATTCTTGGCAACGTTGCCATCATTGAATTTTCCTTTTCCACCAAGCCATTTATGTATTCTTCAAAGGAATTTGTGCTTGTCAAAAGATAGAAAACCTGTACAGAACATACTGTAGGACTCTATACTGTAGAATTTCCCAACTGCTGTGCCCCAATTTTTACTCTGAGTAGAACCACTGGGCGGGAGAAATGTTGGGGCAGGTTCTGGGTCACAGACGTACCAGGCATAAGTACATAAGCACCGCCATACTGGGAAAAGACCAAGGGTCCATCAAGCCCAGTATCCTGTCTCCGACAGCGGCCAATCCAGGCTTCAAGAACCCGGCAACCTCCCTCCCAAATTAATAATGTTCAATGGACTTTTCCCTCAGGAATCTGTCCAAACCCCCTTTAAATTCCGTAAGGCCAGCTGCTGTCACTACATTCTCCAGCAATGAGTTCCACAGTCTAACTACACGCTGAGTAAAGAAAAACTTTCTCCGATTTGTTTTAAATCTACCATACTCTAGCTTCATCTTGTGTCTCCTGGTTTTGTTGTTGTTGTTTGAAAGTGTAAACAAACGCTTCACATCTGTCCGCTCTACTCCGCTCATTATCTTGTAGACTTCTATCATATCACCCCTCAGCCGCCTTTTCTCCAAGCTGAAGAGCCCTAACCGTCTTAGCCTTTCCTCATAGGGAAGTCGTTCCATTCCCTTTATCATTTTTGTCGCCCTTCTCTGCACCTTTTCTAATTCCTTTATATCTTTTTTTGAGATGCGGCGACCAGAATTGGACACAATACTCAAGGTGCGGTCGCATCATGGAGCGATACAACGGCATTGCAAAATTTCACTTCTCCCCGTCTCCTGTCCCCTGCACTCCATTTGGCAGAGAGAAACAGCAAACAACTCGTATCTGCAGCTGCTACTTGCACCTCTGCCAGCTTTCTCCTCCACTCAGAGCAGTTTGGAATCTCATACCCCTGCAAGCAAAGAGGAGATGCTGGACAAGTGGAGGGAGGGTAGAGTTGGAGCCATCCCTGGGGCAAGGGAGAAGGATCCCAGGGGGGGGGCGGGGGGACAGGACCTTGAACCTCCGGGGAGGGTACATACATGACTGAAGGTTCGCCTCGACCCTACTTTCAACATTATTATATATTTTTCCTCTTTTACATTGTAATACCTAGATGATTAGAAAATCATTTTGAACTATTTATTTTTCTGAAATTTGGCCTACAAACCCAATTTCGTTGCTTAATTTTGCATTGTACTAGCTAATTAACCATCATTACCTTCTGAAGCTTGGAGGGCTGGGGCATGGGTTTGCATATTGAGCCCTCTTAATGGAAACCAGTGTTCTACTGTCCCTGCACTGGATTACATTACAAGTGCCACTGCTACCCTTGGGGGGGGGGGGGGGGGCTGTGGATGATGGAGCATGCACTAATAATGAGCAAAGTTCTGGACTCTACCCATGGAGGGATGAGCTGAGACCACTTTAGCACCCCCAATCCTGTTGCAAAGTGGGCTCCGATGGATTCACTATACAAATAAATGCCCCTAGGAGATGGCAGCTGCCGGCCGCCCTTCGATCTGAGCGGCGACCGGTCCTCCGGTGCAACAGGAGACAGCGGCGGCCGCATCAGCAGCAGCGTGCGGGCACGGGAGAGGCAGCGGACAGGTGCACGTCCGATCGAGCACGAGCGCGCCCCCCACCCCCCTCCTCCTCCTGCTCGAGCCGCAGCGTTCCAGACAAGGTTTGAGAGGTGGGCGCGTGCGCGGGGCCAAGGGAGGCGAGCGGCGGCGGCGGCGCACTCCAGTTCCAGTTCTGCGGGCGCTAATCGTGCCAGGGCGCGGGCTCTGGGCATCATGGACCCCCGCTGCGCTCCCTGCCTGCCGGCGCTCTGCCTCCTCCTTGTCCTTCTTCTGCAGCTCCGGGCGGCAGGTAAGGCGCTGGGCGAGGGCCTGGGCTCGGTGGCGTTTGCAGAAAGCCGAGGGAGGGGACGGGGGGGGGGGGGGGTCCCTCTCCTGCTGCCCCCGGTTGCGCTTCGTGCAAGTAAATCTCTCCCGCAGCAGGAGGCGGGGTGCGTGTGAGCGGCCCAACGGGGTGAGGAAGGTCCTTCTGGCTTTCAGCACCACGGACAGCTCCAGCGCTGATCAGCCTGGGAGCCAACAAGCACAGCCTGCCGGTGTATATTGACAGCACCGTCTCTAGACACTGCTCTTGAGAGCTACCGAGATATCCTTTTCTTTCTTGTGATCATTTGTAAAGAATATCTTTTGTGAACTTTGCAAATCTCCTTGTGAGCATTTGTGTATTTGCTGTTTATTTGGGGAGAACTCTTGTGAGCCTTGACGCTTCAGTTTCTTCTCCCTCTTTCCAAAGAGCTGTACATTTTCCATTATTTATGTCTCAGTTTGCCCATTAAAGTGACCATGCTTTGTAAAGGTTATTTGTTCAGCTGGCCAGATTTATTTATTTATTTGTTGTATTTGTACCCCCACATTTCCCCACCTCTTTGCAGGCTCAATGTGGGCTTAGCCACCTCCGGCGATGGAACAAATACAGAGTGATGTTGTTACAGAACAGAGAATCAAGAGAAAAAGAGTGATATATTGTTCATTGCAGGTTATGGTTTCGTTGTGTTGCTGAGTTCAGTTACTTAAGTTGGATCAGTAGTGTATGCCTTTTCGAACAGATCGGTCTTTATGATTCATATGCTAGGTCAGCCCAGGGGGAAAAAAAATGAAAACTTTCTTAGATTATTGTTTAAATTTTAATATTGTATTAGACTGTAGTTTTTAATTTGCATTGTTGGAAGGTTTGTTTCCATTCTCTTGTCTCTGTAAACCGCAGTGGACTTCTTATGAGGAATTTCGTGGTATACAAATATTGAATGTTATATTCTGTTCTGTCCAGAACTGGGGAAATTATGCTCAAGACCCAGCCCTCTCCCCAACTACTATCCTTCAGAGGTGGAAAGGCTTTCCAGCTTCAGCTATCAGGTCCAGAAATCACTGAGTTTCTGTGCAAGTGGCAGAGGTCCTACATCCTTTTGGAACCTGCTTTTGCCATGATTGTCTTCCATATCTGTCTTCTAGCAGTACTACTACTACTACTTAACATTTCTAGAGCGCTACTAGGGTTACGCAGCGCTGTACAATTTAACAAAGAGAGACAGTCCCTGCTCAAAGAGCTTACAATCTAATAGACAAGTGAACGGTCAGTCCGATAGGGGCAGTCAAATTGGGGCAGTCTGGATTCACCGAACGGTAAGGGTTAGGTGCCGAACGCAGCATTGAAGAGGTGGGCTTTAAGCAAAGACTTGAAGACGGGCAGGGAGGGGGTTTGGCGTAAGGGTTCAGGAAGGTTGTTCCAAGCATAGGGTGAGGCAGTAGAAAATCAACTAATTCTGGTTGTTACTTCTACTTCTGGGCAAGGTTAACTGTGAGGCAGACTAAAGGACAGAGAGGGGGTTGTCGGCAAACAGCACTTGCATTCAAGTTAAAACAATAGATCCCGGCAGCCATTAGCATTTCCATTCACCTGGGTAAATGCTTTCTGAAATTGCCCTGTTTTATAAAGGCTGCGTCCCCCTAATTCTATATATGGCACTCAAAATTGCACATGCAAATTTGGGCATGTGACCAATTTGCTTTACCAAATGAGCCAATTAGCACTAATAATTGTTCACTGATAAACGATTTACATTAATTTAAATTTGCCTGCACATCTTTAGGTGCTAGAATCCACTCGTAAAGAGGCTGCAGCCATGGGAGGGGTTGATCAGAAGCATTCCTGGAATTTGCGTGCAGTGTTACAGAATAAAGGAGATTTGTGTGCAATTTAGGTACGAGAATTTACACCAGGTTTCAGTTGGTGTATACCCTCACACCCAAAATAGGGTGCAAATCCTGGTGCCAAGTGCTATTCTGTAAATGGCGCCCAACGCTGAGTGCCATTTATAGAAGAGTACTTAGCACTCATGTTTATTTAATGTATTTAATGTATTTATTTATTTATTAACTGACATAGTTTCAATGTATCTTACAAATAAGATGAAGTGGTTACATTTGAAGACTGATCTGTGTTAGTGGCCAGAAAGAAGGCGTTTAGGAGTAAAAGGAGTAAAGAATGTAGGAGTACATATTAGTAGCAATAGTCGAACTGACAAGTATTTATCTAATTGATGTTTCTAGTTTGTTGTCCCTCTGTTTCTTCATAGAAAAACTTCTTGAAGAAGAATGTTTTAAGCTGTTTTTGTTTAAGGATTTCGGTAGTGCATTCCAATTTTTAGTGCATAGGTACGTGAAACTCAATGAGTAAACTGACATGTATCACAGTCCCTTACTGTTGGGGAAGTGGAGTGTGAGACAGTTTCTCGATTCTGTGCTTATGTTGCTTATTGGTAGGGTTATTGGGTCTGCCATGTAGCTTGGGACTAGACCAAATATGATTTTGTATGCTAGTGTGCATAGTTTGAAGGCTATTCTTGCCTTGACGGGGAGCCAGTGTAGGGCCTTATTGGTGTGGCTCTGTCAAAGCATGATTTTCCATGAATCAACCTTGCTGTGGTGTTTTGTGTCATTTGTAATTGTTTTAGGACTTTACCTTTGCACCATGTATATATCCCATTACAGTAGTCTATGAGGCTTATTTTCAAAGCACTTAGCCTTCCAAAGTTCCATAGAAACCTATGAAACTTTGGAAGGCTAAGTGCTTTGAAAATATGCCTATATGTGTGCTAAGGTTAGTGTTTGCACTAGTATGCGGAAGACTTTTCTTGGAAAGTATCCTCTTATTCACCTTAGTTTCCACATTGTTTGGAACATTTTTGTTGCAACTTTTGTTGCTCAAGTGACAGGTTTCTGTCTAATGTAATCCCCAGAACATTTAGGTATAACTTGTCTGGAATGTTTTTACGTTTGGGGAGCGTGCCAGGTGCCCTTGACCTGGATTGGCCACTGTCGGTGACAGGATGCTGGGCTAGATGGACCTTTGGTCTTTCCCAGTATGGCACTACTTATGTACTTATGTACTGTCTGTTGTTGGGTAGGTGTGTCTAATTAGAGTGATGCTGGGGAATGTGTTTTTGCAGTAGGTGGCTGTGAGTATTAAGAAGTGTGTTTTCTCTTGGTTGAGCTTTAATTTGAATGCATTTGCCCAAGATTCTAGGATATTTATTCCTTGGGTTATCTTAGTTGCAATTTCTGTCATGTCTTTGTTGAATGGTATGTAAATTGATACATCATCCGCGTAGATGAATGGGTTGAATCCATATTTTGCTAGTAAGTTGGCCAGTGGGACCATAATTATGTTGAAAAGTATTGGTAATCCTTGTGGGACTCCACATTTTGCCGTCCACTTGGGTGATAGTATGTTACCCATCTTCACTTGGTAGGATCTGGATGTTTGAAATCCCTTGAATTAATCTCGTACTTGTCCACCGATGTCGATTTTGTCCATTATTCTTATCAGGATCTGGTGATTAACCATGTCAAAAGTGCTTGATGTCAAAGTGTAAGAGTAGAATTTTCTTGCCTTTGCTGATTTCCCTTTTGAAGTTGGCCAATAGTGTTACTTGTACTGTTTCTATGCTGTATTGTGGCCTGAATCCCGATTGTGAGTCATGTAGTATGGAGAAGTTGTTAAGGTATTCCATGAGCTGTGGCTACCAGGTCTTCCATGACCTTGGTCATGAGAGGTGTGGCGGCCACTGGTTTGTAGTTGGAGATTTTGCTTATGCTCTTTTGTATGTTCTTTGGGATAATTGTTAGGACTATTCTGCCCCAGTGCCATATACAGAATTTAGTCCCATATATACCTCTGCATCTTTATAAAATAGTTCACCAGGAGCATCCTGCACCGAGTTATAGCTGTGCTGTGATAGGTGTAATTTTGTGCATGTATGTGAGTTTTAGATTTATTACTCACCTTTTATAAATCCAAGCTCAAGGTGGATAGAAAACAGAGGGTAAGGTTAAATGGAAAATTCTCTCAGTGGAGGAGAATGAATAGTGGAGTGCCCTAGGGATGTGTACAGGGACCAGTGCTATTTAACATTTTATTAATGATCTGGAAATGGTAATGACGAGTGAGGTGATTAAACTTGCAGATGACACAAAGTTATTCAAAGTTGTAAAGACGCATGTGAATTGTGGAAAAAATCCAGCAAGACCCTAGGAAGTTGGAAGATTGGGCATCCAAATGGCAGATGAGATTAATGTGGACAAGTGCAAGTGATGCACATTGGAAAGAATAATCCAAATCATAGTTATTTGATGCTAGGTTCCATCCTTGGAGTCAGCACCCAAGGCAAATATCTAGGTGTCATCATGGACAATATGCTGAAATCTTCTGCCCAGTATGTGGTGGCAGCCAAAAAAGCAAACAGAATGCTAGGAATTATTAGGAAAGGGATAGAAAATAAGACAAAGAACATTATAATGCCTGATTATAATGTGCCTAATTCATAATTCACGCACATTCTTGAACCTCCATTACCCCAACTGCAAAGGACTCAAATATAAATCAATATAGGCATCCAGCTTCCCCTACATCTGCACGCAACTATGGAATGCATTACCAAGTACCATAAAAGCAACACACGATTTGGCAGCCTTCTGGAAACTATTAAACCTGTTCAAAGAGACTTATCATTCGGACCCGTCTTAAATGAACTGTTATCACAACTTTACCAGAACAAGTCAACATTGTACTTTTTTTATTTGTTTACTTTAATCTCATTGACATTATTGAATGTTATACATTATCCTTGTTCTCAAATACCTAAAATGAATTGTATATCTATTCATATCTAATTTCTGCTATATTTTCTGTACCTTAAATGCAATATTACTCTGTATTTCTCATTCCGATAATGGCGATCGCCATTGTGGCATAATGTAAGCCACATTGAGCCTGCAAAGAGGTGGGAAAATGTGGGATACAAATAAATAAATAATTATAGTACCTAATTATGCTACTATTCTAGAAAGGAAAGTAGGCTCCTATTCTCTTTTACAGAATAGGCTCCGAATAGGCAATAACCCTTTATGGAATTGCCCTCTATCTGAATAGTGCTGGGGTAGTCTGTAAGAATTTTCAGCTGCACAGTCTGTATAATGTCACTGAAAATAGATAGATAGGGGGGTTTATACATTTATGGGGGAATTCTCTAATATAGATACTAAGACTTGCATATATGTTACACATGTAAATATTTAGAATGTTAGCATATTAATGTGTAGATGCCAACATGCTGCCTAAGCACTATTCTGCAAACACCCACCTAACATACATAGTGCATGTTTGCCTGGGGGATGTACACAGGGGTGGGACCCATACTTACGTACATAACTTATAGAATACTGTAAGTCATGCATGCATCTACAGCATTTAGGAGCTAATGTAGACCATTTAAGTGCGCTCACCTAAATGTTAGGCCATTAATACTTGGTGAGTCTAGTATTCTGTAAAGGAAAGCAGGTGTCTACATTATTTTATAAAATAGGCTTCTATGAGGTGCCCAGTTATAGTACTGCCCTGTAGTTGCCACTGCAAGACATATAGACCCTTCTGGATATCTGGCCTTTGATGTTCAGTTCTCTGTTTTTTAGGAATTTTCCAAGAAAGTTAGTGTTATAATGATTGAGGGGCCCTTTTACTAAGCTGCATAAGCCCGACATGCGTGCCTGGTTTTTTTTTTCAGATGCGCATATCGGACACACGTCAGTTGCCTTGTGAGTCTTTACCGCTAGGTCATTGGCTGGCGGTAAGGTCTCAGACCCAAAATGGACACGTGGCAATTTTCATTTTGCCGCATGTCCATTTTCGGCAAACATAAAAAAGGCATTTTTTTTTACAGGCGTGCTGAAAAACGGATTGGCGCACGCCCGAAACCCACGCCTACACTACCGCAAGCAATTTGTCAGCACACCTTTGTAAAAGGACCCCTGAACTCGTTAAGTTTACTGCTGCTGCTGCTACTAACTACAGTTATAAACCGTCTAGAACAGGGATAGACAACCTGTGTCCCACCATTGAATTTTATGTGACCCTCCCCTCCCCCCCCCACCAGGGGAAGTATACACAGAAAACAATATTAACGAGAGCTCTGGCAATTTTAAATACTGTATTTCACAAATATTTTTAGAATACCCACTCTAGCAGTTTGTAGCCATCACTTTTAGATCATTTTTTAGCTCATGCCTAAAGTCAGGTGCAAAACTGTGGACTTACGCTAATATTTCTATAATGGGAATTGTGCCATTATAGAATTCTCACTTCCTGCACATCATCCTGGTACCTAAATTTAGACAGCCTGTAGAGGACCACCCCTCTGTGACATGCCATTCCCTGTTGTGCTGGTTGGATAGCCCATTCATCTCTAGGTCACTGGTAAGCCTCAACCCCTTGAAAGCTTCAGGATCCTTCAGGCTGTGTGACCACTTCCTTCTTTAATTATGTGTTAATAGATTTAACACAATTATTTAATTATGTTAATAGAGGTATCATCTACACAGCTAATGTGTTGTTTTGATCTAATTTATGGCAAGTAACTGCTTTTGGGTTTCTGGGGATCAAAAGTGTTATGCTGCCTTGAGATCTAATTGTGTCGTAACCATCATCTGCCTGGGTCTGCTGAGCTATTTCTTGAACCTCTAACCTACAGCACAATACTATTTTTTACAGCAATTCAAATCATAAATCACATTATATATAGATATTCATTTCATTGATTTACAGTTTGAGGAAGGGAATATAGATTTGCATCATTAATCAGTGACTACAATGAAGACTCTTCTGTGTCTTTCAATAGAACTTTACATGTTCTGGAGATAGTTACATTGTTCCCTCTAAGCTGAGCGGGACTCCTCCAACTGCATTCCTGCCAGTGGGTGGCGGTGCTTCAATAGTGTGTTTTCAGTTGCTAGGGACAGGCAGGTTCCCTGGAGTTCTGCAGAGCTTGTCTGTCCTTCACTATAGAAACGGTGATAGTGAAACAGCACACCCCTACTGGCAGGACTGTAGGTGGAGGACTCCCACTCAGCTTAGAGGGAACAGTGATGATAGATGGTTAACCTTCTGCAAAGTTAGGAAAGTATAAGTAAATAGTATTATTTAGGGAGTTTGGATTTTAGCTTCTGCCTTCTTCTGTAGTAGCTCAAGGTGAGTTGCTTTCATATAGAGTAGATATCTCTGTCATAGAATAGTAATGTAAATCCACTTTGGTGCACTGAAACTTAGGCATAACAGCTTACGGAAGGTCAACGGCAGGCATATGCTGGCACGCTTAAGTTTGCCTTGCAATGCATACATCTGACACTATTTTGTAAGGTGTACATGTTGCTAGGCAGAACGCCTATGACACATCCATGCTCTGCTCACTGGTACAGCCCATTTGTTGTTATGTGCCATGCAACGAGCTTGGCAATTGTGTAGAATAGCACCTCACAAAACAAAAGAGGGCAAACCAACCTTACATAAACAAGGGATGGATGAATAGTCTTCCAGTAAAATTCAGAGGACACACTTGAAAGTAGATGAAATAATATCTTTATTGGTGGTATTAGCTCATCTACTTTCAAGTGTGTCCTTTCGATTTTACTGGAAGATCTTTTGTCCATCCTTACTTTTTGGATAGAATAACACCGAGCACATACATTTGTAATTTCTACTACTACTAGTAATCATTTATATAGTGTTACTAGATGTATGCAGCACTGTATGTATTATATGCAGGTACTTTTTCTGTCCCTAGAGGTGAGCCCTCTAGGGACAGAGAAAGTACCTGGGGCAATGGAGGGCTAAGTGACTTGCCCAGGGTCACAAGGAGCTGCAGTGGGAATTGAGCCCAGGTTGCCAGGATCAAAGCCCGCTGCACTAACCATTAGGTTACTCCTCCACTCCAGTTAAGGGCACCAATGCCATGCATATCTGCTTGTATTTCTATAGACATTAGCAAGTAATTAGTACCTACCTAACTGTAGGTGCTAAGTCTAGAATTGCCTTTTAAATTAGTATCTGAGGCAATAGAGGGTTAAGGGCCCCTTTTACTAAGCCTCGTGAGCATCTACGCGTGTCCAATGCACGCCAAAATGGACTTCCTGCCCGACTACCATGTGGCTCTTGCGGTAATTTAATTTTTGTGCGTGTCCGATACGCTCATTTGAAAAATATTATTTTAACTTTTAGACGCGCGTAACGGACGCACGCCAAGTGGCATTTGATGCATGTAGGTCATTACCGCCCGGATTCTTTACCGCTAGGTCAATTGGTGGCAGTAAGGTCTCAGACCCAAAATGGACACGCGGCAATTTTGATTTTGCCGCACGTCCATTTTTGGCAAAGAAAAAAAAAAGAGGCCCTTTTTACAGGCACGCTGAAAAATAGATTGGTGCGTGCCCAAACCCCGCGCCTACACTACTGCAAACCATTTTTCAGCTCACCTTAGTAAAAGGACCACCTAGTGATTTGCCCAAGATCACAAGGGTTATCTGTGGGATTTGACCCTGGGTTCCCTGGCTCTCAGCCCGCTGCTTTAAACATTAGGTTACTCCTATTTTGTTTGCATTTTACTGTTATTTATGTGAAGGGGTTTGGGGGAGAGAGCATATAAATCTAATTGTTTATTCATGTATGTGTATTTATGATACCGCATTAGTTTATCATTGGGGTTGTAGTCGGTCTTCAGTGTGCATAAGAGGTGGGTCATCCTGTATTTGGACTTGTTTTAAAATTATGCTGTAATTTTAATAAATGTTGCAAAGCATCTAGAGTCTCATTATGATAAAAAGACAGTATAGAATTTGGAAATGTAATTACTTATGAGTCTACATGTACAATAACATTTATTCATTATCCCTAACAGGATGCTTTTCGGGAGAAAATGACCAAAATTCGGCAATTCATCAGGAAAAAAGCGGGAATCCTTTTTTTATCTATCGTCATGTGCAGAGTATTGAAAAAAGCTTGGATACAGGGGGTCAACAGAAACATGAACATTCCCCCCATCACCTAAGAAGGAACAAATTCCACCCCGCCATTATCCTCAAATCAACGTTTCCAAGACCTGCATATGACCCCTCTGCAAATCTGATGGCTGTGAGCAACCAGGATTTAGAAATAGAAAATCTTCCCATTTCCGGAGCTAATACAATTGCTGTGGTAAGTCCCTTCTGTATTTTCCTGGTGCAGTATTCCAACGACTCCGTGTGCTGCACTACAGTGTTCCTAGTCTTCCGAAAGGATAATAATAATACCGCTTTCAGGGTATTAGTATGTGACTCTGGGCAAGTCACTTAACCCTCCTTTGCCCACCGCATAGAGCCTGCCATGAGTGGGAAAGTGCGGGGTACAAATGTAACAAAAAATAAAAATAATACCCTGAAAGCGGATGAGCTTACGTGGCTGGAAAAGCTGATTGATCTTTATTGATTTCTTTTTTCCCTTCCTCCTCTGCTGTGTTACTTCAGGCATTCCAGCTGCATTGTAATTCCTTATTCTTTTCATGACATTTTTCTCTATCCTATTCGTTTATTGGAATTCCTTTCTCACTATTTTGATCTTCTGTTTTGTTTGCAAACCGCTTTGATGCGCATGCTAATTGCGGTATATCTAAGGATAATAAACCAAAAGCATATTGTACAGCGGCGTTGCCCAGTTCCATCACATGCTCTCAAGAAATGTGGGGTCTTTTGCCAAAATTTTAATAAAAAAAAGCGCTCCATTAGACTGCCAGCAGAAAAACTACTTAATGAAAAAAAAAAAATGACGTCTTAAAACATTTATCAGCTTAATGAAAAGATTTTTGGCCCAAGGATTTGTTGGCTTTCTTTTAAGCACAGAACTGCTATTTCTAGCTGTTTCAAACTCGCTGTGTACTGAATTATCAGATGTAATTACTATGATTTAAAGCTTGACTCTTGATTAGTTGGCTGTTATGTCTTGTCCGTTTTCAATCACACTATACGTGATAATTAACGTGCCAATTTTTCCATTTTATGCTCTTGGCATCGGCTTATTATTTAGACAAAGCCTTTTTTGTCACATCAACGCGTTGCTGTTCTTATATACTAGCACTTGCCAACACTATGGGACCCTTGTACTAAGCCGCGTAAGCGTTTATGCGTGCCCTACGTGTGCCAAAATGGAGTTACTGCCCGGCTACCACGTGGCTCTTGCGGTAATTTCATTTTTGGCATGCGTCCGATACGCGCATCTGAAAAATAATTTTTATTTTTGGACACGTGCGTGTCGGAGGCGTGCCAAGTGGCATTTAACGTGCGTAGGTCATTACCTCCCGGTTACCGCGTGAGACTTTACTGCTAGGTCATTTTTGTCGCACGTCCATTTTCAGCAATAATTTTAAAAAGAAATTTTTTACAAGTGTGCTGAAAAATAATTCTGTGCGCACCCAAAACAGGCGTCTACACTACCGCAGGCTATTTTTCAGTGTGCCTTTGTAAAAGGGCCCCGTGGCGATAAAATAGATTTCTAAAAGAATACAGTAACCTTCTAATTCTATAAAGTCGCCTGTGTAATTTGACATAGGGTAATCTGGTGTTTTTTTAGACTGACAGTGTTGTTCTATGCTGATTACGTTCTCGGAGCAATTGAGACTCTATTCCATATCAAAGGTGCTACACTGTGACAGTACCACCTACAATTTTTGATCAGGATTAGCTGACCCCTGAGGCAGGCGCCAGTGCGCCGAAACACAGCCCGTGTCGGGTCTATCCGTCAATTAATAAACAAGAGACTTTGATCATCTCAATCCTGAAGGCCCAGTGCTGCTTTTTGGTTTCTCTAATTTGACATAGGGTCAGATTCTGTAAATGGCGTCTAAATAAATAGGTGCGTCCAAAAATAGCATGTAGCGCTGTTCTGTAAACTACGCCAAAAGTTATGCATGCTTTATAGAATAGCGCATAGGGCTGGGGAATGCACCTACATTTAGGTTTGGCCATGTACACCACTGAAAACCTGCACCTAAATTAAGCACGGTTCCCCTGAATCTATAATCATGCACGTAAATTTGAGGAACGCCCCTGACCTGCCCACACTCCTCCCATGGTCATGCCCCCTTTTTAGTTACACATGTTAAAATTTGCGCTTGCCTAAAAAGATGTCATGAAACTGCAATTATTGCTAATTAGTGCTGATAATTGGTTGTTATTGGCCAATTATCAGTGCTGATTGGCTCGTTACTCAATTAAGTTTGGCACGTAAATTGAGGATGTGCCCAATTTAACACACACAACTCACTATGCTTTATATAGAAATTCTTGGTTATTTTACTATTGTTATGCTGATAGCAAAATTGTAAGCCTTATGTTAAACTCTACCTGCTGTGCACTGTCTTCGGTGAATCTCTTCATAAAGGCGTTTAATATTGCTCACAAAGGATAGATAAAGACTGATCCCTTTGGCACACCACTGGTAACATCCTTTTTTATTTATTTATTTGTTGCATTTGTATCCCACATTTTCCCACCTATTTGCAGGCTCAATTTGGCTTACAATGTTCCGTTATGGCATTCGCCATTCCAGAGTAAAAGATATAGTTGGTGTTTCATAGAGAATAGGATGGCATAATAGAATTAAGCAAACAGGCATAGAAAGAACCAGTCAGAATGTAAGGTGAGTGGTGATGTGTTACAATTACAATTATTGATCGTTGTGGTATGTCTTGTTGAAGAGAGAGGTCTTCAGGGATTTACGAAAGTTAATTAGTTCGTAAATTGTTTTTAAGTTACGTGGCCATGCATTCCACAACTGCGTGCTCATGTAGGAAAAGCTGGACGCATGTGTTAGTCTGTATTTTAGTCCTTTGCCGCTGGGGAAGTGTAGATTAAGGAATGTGTGGGTTGATCTTTTAGCATTCCTGGTTGGCAAGTCAATAAGGTCTAACATGTAGGCTGGATAGTGGTCATTTTCTCCGCATTGACCACTATCACTTGTCATCTTCCAGTCAACCAGTTTCTAAACCTGCCCATACAGAGGGCACTCAATTTAGTTATAATTCTCCTATGCAAAGGCTTTGCTAACATCTAAGTATATCGCATCCACAGCTGTCCCTCAAATCCAACTATCTGGCCACCAAGTCAAAGAAGTTAATCAGATTTGTCAGACATGAAGTATCTGTAGTAAAACTAGTCAGTCTTAGGTCTTGAAATCCATTGTATTGCAGGAACCTCTGCTTTAGAAGTGTTACGAATTTACTTACCACAGAGGTAAGACTAAAAGGCCTGTAGTTACCAACCTTTTGTGGAGAAGGACCACATCCACCCTTCATCTGTCCTCTGGGACCACTCCTGACTCAGTTATTATTTTATTATTTGTTACATTTGTATCCCACATTTCCCCACCTTTTGCAGGCTCAATGTGGCTTACATATAACCGTTAACGGCGTTTGCCGATTACGGTCTGAACAAATACATGGTATGAATGAATACAAAGTGATGTTACTACTACTACTACTATTTAGCATTTCTATAGCGCTACAAGGCATACGCAGCGCTGCACAAACATAGAAGAAAGACAGTCCCTGCTCAAAGAGCTTACAATCTAATAGACAAAAAATAAATAAAGTAAGCAAATCAAATCAATTCATGTGAACGGGAAGGAAGAGAGGAGGGTAGGTGGAGGCGAGTGGTTACAAGTGGTTACGAGTCAAAAGCAATGTTAAAGAGGTGGGCTTTCAGTCTAGATTTAAAGGAGGCCAAGGATGGGGCAAGACGTAGGTGCTCAGGAAGTTTATTCCAGGCGTAGGGTGCAGCGAGACAGAAGGCGCGAAGTCTGGAGTTGGCAGTAGTGGAGAAGGGAACAGATAAGAAGGATTTATCCATGGAGCGGAGTGCACGGGAAGGGGTGTAGGGAAGGACGAGTGTGGAGAGATACTGGGGAGCAGCAGAGTGAATACATTTATAGGTTAGTAGAAGAAGTTTGAACAGGATGCGAAAACGGATAGGGAGCCAGTGAAGGGTCTTGAGGAGAGGGGTAGTATGAGTAAAGCGACCCTGGCGGAAGATGAGACGGGCAGCAGAGTTTTGAACCGACTGGAGAGGGGAGAGGTGACTAAGTGGGAGGCCAGCAAGAAGCAGATTGCAGTAGTCTAAACGAGAGGTGACAAGGGTGTGGACGAGAGTTTTGGTAGAGTGCTCGGAAAGAAAGGGGCGGATTTTACGGATGTTGTAAAGAAAGAAACGACAGGTCTTTGCGGTCTGCTGGATATGAGCAGAGAAGGAGAGAGAATGAGGTACATGTAAGGTAGGTACAGTTGGGGGGAACTTAGAGAGGAAAAGGGGGAAGAAGAGACAGGTAATATTCGTTACGGTCTTTGGTTACATTGTGTCGCAAGTGTCTAGGTATTTTTATGTTGGGTCGGTGGGGTATGCTCTTCTAAGCAGGTCTGTCTTTGGTGCTTTCTGAAAATTTAGGTGGTCGGGACCTGGCCTGGTTGCAGGTGGTACTGATTGGCTGAGTCCCTACACGACCTTTTTGTGCTGTTTATCAGTTGAGTCCATCAATCCAAGATAGAATAATAGAGGGCGATTGGCTGATGGGAAGTTGTCCTCAAGAACTGAGCTCCGCATCAGCAACAGCTAGCTCAGAATACAGAAATCCCATTGCAGCTCCTTGTAAGTCTGGACAAGTCACTTAACCCTCCAGTGTCCCAGGTACAAAATAAGGCCCTGTATAGAATATGCAAACTGCTTTCATTGTAACCACAGAAAGGCGGTATATCAAGTCCCATCCCTTTTCCTTTTCCCTTTCTAATAAGCATTGAAAAGGTCAGACAGCACAGCTGCTAGAACTTCTCTAAGGGGCCCTTTTACTAAGGTACGCCGAAAACTGGCCTGCGCTGGTATAGATGCGTGTATTGGACCCTCGCAGGTCCATGTTTCAGTGCACCTGCAAAAAAGGCCTTTTTTTTTTGTTTGGCCGAAAATGGACGTGCGGCAAAATGATAACGAGCGCACGTCCGTTTTGGGCCTGAGACGTTACTGCTGCCCATTGACTTAGCGGTAAGGTCTCACCCGTTAAGTGGGCGGTAATCGCCAGCGCACGTACACTGCCAATTAACGCCCGGTTAGCGCCACGCGGTAGAAAATAAAAAATTATTTCCTGCTGCGCGTTTTGGACGTGCGTCAAAATTAGAATTAACGCCCGGGGCATGTGGTATCCTGGCGGTAGTTCTAATTTGATGTGCGTTGTACGCACGTAGGCGCCTACACGACTTAGTAAAAGGGCTCCTTAAGTTCCTTTATTTCCCTTGAATGTATCCCATCTGGCCCTGTTGCGTTGTCTACCATTAAGTTTAGAAAGCTCCTCATCAACAGTCTTCAAGGTCTATCTCTTTTCCATTCCTATTTGTGTTTGTCTTTTGCAGTCCCAGCCCTTCATGATTTAGCGTGATTGGGCAGGATTGAGTTTTAATTATACCAACAAAACACCCTGGACCCTGTTTACTAAGCTGTGCTGATGGCGCGCTAGCTTTTTTATTGCGAGCTAAATGCTAAAGACACCTATATAAGTGTCTTTAGCGTTTGGCGCCAGGGCTGCCGAGAGGTGGGGGAGCAAAATTTCCCAGGCCTGACCTCCAAGGGGGGCCTGGTGCCGAGGTCTCTCTCTCCTGCTCCTGACGGGACCCAGATGATTGTGTCCTGACAGGAGCAGGAGGGAGAAAATTCTGGCGTTGGGCCCGCCTTGGAGGCTGGGGAGGAGACACAGCAGGGCTTTGGGCCAGGGTCTCTGGTTTGGCTGGTGGGGGTCCCCTTCCAGAAGAAGTCTTCCTCCAGCGCTGCAATGCTCTTCGCTCTCTGCCACATTGTCTGCCAACGATGTGAGAGAAAAAGCAGCCGCAGGGTCAGGAAAGGCAATGAGGTGGCAGAGTGAAGACCACTGCAGCGCGGGATCCTTGTCAGCCAAGGTATTTGGAGTTGCGGCGGTGATCCTGGGGGGCGGCAGCAGCAGCAGCAGCCACGATCCTGGGGGAGCAACTGTCTCAGGCCCGGCTCGGTCTCTCAGTGGCCCTGTTTAACGTGCTAAAGTATAAAGTATCACATACCGTGTAAATGAGTTTATCTTGTTGGGCAGACTGGATGGACCATTCAGGTCTTTATCTGCCATCATTTACTATGTTACTCTTTGGGGTTCTACATGGAATGTTGCTACTAATTGGGATTCCGGAATCTTGTAACTCTTTAGGATTCCAGAATCTTCAGAACTTTTAGTACGAGAACAGTGCTGGACAGACTCCTACGGTCTGTGCCCTGAGAATGGCAGGGAAAAATCAAACTCGGGTATACATATCAAGTATCACATACCATGTAATTTAGATTATCTTGTTGGGCAGACTGGATTTATATGCCATCATTTATTATGTTACTATATGTTACCATCAGGCTTATTTTCGAAAGAGAAGGGCACCCATCTTTCGACACAAATCGGAAGATGCGTGTCCTTCTCACAGGGTCACCCAAATCGGCATAATCGAAAGCTGATTTTGGGCGTCCTCAACTGCTTTCCGTCGCGGGGACGACCAAAGTTCACGGGGGTGTTTCGGAAGCATAGCAAAGGCGGGACTGGGGCATGCCTAACACATGGGCGCCCTCGACCAATAATGGAAAAAAGAAGGGCGTCCCTCATGAGCACTTGGGCGACTTTACTTGGTCCATTTTTTATATGACCACGCCTCAAAAAGGTGCCCGAACTGACCAGATGATCACCGGAGGGAATCGGGGATGACCTCCCCTTACTCCCCCAGTGGTCACTAACCCCCTCCCACCCTAAAAAAACCTTTTAAAATATTTTTTGCCAGCCTCAAATGTCATACCGAGCTCCTTGACAGCAGTATGCAAGTCCCTGGAGCAGTTTTAGTGGGTGCAGTGCACTTCAGGCAGGCGGACCTAGGCCCATCCCCCCCTACCTGTTATACTTGTGGTGGTAAATGTGAGCCCTTCAAAACCCACCAGAAACCCACTATACCCACATGTAGGTGCCCCCCCTTCACCCCATTAGGGCTATGGTAGTGGTGTACAGTTGTGGGGAGTGGGTTTGGGGGGCACAGCACCCAAGGTAAGGAAGCTATGCACCTGGGAGCAATTTGTGAAGTCCACTGCAGTGCCCCCTAGGGTGCCCGGTTGGTGTCCTGGCATGTGAGGGGGACCAGTGCACTATGAATGCTGGCTCCTCCCATGACCAAGTGGCTTGGATTTGGTCATTTCTGAGATGGGCGTCCTCGGTTTCCATTATCGCTGAAAACCGGAGACGACCATCTCTAAGGACGACCATCTCTAAGGTCGACCTAAATGTTGAGATTTGGGCGTCCTTGACCATATTATCGAAACAAAAGATGGACGCCCATCTTGTTTTGATATAATACAGGTTTCCCCGCCCCTTCGTGGGGACGTCCTGCAAGGACGTCCTCAGGAAAACTTGGGCACCCCATTCGATTATGCCCCTCCATGTTACTCTTTGGGGTTCTACATGGAATGTTGCTACTAATTGGGATTCCGGAATCTTGTAACTCTTTAGGATTCCAGAATCTTCAGAACTTTTAGTACGAGAACAGTGCTGGGCAGGTCTACGGTCTGTGCCCTGAGAAAGGCAAGGAGAGTCCCAGAGTATTGTATCTATCTTGTCCTTATGGTATTCCTCCCCTTGCGTTGGTTTGCTTTGAAATCCATTTGTTATTGGTGACACAACCTGACATTTTTGACAGGAAGATAATGTATGCGCTGTAACTTCGTCATGCTAATTCCTTTAAGATACATCAGATCAATATTTAAACCTTGTGGTCAGCATTTAAATCGTTCACATATATGCAGTGCTGCAATAAAGGCCCATTTTAGATAGCATAAGTACATAAGTAATGCCATACTAGGAAAAGACCAAAGGTCCATCGAGCCCAGAATCCTGTCCCCGACAGCGGCCAATCCAGGTCAAGGGCACCTGGCAGCTTCCCAAACGTACAAACATTCTATACATGTTATTCCCAAAATTGGAACTGATACCTACAGGTCAGAATGTGTACTGTTCTGGTAGTATGTTAGATAAAGTTATTTGCCAGTGTTGTGGCTTTTCAAAAACACATTCAGGCATGTGCAGTGGGGGCATCCATTTAAAAATGATAAATGTGGATAACATTAGCAGAGGAAACACAGCAAATCGTATGGGGCCCTTTTATTAAGCTGCGTAGGTACCTATGTGCAACCAGCGCGTGCCAATTTGGAATTACCACCCAGCTACCACGTGGCCCGGGCGGTAATTTCATTTTTTACACGTGTCCACTACGTGTGCCAAAAAATAATTTTTATTTTCTGGAGTGCGATGCTATCGGGCGGTCAAAGACATCTGACGCGCATTGACCATCACCACCCGGTTAGCGCGTGAGACCTTTCCGCTAAGTCAGTGGCGAGTGAGACCTTTCCGCTAAGTCAGTGGGTGGCGGTAAAGTCTCAGACCCAAAATGGACACACGCTGATTTTCATTTTGCCGCACTTCCATTTTCGGTCAAAATTTTTTAAAAAGGCGTTTTTACAGCTGCGCTGAAAAATGGATCTGCACACATCCAAAACATGTACCTACACTTCCGCAGGCCATTTGTGTTACATGATATTCTAGAACTTGCACACGTATGTCTGCCATCTTGGTAACCTACACATATGTGATTAACTAACATAAGAACTAAACATTAAAATACTGGGACAGACCAAAGATCCACCAAGCTCAGTACCCTGTTTCCAACAGTGGCCAAGCCAAGTATTTTATTTATTTATTTATTTACTTATTTGATAACTCAAAATTCCATTGTTGGCTTGCCACAAAACATTCATAATAAAACTCATAACATATCATTACAAAAACAATGTTTAAAAACACATATCAAAAATATTTTCGATCAGTCAGCCATTGTTCAATAACATAGTTTCATTGGGGCAGATATTCAGACCACAGGAGAGAGCCTGGCTATCTCCCACAGTCAGCCTGGATATTTAATGCCAGCCCATTTCTCCGGTTTATTTTTGACTGGTTTAAACTTAACTAGCTAAGTTGATATTTGGAGATAGACGGTTAAGTTTAAACTGGCCAAAGGTATTCCAGCTATTTAAATGGCCTGATGTGGCCGCTTACAAGAGCTGGCTTTGCGGTGAATATTCGTGGATAGCCAGTTATATCGACTGATATAGCTGGTTATCTCTTAGCCCCTAACCAGCAATATTCAGTGGGTGATAGCCGTCTTATCTTCTGCTCAATATCGCTGGATAGCCGGTTAAGTGCCATTTAACCAACTAGATGCTGTTACTGGCTGGTTGAATGGTTTTTGAATATCAGGGAGATTGTCCTTAATGCCCAGATTCTATATAGTGTGCCTAGAGATCTGTGCTGAAATTGGCGTGGATTCTTTAACAATGCTCGTAATTTAACAAGCTAATGAGCGCGGAGAACAGCAGTTAACAAGCAATAGTGAACATTAATTGGCACTGATTAGAATTTAGGGGCACAACTTGCTAAGCATATTCTGTAATGATGTGCGCCAGGGGTGTAGGCAGATTTTGGCGGGAGGAGGGTCCAGAGCCCGAGGTGAGGGAGGCACATTTTAGCCCCCCCCAGCGCCGCTGACCCCCCCACCATTACTGACCCCCCCCCTCTGCCACCACCACCAACAACAACTTTGACCCCCCCTGCCAATGACCCTCTCGATCCCCCCCTCCCGCCACCAACCCTCCCCCGCCGTCGCCTACCTTTGCTGGCGGGGTACCCCAACCCCCGCCAGCCGAGGTCCTCTTCTTCCTTCGATCTGTTTCTGAGTCTGACATCCTGCACGTTGTATGTGCAGGACGTCAGACTCAGAAACAGAACGAAGAAAGAAGAGGAACTCGGCTGGTGGGGGTTGGGGTCCCCCACCAGCAAAGGTATGCGACGGCGGGTTGGCGGCGGGAGGGGGGTCGAGAAAGTCATCGGCAGGGGGGGGGTTCAGGGCCAAATCTATGGAGGCCCAGGCCCCCGTGGCCCCACATAGCTATGCCCCTGATGTGCGCTGAGCTTCTAACGCACCCAGGCAAAAAGGGGGGTAGTTATGGGCGGGGAAATGGGCATTTCATGAACGTTCCAAAATTTACACACCTAGTTATAGACTATGGCCTAGTGTGCCTAAATCTACTTGCAGGGATTTACACTACGTTTTCGTTGGTGTAAATGGACGCGCATAGATTTAGACGCTGAAATATCAACTAAGCTTATTCTATAATTAGCGCTTAAATCTAGGAGAACCTAAAGTTAAGCTTCAGTTGTTGACCTTAAAGCTCTCGATGGTTGATAAATTCTAAAAGAAGTCACAATCATTGGAGAAACGGATTTATTCAAAACCTTAAATACTAACAGCAAAATCTCAAGTTTAATTCTTTGCTCTAAGGGGAGCCAACGAAGCTGTTTCAACACTGGAAAAACGTGGGTATAACGAGATTACTCTACCAGCTCTCTAGCTGCAGCGTATTGTGCTAGTTGTAAAGCTTGAAGAGCATTCCTAGATGATCCAGTTAAAAGACCATTGCAGTAATCAAAACATGGAGTAATTATACTCTGTATCACAGTTCTAAAATTAGCAGGGGTAGGTCTCTCAGTCTTCTAGGGGATATTTCAGTGGCGTCGCGAGGGCAGCTGACACCCGGGGCGGGTCGCTGCTGCGCACCTCCCCCCCGGGTGCAGCGCGATGCACCCTCCCCCCCCTCCGTAGCGCAACACCCCCTCACCCCGCCCGCGAGAACATACCTGGAAGGCGGTGAGGGGCGGGTGGGAGGTCCAATCCGCCGAGAGCACGCCGCTGGGGGGGTGTCGGCGCCTCGCTGGTTCCTTGCTCTCTCTGCCCCGGAACAGGAAGTAACCTGTTCTGGGGCAGAGAGAGCAAGGAACCAGCGAGGCGCCGACACCCCCCAGCGGCGTGCACCCGGGGCGGACCGCCCCACCGCCCCCCCTTCCTACGCCACTGGGATATTTTATATAGATGTGGTGGCATTTTTAGAGCTCGTTAAAAATACACACTCTAAACACTAAAGGCGCCAATAAATTCCTTTGGGCATCTTTACCGTTGAGCAGGTGCCTGTTTTTAACACATACTAAAAACGCCAGCGTGCCTATGCAAATGACCCCCTTAATTTTTTTTCACTTTACCAAAAACCATTTGAATAATCTTCTATACCTGAAATTTCATACTCGACAAAGAGTCTAAGAAAACTCTTAAATTTCTGATTTTATTCACTATGGGGTCCTTTTACTAAGCCACGGTAAAAAGTGGCTTGTGGTAGTGCAAGCGTGTCTAGGAAAAAGGGCCTTTTTTTTTTTAAAGGGGCTGGAAAATGGATGTGCACGCAAAATGAAACCGGCACGCATCCATTTTTGGCCTGAGACCTTACCGCCACCCATTGACCTAGCGATAAAGTCTCACATGCTACACACGCAGTGACCGGTCGGCGTGCACCAACTGCTGATTAACGCCAGAAACGCCGCAAGCGGTAGGAAATAAAACAAATAATTTGTCCTGGCATTATGGGCACGCGCCAAATCCAAAATGACCACCAGGGGGTGCCCTGCGGTAGTTTCAAAGTCGGCGCATGTTGTTTCCCATGGTAGAAAATAATTTTCTATTTTTTTACCACAGGGGGTGTTCCCGGCGGTAATCGGCAGCGAGGTCACATTGGTATGTGCTGCCTGATTCCCGCACAAGTACAGTGTGAGCCCTTACTGCTAAGTCAGTGGGTAAGGGCTCAGGCAGTATATAGCCGCGTGGTACTTTTACCGCACGGTCATTTACTACCCCCATTTAAAAAGCCCGTTATCCCAGCTGTGGTAAAAAATGGCCCAGCGCATGCTAATTTCACGTGTCCACACCAGGGGCGTAGCCAGACCTCGGCGAGAGGGGGGGCTAGAGCCCGAGGTGGCGGGTACTGTTTAGCTGCCGACCCCCCCCCTGCTGCCGCAACTGCAACCTCCCCCCACCGCCGCCCGCCCCCTGCCCCACTGCCACATCAGGTACCTTGTTTGCTGGCGGGGGGTCCCCAATCCCCGCCAGCCGAAGAGTCTTCTTCAGCGCCAGTCGACTCCGGCGCCTTCGTTTTGTGATTATCTGTTTCAGACGCCTTACATCCTGCATGGGGCTACATGCAAGGCGCAGGACGTAAGGCGTCTGAAACAGATGATCACAAAACGAAGGCGCCGGAGTCAACTGGCGCTGAAGAAGACTCTTCGGCTGGCGGGGATTGGGGACCCCCGCCAGCAAACAAGGTACCTGATGATGCGGTGGCAGGGGGGGGTCAAATGTAGAGGGGGCCAGGGCGTAATCTGTGGGGGCCCATGCCCCTGTGGCCTCGCGTAGCTACGCCCCTGGTCCACACTACCACAGGCCACTTTTTATCACAGCTAAGTAAAAGGAACCCTTAATTAGCTAACGAGCTGTTAACCATTGGCAGCATATATGAGTTGCTACTGCTGCCGGCAACCTGTGGAGGAAAAAAAAAGCAAGGTAGACACAAGGGAGGAGGAGGGGTTTCAGAGCCCTGTACAGCAGAGAGGAGTGGAGGGAGAGATTGTGCACAACGGGAAGGCGAGAAGCAGGATGGATGGAAGAGAGGCAGACGTTTGGGACTATGGGGGACAGAGGAAGAGTAAAGGGAGATGGGACCATTGGTGGTTGGCAGTAGAGAAGGAGAGAAAGGGAAGAAATGCTGAGCTACAAGCGTGGAGGGAGGGAGAGGAAAGGGAAGAGGAGTTAAACTGAAAGGGGAGAAAGGGAGCAGAGCAGAAACTGGATGGAACTCAGAAGGAAAGGGAGGAGAATAAACTGGATGGCACTCGGGGTGAAGGGAAGCAGAAGCTGGATGGAACTCGAGGGGGGGGGGGAAGGGGTGCAGAAACAGGATGGGACTTAGAGGGGAAGGAAGCCTGAATTAAAATGCTTAGATCACCGGTTATCTGTACAGTTGGGTGGAATGCCATCTCTCTGCCCTGGCACTGTCTGGCTACTACCTAGGAAGTCTGAAAGAATTTTCAGTAGTTTCTCTATATTCAGCGGCCACAGTTAAATGCTTTTCAATATTGCCCCGATGGTGTTTCTCTGTACTGTACTTCTGTTTGCAGATGTCTGGCAACGCGTGGTGAATACAGCTGGCTCATGCCTCGAAATTCATATATAAGAAGGAGTTTTATAAACATATGTCATGAGTCTATTTTTTTAGGGGAGGAATTGATGATTGTGGGAGCAGTTTTGCAATCTTTATAACTCTCTCTTGCTTATTTGAACATGATAATCTGGCACAATCATTTGCACTCCTGCCCTGCCTGAATTGTTGTTTTGTTGAAGTCCACAGCCCCGATGCTGGTATATAACATTTAAAGGGCCAGTGATCGCATTAATGCCTCCCAGAACCCAATTACAGGACAAGTGCAGGCTGTCATTTAGTCTGAAGGTCTGAAAAGAGATGCTTATCTTTTAGCCAAATCAATCATGCCACAGCTTACTGCAAAGGAGAAGGTAATAAATTCAGTCTCATTCAGCTATATTTAGATACATTTTCTGTGCAGCAGAGAGAGAGAGAGAGAGAGAACATTAAATCAAATAAAAACAATCTAATAGGATTATTACATAAAAGAAAAACCTTTGCAGCACAGCAGTGTTTGCTTAAGCAAAGACTGGCGCCAAGAACTTTTTTTTTTGTTGCATATTTCCCCGGATTCTATATATGGTGCTTTGAGTCACATGCGCAAATTTGGACACGTGTTCAATTTGCGCACACATCTTAATTGAATAACGAGCCAATCAGTGCCAAGAATTGGGCAATAATTAGAATTTATATGCACATCTTTGTAGGCATATGCTACAAAGAGGTGCGTATAAATGTTAGTGCGCAGACCTGGAAAGGGGTGTGGTCATGGGAGGAGCATGTGCGGGCTGGGGGATATTTGAAATTTATGTGCATTGTTATAGAACTAGGAAGATCAGTGCTTAACTGATATGTGGGGATTTACACCAGATTTTCATTAGTGTAAATGGTCGTGCCTAAATTTAGCTGCGGTTCCCGGTGCTAAGCGTTATTCTATAAACCATGCCTAACGGTAAGCTGGTTTATAGAATAACACTGCTATTTTTCGGCAATAATTTTTTTAGGTGCCAGTTATAGAATCTAGTCCATTGGTTCCCAAACCCGATCCTGGAGGCACCCCGCCAGTCAGTTTTTCAGGATATGCACACCGAATATTCATAACGTAAGTGCATAATAAGTACATAAGTATTGCCATACTGGGACAGACTGAAGGTCCATTAAGCCCAGCATCCTGTTTCCAACAGTGGCCAATCCAGGTCACAAGTACCTGGCAGAAACCCAAATAGTAGCAACGTTCCATGTAGAACCCCAAAGAGTAGCAAGATTCTAGAATTCTAAAGAATAACGAGATTCCATGCAAAATTTCAAAATGTAGCAACGTTCCATGAAGAACCCCAAAGAGTAGCAAGATTCCATTTAGAATCTCAAGTACATAAGTGTTGCCATACTGGGACAGACCAAAGGTCCATCAAGCCCAGCATCCTGTTTCCAACAGTGGCCAATCCAGGTCACAAGTACCTGGCAAGATCCCAAAATAGTACAATACATTTTATGTTGTTTATCCTAGAAACAAGCAGTGGATTTTCCCCAAGTCCATTTTAATAATGGCTTATGGAATTTTCTTTTAGGAAGCTGTTCAAACCTTTTTTTAAACCCTGCTAAGCTAACTGCTTTTACCACAACCAACATTCCAGAATATTTGGCAGACACCCCCCCCCCAATGACATCATTGTGTTGCCGTTAAGAAGCATACGGTTTCTCTTCCTGTTTTCCGGCTTCACATGCTATGTTTGAGCTGAGAACGTGCTGTTCTGCTGTTCACATTGGCTGCTATACAGTTGCTGTGCTGGGTTGCCTTCTGTACTTTCTTTTTTGGGTTCTGATTAGTGTTAATAAACAATATTTTAATTAAAGATACCATTTGCCTGTTCTTCATGCATAAAGTACGCTTTCCATGCATTGTTTGAGGGATTACCATTGGTTTTCGTATTATCTGATTTTTCACTTATCTGACAACTGGCCAGCCCTGTTTATGTCGTATAATCGAGACTCTACTGTATTATCAGCAAAAGTTTTGTAATGCCATCTTTCTCCACCAGATGTCTCTCTGCTCAAGCCTCCTAATGTCTGTGGTATGAAAATGCAGGCATTTGTTAACTTGCTAAAGAGGTTTTCCAGCAGCTGAGGACAAAGGATGGGTTTGGGCTCTGGTTAAGTAAAAACTTGGAGGCAGACTCTAACTGGTGCGCAGCGCGCTGAACGCTAATTCTACAATTGCACCTGGGCACCAAGATTGCATTCTAGAAAACCGGTGTAAATCAGCCTTTACGAGTCTACAATTACGCATGCCCCCCCCCCCACTTACGCCATGTCAATAGCAGGCATAAATACATATACGTAAATGTGGCACTTAATTATCTAACTTACACTATTCTGTAAGTTGCATGTGTAAGTAGGAGCCCTGCCCATGCCTCTCTGAATGAGAATGAGCAGAGTCTGAAACATAATACTACTCCCTCTAATATTTAATTATTTAGATTTTGCTCACCCCTTTTCCAGTAGTAGCTCAAGGTGAGTTACATTCAGGTACTCTGGATATTTCTCTGTCCCAGGAGGGCTCACAATCTAAGTTTGTACCTGAGCAATGGAGGGTTAAGTGACTTGCCCAAGATCACAAGGAGCAGCAGTGGGATTTGAACCGGCCACCTCTGGATTACATAACTGGTGCTCTAACCAGTAGGCCACCACTCCTCTCCTCCACCCCAAAGAATCTTGTTACTCTTTGGCGTTCCACAAGGAATGTTGCTACACTTTGAAATTCTGCATGGAATCTTGTTATTCTTTAGAATTCTAGAATCTTGATTTATTTATTTGGATTTTGCTCCACCTTTTTGAGTAGTAGCTCAAGGTGAGTTCCATTCAGGTACTCTGAATATTTCTCTGTCCCAGGAGGGCTCACAATCTAAGTTTGTACCTGAGGCAATGGAGGGTTAAGTGACTTGCCCAAGATCACAAGGAGCAGCAGTGGGATTTGAACTGGCCACTTCTGGATTGCAAGACCAGTGCTCTAACCACTAGGCCACTCCTCCACTTCATTATAATCTAATGTCTATGGAGACATTGAAGAAAATAGTAGGGGGTATTTTGTGGGAAACCTTTATATACTTCTCAGATTTGTGACTCACCTTTTCAGTAGCTCAAAGCAAGATATACAATAAGCAAAAACAACAGTATAAATTATTTCCAGACTGGTTAAGACATCAATAGCCAACCTTACTAAGACAGGGCATGCTTAACATCTAGTCAAAAATATAAAATATATTTAGAACTCTAAAAAAGCAGAAAATTACACAACACAACATCTGTAACCATGTAAAGCACCCAATAATATGTAAAATTGTTCTAGGTCACAGCGGACAAGAACTGATTAAACAGTCACTTGTCAAAATGAGCCCAGTACCAGACAGTCAATATTTATTGATTTATCTGCACAAGAGGAAGGTCTTGAGGTCTAAAAATAGGAAGAAAGCTATTAGTTCTTTGCCGGAGTTGATGGGGAAGAAGCCGAAGTGAAAATAAACCCTGCAAAGATTTCTTTCACCGAGATGCCGAGTTACCAAGTTCCAGGCTGGAGATTCTGGGACACTCCTGAAATTCTGAGCACTCCATCTTGGTGCATTATGGGACATGCAGCACTGATTTCAAGGGCAGGAGCAGGCACTACAAATCCCACACTGCTCTGGGATGTTAGTTCCAAACCAGGACTGTCCTAAAATCTCCAGCCTAGAACTGAGTAACTTGGCACCTCTGCTTTCAGTCAGCTGTGACACTTTCTTATTGGCCCAAATCATCGCAGACACCACTGTGTCAAGTGCCCCCTCTTCTGGTGAGGAGGATCAGTGCTGGTAGCTTGACTGATTTAGAGACTCATTTCTGAAGCACATAGGGGCCCTTTTACTAAGCCGCGCAAGCGTCTACGTGCGACCAACGCATGCCAAAATGGAGTTACCGCCCGACTATCGCATGACTCTTGCGGTAATTTCATTTTTGGCGCGGGTCCGATATGCGGGTCTGAAAAATATTTTTGATTTTTGGGCACGTGTAACGGACGCACACCAAGTGGCGTTTGACGTGCATAGGTCATTACCGGCCGGATTCTTTATGTCAATGGCTGGCGGTAAGGTCTCAGACCCAAAATGGACATGTGGCAATTTGGATTTTGCCGTGCATCCATTATCAGCAAAAAAGAAAGGCCTTTTTTACAGGCGCACTAAAAAAAATGGCTCGGCGTAAGCCCAAAACCCGCACCTACACTACCGCAAGCCATTTTTCAGCGCAGTTTAGTAAAAGGACCCCATAAGTACATAAGTACATAAGTAGTGCCATACTGGGAAAGACCAAAGGTCCATCTAGCCCAGCATCCTGTCACCGACAGTGGCCAATCCAGGTCAAGGGCACCTGGCACGCTCCCCAAACGTAAAAACATTCCAGACAAGTTATACCTAAAAATGCGGAATTTTTTCAAGTCCATTTAATAGCGATCTATGGACTTGTCCTTTAGGAATCTATCTAACCCCTTTTTAAACTCCGTCAAGCTAACCGCCCGTACCACGTTCTCCGGCAACGAATTCCAGAGTCTAATTACACGTTGGGTGAAGAAACATTTTCTCCGATTCGTTTTAAATTTACCACACTGTAGCTTCAACTCATGCCCTCTAGTCCTAGTATTTTTGGATAGCGTGAACAGTCGCTTCACATCCACCCGATCCATTCCACTCATTATTTTATACACTTCTATCATATCTCCCCTCAGCCGTCTCTTCTCCAAGCTAAAAAGCCCTAGCCTTCTCAGCCTCTCTTCATAGGAAAGTCGTCCCATCCCCACTATCATTTTCGTCGCCCTTCGCTGTACCTTTTCCAATTCTACTATAGACTTGCATAGACTTACAAATAGAAAATAAATTTCTACCGCGGATTTTCAGCATGTGCGCACACAGTAACCGGGCAGGAATGCCAATTTGACGTACACTGTACACGCATAGGAGCTTACGTGCCTTTGTGAAAGGGCCCCTCAATTGTGTGAACAAATCAGCTACATGTATAGATTTGTGTGTGCAATTTTCGCTGCCGTTTCTAGAATCTGGGGGAATGTGTCTGGTAACGTGTCATGCAGTGTTCACCTTCCAGTCAGTCTCTAGAGGTATTCAGCCTTAGCAGGAACAGTGGGGAATAGACCATGTACTCCAGGGACAAACGAAGCAAACTTTGGAAGCTTACGCCATTTTCCCAAGAAGCACGAACAAGATTCAGCGGAGTTTTCACTTAAAGGTCTTTTTCAAAACCAACAACTTGTTGTCTCAATCTTTTGGGGGATATCTTTTATGATTGCATATTTTTAGATGCAGGATTGCTTATGAAGACTCCTGAAGCAGGCCTGTGGTCAAAACACAGTACTGTGTCGAGTCTCCTAGCAATAAACTCTATTTAAGCTTCCTAAGTTTGCTCCGTTTGTCCATGGAGTGCATGACCTATTTCCTACTGTTTGTTTGTTCCTGTGTATCTGTCCTGGGATTTGTTCCTCCACCTAGGCGGACTTTCACTGTCTTCTATTCAGCCTTAGCAGACCATAAGTGCTTTTTGAGTTCTAGACCAAGCAGACAGTAAATGTCACTATCAATGAATTATTCAGGCAAAAACTAGGAGGCTGGAAACAGAAAATGAGCATTAACTGGAGAAGGAGATGTGTTAGGAAGGAGTCAACGTATTGTAATGTATTTGCATTACTCTTGCATTTCATTTATATTAAAACAAGGATGTTCAAACTTTTCAGGAGAAGAGCCACACACAACATTTCAAACCAGAAGGAGAGCCAGATGTGTTTGAAGTGTGTGTGTGTGGGGGAGTGACCTCCTTCTGAGGATGCTGAGTGAGGGAGGGGTCCTGTTTTAAAAGTCATTTACTTAAGGGACTAGTGATTTACGTGTGCAAATGGGATGTTTGAAAATCGCCTCCCCCTCCCCAAACAAAGGCCTTGTTCCACACCACTCATAGTTTCAGCTGCATTTGGAGGAGGCCTGCCTAGGGGTAGGGAGGATAAGTCTGCTTGTAGATCCCATTTTCAATCCTACGCAAATTATTTTCTATGAAAATAATGCCTGGACATAAAAGCAGGTGCATAATGTCTGAGGGTATTTTGTACCTAACGATATAATACCAGAGAATGTGCTAACTAGGAGGTACTCAAGTGAGAGGATTGACCTAGAATGGTTCTGGGTGACTAATGACAATGTAACAATATGGTAATTATAATATTTATAGGAGAAATTCTCAGAGTGGTAAACTCACCCAAAAACGAGGCGATACACACAAGGTGCTGCCTCTAAGGGTGGATAAATTTCTCTATCATAGAACTTCTCTCAACTTTTTTTGTTTTTGTATGTAAAACTTTTTCAAACAACACCACCTGTGTTAAATACAAAGTATAACTTGATAATAATATACTTAATTGTCCTCTCACTTGAGTACCCCCTAGTTAGCACATTCTCTGGTATTATATCGTTAGGTTCACCTTAACCAGAGTATATATTTTTGGGAAGTTTTTTTAATATGAGGGTATTTTGTATGCGTTGCAATTTTCAAATGTGTGCATTTGCTTTGAAAATGACTGTAAAGTCTAAAGCATTTGTGAATGTTGTCCCAGTGAGGAGAATTAGAAAATTATCTCCAGAAAGCGTAGTAATAATTTGTTTGAGAGTCATGTGAGGAACTAAAACATATTTTAAGCCAGTGAGCTGATTATATGGTTGGATCCCACTTCGTGACATATCTCCAGCCCTTTAGAAGGCATCACTCCACAGACAATTTCAGAAGGAGAATATTACTATGCCGATGACCTTCTCTGATGCAGGAACAAAACATGGTCCATGTCAGTCGGTCTGCACAATTTAAGATAAGTGTCCACTTTTGTGACATTATAAGAATTTAAGAAAAAACGATTAAAGTTAGTTAATAATATTGATTGAGAGCCGATGAAGATTAAGGCAAATCACGAGCAGATAGCGCAAGTGAAACAAGTTGTCACTGATGGCTCATTGAGAACGGTTACACTATACTCTTTTTTTCTGACAGTTATGAAAGATATATAACAGCGATGGGATTTACAGTATTTCAATTTTATCTCATGCATATTCATTCAAGATATTCTGAAATGCTAACTGGCTGCAGGTCTCCCAGGACAGTTTTGAGAGTCGCTGGTCTATTATATTTTCCCTTCCTAGAAAAACACTGCAGTCTTTCAGTGCCTTCTAACAAGCAACACACTTGAGAAACCTAAATCAATGTTGATGCTTTATAAAAAAAGGATGTCTCATGCACAGAAAAGGTTTGTTTTGGCTCTTTCTATGTTGCTTGTTCCATTTGATGGATAATGTAAGCCATCAATGCTAATGTTTCCTGCATTAGTACATTAATTCTCTTTTCTGTTATTTGAAAAGTCGCTTCTACGGCGAGACCCAGAATCTCATGGGTAAAGTCTGCCCCTGTCTTCAGTGTCATAGGATAATAGAATTGAGATGTCCTTTAGTGGAAATGTAATACTCTGGAGCTTAAACTATGAGCGTACAAAGGGACAGTGATTATAGCTCCCAAGAAACACACAGGCAGTCGATCCATAAGAGCCAGACCGGCACGAAATCAAGAGCAGATCATAGTAACATAGTAGATGACGGCAGAAAAAGACCTGCACGGTCCATCCAGTCTGCCCAACATGATAAACTCACATGTGCTACTTTTTGTGTATACCTTACCTTGATTTGTACCTGTGCTCTTCAGGGCACAGACCGTATAAGTCTGCCTAGCACTATCCCCGCCTCCCAACCACCAGCCCCGCCTCCCACCACCAGCTCTGGTACAGACCGTATAAGTCTGCCCAGCACTATCCCCGCCTCCCAATGGCCAGCCCCGCCTCCCACCACCGATCAAATAAAAAAAAAAAAAACAGACAGTTCAGAAGACAAGATCCAGTCAAATTCTAATGGTACTATTGGACTGTCTGGTTTTTTTATTCAATGAGAAAAGCTTGCATGGAGGATGTAGCATGTCAGGTGCAAATTCTGCAGGTATCCTCACTTTTTTTTATTTCAGTTCCAGCAGATTGTCATGTTTATTGTCTTGTTGGTTCAGGACTGTGGAAGCTGGAGTAAATAAAAATGTACCAACTCCGACTTCAGCTTCAAAATAAAAAAAAACATTATAATGTATGGTAAATCTATCATGGTGACCAGGACCACCTATATTCTATACAGGTATCTGGACCAGCTCCAGAGGCTGAAGAACCACTTATAGATACTGGTGCCCTGGGGACCATCACAATCCAACTAGGACCAAGCTATCTAAAGCACTAGGGCTGTTGACACCCTAGGGAAACCTTCATATATATGCCCCTCCCACCCCAGGGTAGCTCAAGATCCTACTACCACCATCCTCACATCTAGCATCTCCCCTCCCTTACCCACACCCATAGTGTCCAGCATCTCTCTCCTTCATTTACCCCTATTGTGTCCAACATCTCTCTTCTTCCCTATCCCCCTATTCCCCCTTTATGGTGGAAGTTCAGAGGGGGTTCAAGGTCCTGCATCAGGTGCAGTGAGTGTTGTTGGTAAGCTAATGTTGGCGTGATGATTGGGGCCAGCCCTGGTATCCCTGCTCTCGGCACCTTTAACAACTAGCCTTCCCCCCTTTTATAAATCTGTGCTAGTGGCTGCCGATGCAGTAATGCCGACAGCCCATTCAAAGTGAATGGACTGTGTCAGCATTGCTGTGTGGCTTTGTAAAAGGAGTAGGGGTGGGGGGGAGAGAAGATTGTAAGTGATAACATTCATTGAAACATATTTGAACTATTTGCTACACTGTTACTAAGGAGAGCTAAGGAGACAATATACACAATATTCTCCTGAGGACAAGAACTGGAAAGGAGATAAAGAAATAATTGTAAATATTATTTGCTTACTGCCTGTGCCAAAGTTACTGCCTCTGTCATTGTTATTGTCCTGTTTGCTTGCCAAAGCAGACTTTAAGTAAACGTGTTGCTTCAGAACACCGATACAGGAGTGATCTGACCTATTGACTGTAAGAGTCCAGTACAAGTGAATTAACTGCCTACAGCCTCTCAGTTTATGCCGGTCCCGACCCTGGTCCTAAATCAAATAAATTATTTATGTGAGTGATTCCACCATCTAGTCTCTGGTCATGCACCAGAATTCCTTGTACAGTTAATTAGATAAATCAGATCATATCTTTTACAGAAGGATTTGAAGATGATAATTCAAGCGTTGGTGAGTTTTCATCTAGATTATTGTAATCGATGCTATACAGGAGTGAACAATAAATCTCTAGCTAGTTTACAACATATTCAAAAAACAGCAGGAAAATGAGGGGCCCTTTTACAAAGCAGTGGTAGGGCTACTGTAGGTGTAGCACATGCCAAATTAACACAACCGCCTGGGTTAGCACGCTCACACCTGGCGGTAATATCAAAGTTGGTGTGCGCTGTTTCCTGCACTAGAAAATATTTTTTTGATTCTGTAATCAGCAGTGTGGCCACATTGGTGTGTGCTGCATAAGTACCGCATATGTAGCGCCTGAGCCCTTACCGCTAGGTCAGTGGGTGGCAATAAGGGCTACCATTAGTTCTAGCACACAGCCATTTACTGCCTCCAGCTGTGCTAAAAAAATGGCCCAGCACACAGCAAGAACACTGGCCCACAGTACTGCAGGCCAGTTTTTACCGCAGCTTAGTAAAAGGACCCTTTCATCTAGACCGCTAGA
Organism: Microcaecilia unicolor; assembly: GCF_901765095.1. Taxonomy (NCBI): domain Eukaryota; kingdom Metazoa; phylum Chordata; class Amphibia; order Gymnophiona; family Siphonopidae; genus Microcaecilia; species Microcaecilia unicolor. Next base: position 9,031,660 of record NC_044039.1, on the reverse strand, counting down.
AGATGTGAAAGACCGGCAATCAAGCTAAGGCGGAGGCGAATGTTCACTGCCGATTCTGCGAAGCTGTGTGCTCTGATCTTTGAGAAGGCAACTTTTGATTTGCTGGTCTTTCAAGATGCTGTTGTTCGAGCATTGAATTTCATTTTGGTAGTATATCGACAGACACTTGATTTTTCCACAGACAAGACTGCAAAGACTCCTGAGGCAGGCCAGTTGGCCGAAACACGGCCGATTCGAGTCTTTTGAGCTACACAATAAATTTGGACCATCGTCTCAAGACCATATTCTTGTGTCATCTTCACCTAATTTACTAAAATTACTAAAATCTGGTCATTAACTTTTACCGTTTATTATTTTTTAGTTTCACAAGGTTTATTCTCCCTGAGGGCCCTGTTTACTAAGCCGTGCTTGTAGGCGTGCTAACTTTTTAGCGTGAACTAAAAATTAGCACGCGCTAATGCTTAAGACATCCATAGGAATATATGGGTGTCTCTAGCATTAGCGCTCGCTAAAACGTTAGCGCGCCTACAGCGTGGCTTAGTAAAGAGGGCCCTGAGTTTCTTCCTTGAAATGCAAAGAAAGTTGTATGTTATTGGGTTTGAATTATACGGAAGATCCTCAAAACTGCTTTGGCGTTTACTGCATATATTTTTTTACTTATATGAAGTTGACAGATGTCTCTTGAAATATTGACTAAACATGGACTTTTGCAGGTAATTTAAATAAGTGAATCTGAATGATCAGTTGCTTTGAAAAGGTGACCAAAGCTGGATTCAAATTTTTTATTTATTTATTTATAACCATTTAAATTTTTACAAGCGATAAAACAACTTGCTGGAAATACAGAGAAAGTAATATGTAGGAATTATTTCAGTCAGGTAATTCTATTCTCTTCCTTAAAACACTAAATAGAGAGAGTGAAACAAGACAAGGAGATCAATTAAACAGTAATCAGAAAAAAAACACGTGGTATTAACCTGATTATCCTCAGATATTAGTCGTCTAATTCATTATTCCACATTGATCATCTGGTTGGCTTCTTCAAGGCCAATGCGGTGTATAGTCAAGTCATTTCATTGAAAACATACGTATTGTCCAATATTAGTTAGAAATAATAGATCTGATTACATTCTCTCTCTTTTAAAAACCAGAAGTTATTTAACAATACATATACTTAAGTCTCTAACTCAGATCCCATTGATTAAAGTAATCCCAGTTTTCACAGGCTTCACTCCTTTTAAAGTAATAATTGAGTAAATATTTCTGAGGAAAACTGAATTAAAAAAAAAAATACATTTTTTTTTACAAAAAAAAATAATTTTGGTTCCGGACAACTTTCAGATTTACCAGGATCACCGGTGAAAGCGCTCTCCTGAATGCAAAGTAATGTATGATGCCAGATGGAAACATAGTCGCTTTAATCAGATTTTCCTTTAATGGGGAGATGAGTCTGACTTGCAGCTCTGGAGTGGTGACACTGTGATTAAATTAGGTTATATTTCCTTCCCTAAAAGGCCGTGGAAATTGGTGCACGATACTCTTGTAGTTCTGTTATATGAGAAGATATCATTATACCACATGCGAGAATGAGAGGATAAGCAAGTAAATGGGATTTCTACATTCATTAAAAGCACAGCTAAGAGGACCAGCCCCGTGGCTTTGTGGCAAGTACTTCTGGGGGGGGCAGGGGGAGGGGGGCCCGAGTCAGGGATTGGGATACTGCAATATTCTGTTTTTATCCTCTTGTTTGGACAGAGAAACTAAAACCCTTATTTGATCTTTTCAATTATTATGTTTTTTATTTATTTATTTTTTTTTAGTAAACTGTTGCTTTGGTAACAGCACACCTTATATAATAAGACTGTTTGAGTGACTGGGGTCTTACAGCTCAGGTTGCCAACTGTTCCCATTACAGGACCCTAAATGATTTTACAGGCAGGTTTTCCCTTACTCTGTAGCATGTGAAGGTGACCCTCTTCCCTCCTTCAGAACCATGCACTGGGAAAGGGGGATTAGAAAGAATTGAGAGTTTCCATTTTGGGTTCTGGTTTCCACAGGAAATGGCTTTTCAATAAATTTAGTGCCAGCAGTGCAACACTCTGGTAGCTGAATGGATTGTAATGAAAAGTGGAGTCGCTCTACGCTGTTGGCTTCTATTATTCTCCTTGGCGTCTGCATCAAAGTTGAGAGCACTGTTCTGTTCTAGGACATTTTGGGGAGTCACGTGAGGGCAGTTCTATAACTGGGTGTCTGAGTTTACGTGTTCCTTGTGTGTGTAAATTTACAGATTGCCAGTACTTTCGTGGGAGAATGTATCTTTAAGCACGTAAATATTCTATAAGGGAATGCTTAAGTGGCATAGCGCAAGTGGGGTGTACACAGGAGCGGAGCATGGGCTGTAACTTATCTGTGTAACTTACCGAATGCTGTAAGTTACTCATGTCCCTGCTGCATTTGTCTAATGTTAACCTTATTGTTAATTTATGATTGTTGAATGATTTTTTTTTTTTGCATTTGCATATTGTAAACCACTATGCTTGGCCCCAAACCTGAAGAGTGGTATATGAAATGATCTCGAATATTATGTTTCAATTCTGGTCACAGCATCTCAAAAAAAGATAATAGTGGAATTACTAAATGTTTCCTATCAATGGAATGTCCCAAAAGGTGGGTCAGTGCTGGTGTCCTCAAAGGACAATAATTCTTCAAGCTTTGCTGGGGGTTGTTTCTTATTTTTGTTGCTGACGATGTGACCCAAAAGCCTTGAAAATATGTTGCTGTCTTAACCCTCATTTTTGGAGCATTTCTCAAGCTAGTCCTCGGGACACACCAAGCCAGTCTGATTTTCAGGATATTCACAGAGAATATGCATGAGAAAGGTTTGCATACAGTGGAAGCTGAGCATGCAAATCTCTCTCATGCATATTCATTGTGGATTATTTATTTATTTAGATTTTGCTCACACCTTTTTCAGTAGTAGCTCAAGGTGAGTTATATTCAGTTACTCTGGATATTTCTCTGTCTCAGGAGGGCTTGGGTAAGTCACTTAACCCTCCATTGCCTCAGGTACAAACTTAAGATTGAGGTACACTGTATATTTTTCTGTCCCAGGAGGGCTAACAAATGTAAGTTTGCACCTGATGCAATGGAAGGTTAAGTGACTTGCCCAAGATCACAAGGAGCAGCAGTGGGATTTGAACTAGCCACCTCTGGATTGCAGGACCAGTGGTCTAACCACTTGGCCACTCCTCCACTCTTGAAAACCTGACTGGCTGGGTATATCCTGAGGATTGGGTTCCTACAAATAGTTTGTTAAGTTCATTGTTTACTGTGAGTTGTTTTATCTTTCAGTAGACCAATAATTTCCTAGTTCACAAACTTTCAAGCACAGAGACCCCTTTCTTCAGCTGGGTAAAGAAGGGATTCATGTGTTGTACAGCTCCAGCAATGGAAGTTGCAGCCTACAAGGGTCTATTATTTGTGACAGACAATATTTATTTCTCTGTCCTGAAAACTGAGCTGCAAATTTCAGAATATTTCAGAATACAAGTCCGTTATTTTTTCATAACCAAAGTTTGTTCTTTGTACCTCTTCCTGGCCGGCTTATCTGCTTTTCTTTCCACCTTGGATGTGTCTATTGTACTTGCTTCTGTGGTTGCTGAGATATGGTTATTGTTTATCTGGGCTGAAGTCTGTCTTCCTTCCCTGACATGTTTGTACCAGAGTTGATGGTTACCCGCCCTCGCTGTTTACTGCCTATTTACTTACCGCTGGTGGAAATTAATCATTTACAATTTGTGTCAACCAATAGGAAGGTCAGAGATGCTCAGCTCAGCATGCAAAATCGTAGCAGATGGTGAGGGGGCGTAACAGAGTAAGTCATACTCTCCAAATGGGAATAAAAGAGGCTATATGCATATTTGTATGGCAGGCAGCGGTAATAAGCAACTTGTCTCCATATTTCATGATTTTTTTTTTTAATTGCTTAAGGAAAATGAGATTAACAATTTGGTGTCCAGAGTTAGGAATTTTTTTCTTTGAACGTGTGGAGGTGTTTTTCTGTAGCAAATTTCATAATAGATCCACAGAACCTGCCAGATGCAAGTGTTGCCAGCTGGCCCTGTTTCCGCAGGCCAGGTTGATCTATTCCTGGTTTTGCCCCATCGCACCAGTGGACTCCTAGCTCTGCTTTTCTTAAGGAAATCAGTGAGACAAATCCACCAAGGGATGGGGCAAAGCCAGGGCTGGATAACTCTTCCCAGCAGGCAGCCCGACTGCAAAGAGTTAAACACTGCGTACTAAAGCTGTCTTCTCTTGCATTGTAATAGCCATATTGGAGTATGAGATACTATACTGAAGGTTTTCTTTTCCCATACAGCTTAAAATAGAAGAGAGCTCCTTAAGGCACAGTGAACACAGGTCCACTTAAGAGATATTAGCCCTTCATGAAGCCTTTGTGGAATACAGTGAGGCACTACAGTTTACTAGGTGTTTGTAGCCCTCAAATTTTCATGTCATTTTGTTTCCCATGTCATTTATAGGATTTTTTTTTTTACCTGATATAATGCTCTTAAGTCTTATAAGAGTAATATCATTCATAGCTTGCACTCTTCTGAAAAAGTGTGCACTCTTCCAAAAATGTGCAGTGTTTGCAAAGAGTACACTTTCCTTCAGGAGAGTGCACATTCTTTCTTGATAGTGCATGCATTATTTACACTGCACTATGATGTTTACACTTATGCATTCACTATGAGCACAATGCACTATCATGGTCACACGTATGCATTCACTATGAGCACAATGCACTATCATGGTCACATGTATGCATTCACTATGAGCACAATGCACTATCATGGTCATACGTATGTGTTCACTATCAGCACAATGCACTAACATGCTCGCACATATGCATTCACTATCAGCACAATGCACTATGATGCTCACACGTATGCACACTCTCCTGAAAGAGAATGCACTTTTCACAAACAGTGAGCTTTTTTTCCTGATAGTGTATACATGCATGCATGCTTTATTCACACATGCACGATGGTTATAGCACAGAAATGAGGTACATCAAATGCGTGCCCCATAGCCTCATAACCCATATAAATGTATTTTTCTGAAAATTGCACTAGGGGATACCAGATACTTGATCACATCGCATTTAAATTCTTTTCAGATGACACAAATAAAATTGGTTTTGGTACCTGAAATCTTCCTGGCTTGAATATACAGTGGGATGAAAAGGGATTTTTTATTTTTTGTTCTTTGGAAAAATGTCATTTCTGTCTGGGTCTTTGGGAAAGGGGTTTCTCAACTTCGCTTAGTCTTAATAAGTATAAGCATTCCCAAAATTGTACACTGTATTCCCAAAGAAACTATGCAAAGCTCAGTTTCTGCATAACTCTGTGAAAACTTGACCAGTTTCAATAAAATTTGGATATATCGTCCTGAATAAATTTGCAATAAGCCTACACTCACGCTGGCCACCTCAGCTAAAGGACTTCACTTCACTGCCTGGTTCTTCAACTGCCACGATGTTTCCTTCTGTGTGACATGATCGGCACCTGCTGCTTCCTGACTTGCGATCAGTTGATCCTGTTTCTCGCAATTTCTTTCAAAACACATTCTACGCTAACCCTCTTCCACCTCTTTTCTGGAGACTTTTGCACCAGTCTATGAGAACAATAACCTTTCTCCAGACAAAAAATGTTAATGAGGATCAGATCCTCCTGACTGAAAACCATGGTGACTGTTTATGTTTAAAGCAAGAACGGCGTTTTCACGTCATGACGATAATTGCTAGGTGGTAGCCACGCTGTTTAGCTGAGGTGGGCGGTGTGAATGTAGGTTTATTGCAAATTTATTCGGGATGATATATCTCAAATTTCATTGACATTGGTCAAGTTTTGACAGAGTTATGTAGAAAACAAGCTTTGCATAGGTTGTTTTTTTTGAAACACAGTACTGGGGCTCTATTATTACTAGTACTCATTTCTGTAGCACTACTAGATGAACACAGCACTGTACACATTATATGCAGGTACTTTCTCTGTCCCTAGAGGGCTCACAATCGTAAGTTTTTGTACATTGAGCAATGGAGAGTTAAGTGACTTGCCTAAGGTCACAAGGAGCTGCAGAGGGACTTGAACCCAGGTTGCCAGGATCAAAGCCTGGTACACTAAGTACATAAGTATTGCCACACTGGGACAGACCAAAGGGCCATCAAGCCCAGTATCCTGTTTCCAACAGTGGCCAATCCAGGTCACAAATACCTGGCAAGATCCCCCAAAAAGTTCAATACATTTTATGCAGCGTCTCCCAGAAATAAGAAGTGGATTTTCCCCAAGTCAATTTAATAATGGTCTCTGGACTTTTCCTTTAGGAAGCCATCCAGACCTTTTTTTAAACCCCGCTAAGCTAACTGCCGCCACTCCTCCACCATTTTCAAAGCACTTAGTAAAGTTGTACGTCTAAGTGCTTAGAAAATACACCTCCACATATATTGTAAATACACTGGAACTTTTCTGTGTCTGCCTGTCACATAGAATTAAACACAAATTAGGCTTTGGAAAAGGGTTTTTATCAGAGAAGACCGAGCTTAGATAACATTAATGGCCTGTTTTTTCCTGTGTTCATATGCGATTGACTAAAGCACTGTTTGTAATTAATATTGCACAAAGAGTGCCTGAGCTCATGGTGAAGTGCTGATTGCATCTGCCTCCCCCAGAGGGACTGCCTTGTAAGTTCCAGCTCATTAAGACCTGTAAAGCCAATACATGTTTACCAACCCTAGAAGCAGCTGGAAATGTAAAATCATTAAATGAAACTGGCAGGGGTGTAGGTGAGAGAGAGAGAGAGAGAAAGAGAGAGAGAGAGAGAGAGAGAGAGAGAGAGAGAGAGAGAGAGTAACATCATAACAGGCAGCAGATAAAGACCAGCATCATTCATCTCTGCCCAGTAAGGTGACTTGAGTTCTACCTTCTGCTCTGTGCTGGGTACATCCCTCCATACCCTTGTTTATTATAATAATAAAACTTTTTATTTATAACCCACTATATCTGTAAAAGTCTAAGCGGGGAACAAATCACATACAAAGTATAAAAAGAAAAAACATAACAATAAAAACTATTTCATCACTCAAAAAAACTATACAAAAATTTGCTATATAACTCTTAAAATAAAACATACTACAAGGTAAATATACATGTTATTAAAATAAAACAGTATCGTACAACAAAGGAACCAAAAGCCTGAGAAAATAAATACGTTTTTAAAGCTTTTTTAAAACTTATCTAAATTATGTATCAAACGAAGTTCAATGGGCATTGCATTACATAACTTCGTACCTTTGATGTAAAAAATAGATCTACGTTCTTCCAAATAGACCTGTACCCATGCAGAATGTGTGTGTTACCTCCCCTTTGCCCTTGTTTAAGGTTGAACCCCGCTGCTCTGTATAGAATGAACAGGTTACCTCCTTTATGCTTTTGTTTAGGGTTGTGCATCCCTCTGTGTCTTTTTGGAAGTGCAAAAGTCATTTGTTTTGCTTTGATCCCTCCTCTTGCTGCATAGCAATCTTCCCACCACCCTTCTTAAGTTGATGCTTTGAAGTTTACCTTCTTGCAGCTTGATTTCATATCCTCTAGTTCAATAGTCTCCCCATTTTCGTCAAAGATGTGTTTGTTCATTGACCTCTGTCTTTACCCTGTGCATGTGTACCAAGCCATGAGCCTGCTTATGGGGGCCACACAACTATGACAGTTTCCATGACAGACCCTAAGTAGGGTGAAGTTGCCAAAGCCAGATATTTGTGACCTGGATTGGCCACTTGGAAGCAGGATACTGGGCTAGATGGACCATTGGTCTGACCCAGTTTAGCTATTCTTATGATCTTATAAGGGAAAGGTGATTAATACAAGTACCTGGCAGAAACCCAAATAGTAGCAAGATTCCATTCTACCAATCCCTGGGCAAGCAATGGTTTCCCCCATGTCCACCTCAATAACAGTCTATGGACTTTTCCTCCAGGAACTTGTCCAAACCTTTTCCCATTTTTTTAAGATCAGTTCTTCTGTTTGAAGCAGATGTCCGTAGACTATACCTGCTAGGATAAAACGTGCCATCTCCTCTGTCAAAGATGATTCTCAGTGCCTCCTTTTATTCCTGCATCCCCTGCATTTCAGCTGCTTTAATATTATGGTTTTGACATATAGAGCCACTCCGTCTCCCTTTTCTGCCTTCTCCATCCCTCCTAAACAGATTATAGCCAGGTGTGGTGTTATCTCCCATTCATGAGACGTGCGTGCATGTGTGTGTGTTTTTCCCAGCTGCTCAGTTCACCTTGCTTGCTTGAATCATTTATATTTCAGAAGGAATTGGAACATATTTGCTAGAAAGACACAAATTAATTTTTTAAAACATTTTTCTGCCATTAAAACAAGTTTCAAGTTTATTTAAGGTTTGATATACTGCCCTACAAAATTAATTTATTAGAATAAAATAATAGCATGAGAGGAGGAGAAAAGTGGAGTGGAGGAGTGGCCTAGTGGTTAGGGTGGTGGACTTTGGTCCTGGGGAACTGAGGAACTGAGTTCGATTCACATTTCAGGCACAGGCAGCTCCTTGTGACTCTGGGCAAGTCACTTAACCCTCCATTGCCCCATGTAAGCCGCATTGAGCCTGCCATGAGTGGGAAAGCGCGGGGTACAAATGTAACAAAAATAAAACAGATACTATTGGAGATTCCACATGGAATGTTGCTATTCCACTAGCTACATTCCATGTAGAAGGCTGCGCAGGCTTCTGTTTCTGTGAGTCTGACGTCCTGCACGTCAGACTCACAGAAGCAGAAGCCTGCGCGGCCACATTGGTGATCTGCAAGGGCCACCTTCTACATGGAATGTTGCTAGTGGAATAGCAACATTCCATGTAGAATCTCAAATAGTAGCAACAGTGGAGGAGTGGCCTAGTGGTTAGGGTGGTGGACTTTGGTCCTGGGGAACTGAGGAACTGAGTTTGATTCCCACTTCAGGCACAGGCAGCTCCTTGTGACTCTGGGCAAGTCACTTAACCCTCCATTGCCTCATGCAAGCTGCATTGAGCCTGCCATGAGTGGGAAAGCGCGGGGTACAAATGTAACAACAAAAAAAAGTAGTTTGTAGGCTATCCAACTTATAATTGAAAGAGAAAAACGCCTAGATTTCGACCCAAATCGGGAGATAGACGTTTATCTCACAAAAACGAATAAATTGGTATAATGGAAAGCCGATTTTGGACGTTTTCAACTGCACTCCATCGTGGAAGCGTACAAAGTTGACGGGGGCGTGTCTGAGGCGTGGCGAAGGTGGAACTGGGGCGTGGTTATCGGCCGAGGAAAGATGGGCGCCTTTCGCCGATAATGGAAAAAAAGTATGCGTTTGTAGCTAGAATTTAGGGCACTTTTCCTGGACCCTGATTTTCACGAATAAGGCCCCAAAAAGTGCCCTAAATGACCAGATTACCACCAGAGGGAATCGGGGATGACCTCCCCTGACTCCCCCAGTGGTCACCAACCCCCTCCCACCACAAAAAATGATGTTTCACAACTTTTTATTTTCACCCTCAAATGTCATACCCACCTCCCTGGCAGCAGTATGCAGGTCCCTGGAGCTGTTGTTAGGGGGTGCAGTGGACTTTAGGCAGGTGGACCCAGGCCCATCCCCCCCTACCTGTTACAATTGTGCTGCTTAATGCTAGTGGAATAGCAACATTCCATGTAGAATCTCCAATAGTGGCAACATTCCATGTAGAATCTTTAATAGTAGCAACATTCCATGTAGAATCTCCAATAGTATCTATTTTATTTTTGTTACATTTGTACCCTGCGCTTCCCCACTCATAGCAGGCTCAATGCGGCTTACATGGGGCAGTGGGAATCAAACTCAGTTCCTCAGTTCCCCAGGACCAAAGTCCACCACCCTAACCACTAACACACAGCTACCACAGCTCACCTCTAACTTACCCAACACTTTCCATCTATCCTCCCTTACCTAATCTTTAAACAGTAATAATTGTACTTATTATCATGAAACGACTATTCCTATCTTCTCTTACCAGCATTCAAACTATAAGAATTGTACTTGTTATCACGAAATGATTATGTCATAACCACACCCTGTAAGCCACTTTGAGCCTACAAGTAGGTGGGAAAAGGTGGGATACAAATGCAATAAATAAATAAAAATAATTAGTACAGGGGTGATGCTGGGTAGGGCAGATAGGGATACAGCCAGAATATGGATGGCGGGCATGAGGAGAAAGGAAGAGCCATACAGACACGGAGACCCTGACAGTTACGAGAAGACAGAGGAAAGCAGAGACTGGGACCAACACAAGTAAAATTACCAGACAACAAAGGTAGAAAAAGTTTTTTTTTTTTATTTTCTTTTCATTCATTAGAATATGTCAGTTTTTGGAATGTATATATGCTAGAGCTGGTTTAAGACATGGCAGGGGCCAGTGAAAGAAATCTCACTCACTGGTCTTAAATCATCGGCATTGCGGTGGTAAATCTCCAGCTTTGGGATGGGCCACCCTTAGCGTCTCTGCATCAAGCAGGTAAGCCCTGGGAAAAGAGGTATCAATTTGCTACTTTATTTTTCAATTAGCTAGTTTTATGCCTATTTCTTACACGATCTGTTTCTGCAGGTGCCCTGATTAAAACACCTCTCCGCCGGGGCTATTTATAGATATTTAGGAAATTCTTCTGCCTTTCTGGACTCTGGGTGGCGAAATGATTTCCTCATATGGCAATACCTTATCCTGAGCTTACAAACTTTCATTCTGCAGAGTGGCTAATTACTGTGAACAGCCTCCACGTGCCTTCCCCTTACAGTAAAAGCAGCAGGAACAGGCAGCCCCTGGGGTGCATCCCAGGGGTGCCCATTTCAACAGAGCTGGGACCGTTCTTGTCTCTAGAAACAATGCCATCCATTGCCAGTCGCTAAACAGCATTTACCTTCCTTTCTGGATCTCTTAGAAACCTAATCTGACCTACTGCTGTTGCATTGCCAGAGTCAGAATGAGACCGGGATGCGCCTGTAAAGGGAAGGGGAGGCACCTCAGCAGCTCATGGAGAAGTAAGAATATCCCACAGGTTGGACAAAGTGTGTTCTGACTGTCTGTAGTGCATTGGGTGCGGTGGAAAGAAAGTATTAAGTGCAGGAAAACGAAAGGCTGCGTCTAGAGCAGCACCGAAAAGTATTGTGTTTGTGTATTTCTGTTCCGCCTTTAACCCAAGCTACAGAGCAGATTGCGATAACAAACTCCTGCGTTCAGAAAGACGTTGCTTACAGATGAAAAATAATCGACACGATACAAAACTAACGATTCTGCTCTGAAAACAACTAGGTTTTTAACCATAAGGAGATACGAGCTAAGTCATTTTACTCATCCTGTTTTCTGGTTGTTAGGGGGAAGTTCTGCTCACTGATTCTCGGAGTCGGCCAACGCTGGTGTTCAGTATGTTTTATTCAAGGTACTGAACTGATGCAAAAGATAGCTAGGAAATTGTGCGCTTCGTTCATTCGACTGGTAAGATGAAAGATGTTCTCAGCTTTGCCAGGCGTTGCAGTATAATAATAATAATTATTATTATTATTAGAATTTGTATAGCGCTACCACACGCACGCAGCGCTGAACACCTGGTACAAAGAGACAGTCCCTGCTCGAAAGAGCTTACAATCTAAATATCACGGTAAATGGACAGTGCCCAATGATAACTGTTCCTTTCTTCAACTGTGATGCAGGTCACTGCAAACAGTGTATTGTTGGGGGGTGCCGACTCATCACAAGATGAAAATGGGTGGGGGGAGGGGTGCTTTCAGTTGACCGTAGCAGCAAGGTATTAGGGGGGTCCTTTGACGAAGCAGCGGTAAGCCCAACGTGGGCTTACTGCTCGCTAAAACAGAAGTGCCGCCGCGCTACCGCAGCAGCCCGGCGGTAGTTCTCACCCCCCAGCGTGCGCCATTTGATTTTTGGAGCGCCGGTGTGTACCCGGCGGTAATTGGGCGGTGCTGCATGCTGCCTGGTTACCGCCGGTTTGGCGTGAGTGGCGGTAAGTGCTCCCCTCCAAAATGGCCACGCCCCAAGCGCTTCACTTGCCGCACAGCCATTTCTTTAAAACAAGAAAGATCTCCCTTTGAGCCGCTGTGGTAAAGGGGGAGGGGGGGCTCAGGCGCATGAAAAACATGTCCCAACGCCAGCGCAGGATCCCGTTTGCTACAGCTTTATAAAAGGACCCCCTGGATTATTAAGATCGGAGTGCTCTTGTAAGAATCAATGAAAACCTGACCCCTGAGTTAATATTTGTCTCTCACTTTAACCTTGTAAATGTAATTGAATCAATCTGATCTCTAACAACTGTTAAATGTAAGCCACAATGAACCGAAACTCATTTTTGGATAGTTGTGGGATACAAGTGTGTATCAAACATATAAACGGCAAGCGACCGACTCACCTGCAAATGCGCAGTAGAGACTTCCCTCTCTGTCCCGCCCTCGCGTCAAGAAGTGATGACGTCAGAGGGCGGAACAGAGAGGGAAGCGGAGTCGGAGTCACTGTCGGACACTGCCGCCTGGAAACGAACATCGCGCGCAGCAACCTCCACCCTCCCCCCCATCCCCGCTGCCACTCCCGCCCTCCTCCGCATCGGGCCCTCTGCACTGACCTGACAGCGCCTCTCACCAGCGATCTGCTGCTGCCTGCAGTGCTTTCACACGGAGGTGAGAGGCGCTGTCAGGTCAGTGCAGGGGGCCCGGCACGGAGGGGGTAGGGAGCGGCGGCGAGGAGGGTAGCTGGATATCTCGCCCGTTTTATGGGTTTAACAGCTAGTAAATAAGTAAATAAACAGTGATATTGTCAAGGACAGCCTAACCAACAATAGCACTGATTTAGAAAAAAGGTTTTCTCCTTGGCATTAAAGAGCCCCCCCCCCCCCCCCTTGATAAATAAGGCTTGGTGTGACTGTTCTGCTCAGGATTTCACTTCCTCATCACAAAGTTATGTTTTCGTAGCTCACCCTTTACAGTTATATAATATTAAATATATTATTTATTTATTTGTTGCATTTGTATCCCACATTTTCCCGCCTATTTGCAGGCTCAATGTGGCTTACAATTTTCCATCATGGCATTCGCCATTCCAGAGTAAAATTAAGCAGTCAGGTATAGAGAGAAAACATTCAGAGAGTCAGGTAAGTGGTGGTGCATTGCAGTTCCTATTATAGATATTAATGTTATGGAATATTAATTGCTTATTACTGCTGAGTGTTACAAAACCAGTAACCTGGCTGCATATTAGAGGGTAAACAGAAAAGGACACCAAAAGACGGAGGAGTGCGGCAGTCCCTAAAGCAAACACAGCCCCCCAAAAAAGTCAAAACAAGTAGGGAAGCGGGGACGGTCTTTCAGAAAAGAAGCCAGGGAACAGCAACTGTACGGACGAAATATTTATTGACTGTTGATACACTCAGAGTCACTTTAAAGGCTCGGCACGGTACCTATAAATCCCGCGGTGCCTGTTCTATAAAGGAAAATAGGTGCCTACGTTCCTTTGATGAAAATAAGTCTGAATCTATATATAATTTCAGCAGCAGCGCTTAAGCCAGCCATAAAGCTGTGTAACTGCTCGTGTCTGTGTGTCAGAGATAAATTGCATAATTTAGGGGTCCTTTTTACTAAGGTGCGCTGAAAAATGGCTTGTGGTAGTGTAGGCGCAGGTTTTGGGCGCGTGCCAATCCATTTTCAGCGTGCCTGCAAACAAGCCCTTTTAAAAAATATTTAATGAAAATGGACGTGCGGCAAAATCAAAATTGCCTTGCGTCCATTTTGGGTTTGAGACCTTACCGCCAGCCATTGACCTAGCGGTAAAGCCTCACTTGGTAACCAGGCGGTGATGACCTACACACACCAAACGCTGCTAGAAAATAAAAAAAATTTCAGGCGCGCGTAGCGGATGCGCGCCAAAAATGAAATTACTTCAAGGGCCATGCAGTAGCTGTTCAGTAGCTCCATTTTGGCGCACGTTGGGTGTGCGTAGACGTTTACAAGGCTTAGCAAAAGGGCCCCTTACTTTTATGGAGAAATGTTCTAGTTCTGCTCTGCGCCTATTATTAGGGGAAGAGTGGGGGGAGGGGTCAGTCTGTAGATGCAAAATTTGTTTTGCTTTAATACCATATGGGGGAAGGATATTTATGTTGGGCAACTGTTGCTTAATGGGGGCTGAAGAGTTTAATCTCTCGTACTCCCCCCACCCCCTCAGCTGTCAATGTGGCCTGCAGGCGCTGAAGCCTGCAACTTCTGTCCTCACAGTGGTTATCTTTTGGGTGTGGGGCAAGGCCAGTGGCATAGGAAGGGGGGGCGGTGGGGTGGTCCGTCCCGGATGCACGCCGCTGGGGGGGGTGTCGGCTCCACTGGTTCCCTGCTCCCTCTGCCCCGGAACAGGTTACTTCCTGTTCCGGGGCAGAGAGAGCAGGGAACCAGCGGAGCCGACGCAGCTCCCAGCGACGTGCACTCGGGGGCGGATCGGCCCTCTCGCCCGCCCCTTGCTTCCTAATTCAAGTAAGAATGCGCTCCGGGGGGGGGGAGGGTGCGCACCGAAGGGGGGAGGGTGCGCGCCGAAGGGCGGGGTGCCGTGCTGCACCTGGGGGAGGGGGTGCGCAGCGGCGATCCGCCCCGGGTGTCAGCCGCCTTCGCTACGGCACTGGGCAAGGCAGATGGTGAACTTTTTAACTTTCAAAAAGTTGGCAACCCTAATTAGCACATGAGCAACAGAAAGAGAGAGAGAGAGAGAGTATGCTGTATGTGTTTTTTGTTTTCATTGAGTCGCTTGTTTCTCCAGTGCAAAATTAGAGAGCTAAACCAATCCAACATTCATAGAGGATATTCAAACTCAGTAGTATTCCTTGGTCGGCTGCCACCCGGGGCGGATCGCCACTGCGCACCCCAGTCCGGGTGCAGCATCCTCCCATGGCGTATCACCTCCAACCCCCCACTCCCTCAATCGGGTGCGTTTCTCTTACCTCCTGGGGGTTCTGGGAGCAGCCGCGCAGCTGTCGTCTCTGCCGATTCCCTGCCCCGGAACAGGAAGTAACATCAGAGGGAGCAGGGGTTCCTTGCACCCCCCCCCCTTGAAACGTGCACTCGTGTGTAGACCGTCCCCACCGCCCCGCCCTCGGTACACCACTGCTCAAACTCTTGGCTTCCAGAAGTTTAACACAGAAGTAAAAAAAAAGAAGAAACTTACTGCACGAAGATTGTTGTGGCAGGGTTTGTCTGAATTAATTCTCCCAGTTCAGCAGCCACTAATAGGACAGGCTGCTAATTGGATGAATGACCTCCGTGGGAAATGCATGGAGGTGAATGCCGCGGTTCAACCAGTAAAAAGAGCTGAAGGGATTTGCGAGGTTGAAAGAGGAAAGAAGAGGCCTGTGAGACTCGCCTTGCCGCGCTAAAGCCGAGCTGGAGATTTTGTCCGTTGGGAGAAGAAGATAGAGAGACTGCCCAGGGGGCTCTGTAACTGACCAATGGAGCCAGAGGCAGGGGCGGCCTGACCATTAGGCCACCTGAGGCAGGGGTCTCAGGTGGCACTCTTCAGGGAGCAGGCATCTCCTCAGCGTTACCCGGTAGCGGCGGCAACTGCAATGCGCTTCCCTGCCGCCAGCACCCGCCTCTTCCCTTTACTGCGGCCACCTCTCTGATGTAACGTCCTGTTTTGTCAGAGGCTCAGGCAGCTGCGGTAAAGGGAAGAAGCGGGTGCCGGCGTCAGGGCAGCGAACAGGAATCGCTGCCGTTGCTGGGTAACACCACGAAGGGGAGATGCCAGGTGCCAGCAGCAGGTAGGAAGGAGGGGCAGCATCTTGTCCGAGGGGGGGGGGACCTTGGCCAGAGGTTACACCTGGCTGAGGTATGAGCAAAGCAGGTCTCAAGAAGACTGGAGAAAAGAGGTGATATGCAACATTTAACCTATAAGCATAATGCTTACAACACCAAGCAGGAAGTATCTTACATTAGCTATAGGCTAATACAAACTGAATGTACTGGCATAGCTAGGGGGGGCACCAGGGGAGCGAGCGCTCCCCCAAACAGAGTTCTGCCGGTGCCTATTTTCTTTTGTCCTGTTGCAGTGAAAATGTGCGGCGGCGGCGGAGGTCCGCTCTCGTTCCCCCCATGCCGTCAACTTGCTTCATCCTGGCTCTGCTTCTGGTAAACGTGTACACATGGCAGTAAGTACATAAGTATTGCCACACTGGGAAAGACCAAAGGTCCATCGAGCCCAACATCCTGTTTCCAACAGTGGCCAATCCAGGTCACAAATACCTGGCAGAAACCCAAATAGTAGCAACGTTCCATGTAGAACCCCAAAGAGCAGCAAGGTTCTAGAATTCTAAAGAATAACAAGGTTCCATGCAGAATTTCAAAGTGTAGCAACATTCCATGTAGAACCCCAAAGAGTGTCAAGATTCCATTCAGAATCCCAAGTAAGTACATAAGTATTCCATACTGGGACAGACCAAAGGTCCATCAAGCCCAGCATCCTGTTTCCAACAGTGGCCAATCCAGGTCACAAATACCTGGCAAGATCCCAAAAATGTACAAAACATTTTATACTGCTTATCCCAGAAATAGTGGATTTTCTCCAAGTCCATTTAATAACGGTCTATGGGCTTTTCCTTTAGGAAGCCATCCAAACCTTTTTTTAAACTCCGCTAAGCTAATCACCTTTACCACATTCTCTGGCAATGAATTCCAGAGTTTAATTACACATTGAGTGGAGAAAAAGTTTCTCAGATTCATTTTAAATTTACTACATTGTAGCTTCATCGCATACCCCCTAGTCCTAGTATTTTTGGAAAGCAGAACAATTTGTAGATCTGTCTAAAAAGTGACAGAGTGAGTTGCATATGTGTGCGTGAAGAGTGAAAGTCCAAGCATGTGCAAGTGCTTATATCTAAAGAAGGAGACCTGCAACATATGTGTGTCTGAAGAGAGAAAGTGCAAGCATTTGCGGCATGAGAGTGCATGCGTGTTCATATGTTTCTGTGTCTCTGTCACACAAACTGAGCTTTCCTTTCAAAATATGGGCTGGAGTGAAAAGGTCCAGTGGTACAAATATATCTGTGCAATACTAAGCAAAGGAACATTTTCAGCCCCTTGAAATGTACCCTGTTGAGGGGGTCTTTTAGCATTTTTAGCTCATGGTAGAAATCAGTAGGCGGTAAACCAGAGGCAGTAGAGGGTGGAAATAACTTGCCCAATTTCTCTGGTTCTCAACCCACTGCTCCAGAGCTGTCAATTTATTTATCTGGATTTTGCTCACAGCTTTTTCAGTAGTAGCTCAAGGTGAGTTACATTCAGGTACTCTGGATATTTCTCTGCCCCAGGAGGGCTCACAATCTAAGTTTGTACCTGAGGCAATGGAGGGTTAAGTGACTTGCCCAAGATCACAAGGAGCAGCAGTGGGATTTCAACTGGCCACCTCTGGATTGCAAGACTGGTGTTCTAACCACTCCTCCACCCCAAAGGATCCTGTTACTCTTTGGGGTTCTACATGGAATGTTGATACACTTTGAAATTCTGCATGGAACCTTGTTATTCTTTAGAATTCTAGAATCTTTATTTATTTATTTAGATTTTGCTCACACCTTTTCCAGTAGTAGCTCAAGGTGAGTTACATTCAGGTACTCTGGATATTTCTCTGTCCCAGGAGGGCTTACAATCTAAGTTTGTACCTGAGGCAATGGAGGGTTAAGTGACTTGCCCGAGATCACAAGGAGCAGCAGTGGGATTTCAACTGGCCACCTGTGGTTTGCATGACCGGTGCTCTAACCACTAGGCCACTCCTCAAGTTACCCACTTCTAGGAGGGAGACGTTTTGGCCTGTCCTGGTTTTGAACTTACATACCAATTCAATGGGCTGTTGATTTTGTTCATTAAAATCAGATCTACAGCTTCAAATATCGCACCAGGAGAGGGTTATCAGACATCCAGAACTGGTCTAAAATCTCTCTCCAGAATCTACCTGGAACTTGCAACTCTGTGGCAATAACTGTTAAGTCACTACATTTGAAGCATATGCTTCCCGATTACCTACACATGCTCATTCACAAATGATTATTTATTTATTGGCATTTATTAATCGCCTTTCTGAAGAGATTCACCCAAGGCGGTGTACAACAGGTACAGTTTAACATCAAACTTACAATTGTGTTAACAGCATAACAATAGTAAAACAACCAAGAATAAACATGAATACATTAAGGGGCCCTTTTACTAAGTTGCGCAGGTGCCGACACGCGTCCAATGTGTGTCAATTTGGAACTAATGCCCGGCTACCACGTGGTCCGGGTGTTAATTCCGTTTTTTACACGTGACAGAAAATATCTTTTATTTTCTTCCACATGGCGCGAACCGGGCAGTAATCGGCAGTGTACGTGCGCTGACGATTACCGCCCGGTTAACGCCTAAGACCTTACCACTAAGTCAATAGGTGGTGATAAGATCTCAGGCCCTAAATGGATAGGCACCAATTTTAATTTTGCCACACGTCCATTTTCGGCCAAAAAAAAGGCCTTTTTTGCAAGCGTGCTAAAGAATGGACCTGCGCGCGTCCAATACGCGTGCCTACAACAGTGCAGGCCATTTATCGGCACAACTCAGTAAAAGGACCCATAAATGAGGTAAACTTGAAAACAGTAAATTGAAACTCAATAATAGAACTACCATGAAACAGTATCAAAAATAGACACATTTACTTCAGCTGTGCAATTTCCCTGCTGCTTTTGGAGAGATGAAATATGGGAGAGATCTGGGTGGGTGGTTGGGGGGAAGGGGGGGTGCGGAGAGAAGATCAGGGAAAATGAGCATGACTCAGCAGGGTGAGAAAAGAAATATAAGAGGCTCCAGGGTAGCGGGGGAGAGGGGCTGCAAATGTATGTTTGCCTAAAGCCCCAGTATAATGTTAAACTGGCCCTTTCCAAAATATACAGTCATAGGGTCGGTCAGTGATTCACAGATATTCAGTTTCTGTAATTATACTCATCGACCTCAATGACTATTAAAATATTGTGCTTTCACCATAAACATTGATGCTCGACAGTTGAACAATGATGTTTGCGTTGACTGTATCATACCGAATGGACACAGTATTTTAATAGTCATTGGGGTAAACGATTGCAATTAGAGAAGCTGGTCTGGACGTACACTATTCCATCCTTATCCTCCTCGACCTATCTGCCGCCTATGACACCGTCAATCATAATCTACTTCTTGACACTCTGTCCTCATTTGGGTTCCAGGGCTCCGTCCTCTCCTGGTTCTCCTCGTATCTTTCTCAACGCACCTTCAGAGTAATTTCTAATGGCTCTTCTTCCACCCCCGTCCCGCTCTCTGTTGGGGTTCCTCAAGGATCTGTCCTTGGACCGCTTCTTTTCTCGATATACACCTCTTCCCTGGGCTCGCTGATCTCATCACATGGTTTCCAGTACCATCTCTATGCCGATGACACCCAGCTCTGCCTCTCCACTCCCGACATCACAGTCGAAACCCAGGCCAAAGTTTCGGCCTGCCTTTCAGACATCGCCGCCTGGATGTCCAACCGGCATCTGAAACTGAACATGGCAAAGACCGAGCTCCTTGTCTTTCCACCCAAACCCTCCTCTCCTCTTCCCCCACTCTCCGTCTCTGTTGACAACGCCCTCATCCTCCCCGTCTCTTCAGCCCGCAATCTCAGAGTCATTTTCGACTCCTCCCTCTCCTTCTCTGCCCATATCCAGCAGACAGCTGTCGCTTCTTCCTCTATAATATTAGCAAAATTCGCCCATTCCTCTCTGAACAGACCACCCGAACCCTCGTCCACTCGCTCGTTACCTCTCGTCTTGACTATTGCAACCTTCTCCTCGCTGGCCTCCCACTTAGCCACCTATCCCCCCTTCAATCTGTCCAAAATTCCGCCGCACGTCTTATCTACCACGTGAACCGATACTCTCATATCACCCCTCTCCTCAAGTCGCTTCACTGGCTCCCGATCTGCTACCGTATACAGTTCAAGCTTCTCCTATTGACCTTCAAGTGCACTCAATCTGCAGCCCCCCATTACCTCTCTTCCCTCCTCTCCCCGTATGTTCCCACCCGTAACCTCCGCTCTCAGAACAAATCACTCCTATCTGTACCCTTCTCCACCACCGCTAACTCCAGACTTCACCCCTTCTGCCTCGCATCACCTTATGCCTGGAACCGACTTCCCGAGCCCATACGCCATGCGCCCTCCCTGCCCATTTTCAAGTCCTTACTCAAAGCCCATCTCTTCTCCCTTGCTTTTGGTGCCTAACCACCTTCCCCATTCATGATACCTACACTGACTACATAGTTGTTACCTTTAGATTGTAAGCTCTCTTGAGCAGGGACTGTCCTTCCCCATGTTTAAACTTGTACAGCGCTGCGTAACCCTAGTAGCGCTTTAGAAATGCTAAGTAGTAGTAGTAGTAGTATGTTTGCAGATTGCTGACCAGTCCTATGAGCGTATGTATGCTTTGGAAAAATTTGGATTGGACACTTTGGAAAAGATTACGGGGCCTTTTACTAAAGTGCATTAGACAATTAGCACGTGAATTAGCACACGGTAATTGTTACCTCACCAACATGGTAACTTTCCACATTGAAGGGGTCCTTTTACAAATTGGCGGTAAGCCCAACACGGGCTTACCATTGGCTAGACAGGAAGTACCGCCAGGCTACCACAGCAGCCCAGTGGTACTTCCCACCCCTAGTGCATCGTCATATCCGGCACTACAAAAATATGTTTATTTTTGTAGCGCTGGAGTGTACCTGGAGGTAATTGGGCAGTGTCATGCGCTGCCCAATTACCGCCAGGTTAGTGCGGGAGTCTTTACCGCCACCTCAGTGGGTGACGGTAAGGGTCTCCCCCCCTGAAATGGCTGCGCAGAAATGCTTTACTTGCTGCATGGCCACATCCTGCAGGAAAGAGACTTTCCTTTTACCCACTGCGGTAAAAGGGGGCCTTGGCGCACGTGAAAAACACCTTGCCGACGGCAGCCAGGTCCCCTTTTGCCGCAGTTTAGTAAAAGGGGCCCTTAGATTCCAGTTTTTTTGCATGTGTTTTGAATGCCCAGCACCACGCTGCCACCCTTTAGTGTATTGGTTTTATTTCAGATTTTTTTTCTGCGCTGAAAAGTCTTACGCCATCAGGAGTGAGATCAGCACCAGAAAATCAGGAGTAAAGCGATGCATTAAAGTGTAGCACAGCTTATTATAAAGACCCACCAGATATGCAGGTGGGTCTTCAGGAGGACATCAAACTTTTCTGCTTTTCACAGCTTGTGAGTGGTTCAAGTAGACATGGGAGGTGGAGGAAGGGCAAACGTGGCATCTTTCCACAAGAAACGCAATGGGAGATTGACTTGATTCTGTCTACAATGACTCTCTTTCTGCTTGTTCTAGACACTGCAGATGGATGTGAACAAATTCAATGCCACATTGCTTCGGATCTTCCGTCAAGGGGTGGCTGCAGCTCTGGGGTTACCACCACAGCAAGTCCACATCAATCATCTTAATGTAAGCAAAAGTCTGGCAGATGCATAATTAAGATTACTGCATGGAAAAGACTGTGCTTCGGCATCGTACACTGCACTGTACCTTAATATTACCATTTAAACTCCAAATCATACAACCAGGGGCGTAGCTTCGTGAGGCCACGGGGGCATGAGCCCCCGTAGATTTGGCCCTGGCCAACCCTCCCCCTCCAGCACCCTCAGGTACCTTTGCTGGTGGGGGTTCCCAACCCCCACCAGCCGAAGTCCTCTTCTCCGGCGCGGCCGCATTGCTGATCTGCAAGGCTTCTCTTTCTGTGAGTTTGACGTCCTGTACGTACAGAAGCCTGTCCTTGCAGATCAGCAACGTGGCCAAACAGGCTTCTGTTTCTGTGAGTCTGACGTGCAGGACGTCAGACTCACAGAAACAGAAGCCTTGCAGATCAGCAACACGGCTGTGCCGGAGAAGAGGACTTTGGAAGCAAAGGTACCCAACGGCGATGGGAGGGTTGGCGGTGGTAGGAAGTGGGGGTCGAAAGGGTTGGCGCTAGGGAGGTCAAAGTTGGTGGTGGCGGCAGTGGGGGGGGGAGGTCAAAAATGGCAGGGGGGGGTCGGTGGCACCAGGGGGGGCTAAAATGTGCCCCTTCACCTCGAGCTCTGGACCCCCCTCCCGCCAAGGTCTGGCTACGCCCCTGCTCACAACATGCATACCATATCGCCTTTGTTTCTTCATATCCATCACCGTATAGTGCAGTCTACCTAGAGGTTTTAGATTTGGGTTGAGAGAGGTTTTGACACTTTTTTTTTATTATAGCAAGGTAAAAATAATAAGCAGATATAGTAATGCAAGTTTTTAAGACCACACAGAACCCTTCCTCAGATTCCTAAAGTTTATCCCTGGATATCATTTTACCAGGTTGCATTCCTTCCTGTTTTATTTTTATTAAATATTATAGTTCAGGGACTATGAATTTTTATTCCTGGTTTCCCCAGTTAGTCGGTCATCTTCAACCTGCTTCGGTCATAGCTATTTCCTCAATATTTTTTCTTTTTCTGTAGGTTAGGATTTTGGAAGAGGGAGGGGGGGGGGGGAACAATTGAACAGTTGACATGATTTGTGCTTGATATTTATTATGGGGGACTTTTACTAAGGCGCACTGGCATTTTTAGCGCATTCTAAAATAGGCGCACGGTAAACACTAGAGATGCCCACAGGAATATATTGGCATCTCTAGCGTTTAGTGCTCGCCTGTCTTTAGCGTGCACTAAAAACACTAGTTTGCCTTAGTAAAAGACCCCCTATGACTGTTATGGTCTTCGGCTGAAAAGTGTGTGTTATAAAACACTGTGTAAAATTAAATTAAGCTAATTCAGTTCTGACTGAAATATTTTTCCAAATAATCTGGACTTGGGCAGGGTTGAAGTGTCATTTCATTTCGGCATTTGCAGTTGTAAAATATTGCAAGATAATGTGTTTCTCTGAATACCCCCCAAATTTATGTGTAAATCTGGGAGAACAGCCCAGCCCTGAGTTGTTTGGGATTTTTTAGGATGGGACCATCAAAGGTTTAGATAATTCAAAGAAATTCAGAGTTTTGCCTGCTCCTGCTGAGTCTCATGAACCTCCAATTACTTCAATTTCATGTACTTTTAGTCTGCCATGGTGGTGGTGGTGGTGGTGGTGGTGGTTGGGGGGGGGGGGGGGGGGTATGGAAAGAAATGAGTGTTTCCTTTTCTCAAAAGCAGCCTAAAAAAAGAATCACAGCATGTCTTAACTGTTCCAAAATATTTTGTATACATTTATAACATTTTCATTTTACCAGGGGAAGAAAAATTGTGTGGAATTATTTGTGTCTCCAGTAAATGGGAAACCGGGTTCCGCTGAGGCTCTGTCTTCTGAAGAGGTGTTGAACGTGCTTAATATCAATATTTTGCACCAACGGTTGTCCCAGTTTGGGATTATTGAAGTCTCCCCCGAGGTAAGTTTTTGTTAAGCGTAAGAGTATGATGGGTGTATTTTGGAGTGGAGACGAAGCCTAATGGTTAGAGGAACTGAGTTCAGTTCCCATTATGGTCCTTGTGACTCTGCAGTAAGAATTGGGCTTAGTGCCCCGTTACGTGGGTTTTATGCACGCTCAAAGGCCATTTTTATGGCCATGTGCGCAGTAATGTAGATGCACAAACTGCTTATCAGAGGAGGAATATGCACTCTCCACCCCAGACATGTCTCCTGCAAAAAAAACCCCAAACAAAACAATGCATGGTTACGGCATACAAATGGCAAACTTAACACAGAACGTTTTAGCGAGTCCAGTTTAGGCCATGTTGTCGTGTTAGACACATGTTACCACCTAACCTAGCTTAGGGCCCCTTTTATGAAGCTGTGGCAAAAGGGGGGGCCTGTGCTGGTATCAACGTGTGTTTTTGACGCACACCGAGGCCCCCTTTTACCGCAGCGGGTAAAAGGCAGGTGCTAAAAAATGATTCTGCGCGCACCCAAAACACGCGTCTACACTACCGCAGGCCATTTTTCAGTGCACTTTAGTAAAAGGACCCCGAGCTTGTTCTAATATATTCAAGGAGGCTTTAGACCATGATTGAGTCCCATCCCCTTGAAAAAAGAACAGACCTTTAACTCCTACAGCAGAACAGCACTACCTAGTGGCCATGCAACACAATGCACTCTCTTTAGTATAACTATATCAATTTTCAGTAAAATATCTGGGGGAAAATTTGAGATGTTTCCTTTAGATTTTCCAAATATTCCTGTATTTAGCGGGTAATATATACTGTATATATTGCTATATTTGGGCAGCCCCATTTTAACAGGTGGTAAAAATCAGAATTGAGGTGCGCAGGTCAGAACATCTCAAGTTTTATGAGTAAGAGCAGAATCCGCTGATGTAGCGCATGTTCTAAAATACAGGAGAAATGGATATGTAGCATAGACATTAATTTTAGCAAAATAAATGTAGGAAACAGTGACGACTTCAAAGCCAGGCACAATGTATGCCGGCTCATGTCCATTTATCTTTGTGACTTTAGAAACATAACTGTGCATTATCCTGACTCTGTCTCAGAGTCTACTTTCCCTTGCCAGTTTTGGCATTTGGAGAGAGCAAACAGACCTGGTCGCCGCATCTCAAAAAAGATATAGTGGAATTAGAAAAGGTGCAGAGAAGGGCGACGAAAATGATAAAGGGGATGAGACGACTTACTACTACTTAACATTTCTAGAGCGCTACTAGGGTTACGCAGCGCTGTACAAAATAAACAAAGAAGGACGGTCCCTGCTCAAAGGAGCTTACAATCTTCCCTATGAGGAAAGGCTAAGCGGCTAGGGCTCTTCAGCTTGGAGAAAAGACGGCTGAGGGGAGATATGATAGAGGTCTATAAAATAATGAGTGGCTAGGGGGCATTCGATGAAGCTACAAAGGAAGTAAATTTAAAATGAATCAGAGAAAATGTTTCTTCACTCAACGTGTAATTAAACTCTGGGATTCGTTGCCAGAGAATGTGGTAAAGGTGGTTAGCTTAGCGGGGTTTTAAAAAAGGTTTGGACGGCTTCCTAAAGGAAAAGTCCATAGACCATTATTAAATTGGACTTGGGGAAAATCCACTATTTCTAGGATAAGCAGCATGAAATGTATTGTACTGTTTTGGGATCTTGCCAGGTACTTGCAGCCTGGTTTGGCCACTGTTGGAAACAGGATGCTGGGCTTGATGGACCTTTGGTCTTTGCCAGTATGGCAATACTTATGACCTCCTCTAATCCCTCCAGTGGAGTTCAGCTCAGTAAGGGCTCTTTTTACTAAGCTGTGGGAAAAAAAGACCCTGTAGTAGCAGCGGGGACTGTTTTTCCCATGCGCCAGGGCCCTTTTTATCACAGCGGGTAAAAAGCCCCTGAAAAAATATGGCCATAAGGTAAAATTAGTCTTACCATGTGGCCATGCAGGGAACACTTATAGCCACCCATTGAAGTGGCAGTAAGGACTCCCGCAGTAACCCAGCGGTAACCGGGCAACGAATAGAGTTATGGATTAGATTTTGAAATTTTTTTTTTTTTACATTTGTAAAGTATTTTCACTTCACATTAGCATTCAGAGCCGGTGATAATTTAGGTGAGGCACAGGGCTTTGTACCCTGTGTGAAACGAGTTACCTCCGAGGCTCCGCTAATGTGTTTGCATTATCATACTGTATCGTTGTTATTTAAATAATGTTTGCACTGGGTTTCTTGATTTATTACATTATTTAATTGAAGCATTCCCTGCTTATGTGAATGTCTCTATTTTTTTTTGCTATTCTGTGAATATCAACCCTGACGGTGGGGAGGATCCATAAAAATATGAATGGATGGTTTCCTTACATTTGCACCTGTCAGCTGTGCTGAATAGTGGAAAGATCAGGAAACGGCATGTAGAAAGGAGATCACATTGAGCTGATGAATAGAAAAGCAGGAGAGTGCCAGGGGGTAAGGGAACACAGAGGGCCAGGTATTTCTTGCTTTGTTGATGCAGCAAAGCAAGGATGTGAGCTGTAGACCTGTAAGTCTTGAAATCAGCGACAAAGTAGTGAGACAAAGACAACGAGGGTTTCCAAAGTTTAGGGACCTTTAATGTAGTCACAAACTCAACACACATTGTACTTCACTGGTTTTCCCTGGAGCTGTTTACCCCAGCAGGGCACTGCAATTTTTTTAGCATTGGACTTACTCTATCAACATATGTTATCTATATTTCCATCGACACATGCTCACAGGTTTGTTGACCCCTGAGGCAGGCTCACACACCGAAACATGGCCGTGTCGGGTCCCAGATGTGTTGAATTTGTCATTACATTAAAGGTCCTCAATAGAAATCAAACAAAATAAAACATGGAAAAGAAAATAAGATGATACCTTTTTTATTGGACATAACTTAATACATTTCTTGATTAGCTTTCGAAGGTTGCCCTTCTTCGTCAGATCGGAAATAAGCAAATGTGGTAGATGACAGTATATATAAGTGAAACATCCAAGCATTTCATTGGATGTTTTGCTTATACTTACTTATATATATTGTCATCTACCACATTTGCT
Source organism: Microcaecilia unicolor (assembly GCF_901765095.1). Taxonomy (NCBI): domain Eukaryota; kingdom Metazoa; phylum Chordata; class Amphibia; order Gymnophiona; family Siphonopidae; genus Microcaecilia; species Microcaecilia unicolor. Next base: position 9,004,995 of record NC_044039.1, on the reverse strand, counting down.
TATTTCCGATCTGACGAAGAAGGGCAACCTTCGAAAGCTAATCAAGAAATGTATTAAGTTATGTCCAATAAAAAAGGTATCACCTTATTTTCTTTTCCATGTTTTATTTTGTTTGATTTCTATTGATAACTTTTAAGAGTGGACTAACACGGCTACCAAACCTCTCTACTCTATTAAAGGTCCTTAAACTTTGGAAATCCCCATTGTCTTTTGCCTCACTACTTTGTCGTCATCTACACGACCGTGAGGTCCTGGATTTACTCCTCCTTTTATGTTTTCCTTGTTAGTCTTGAAGCAAAACTGGGAAAGCGGTTGGGAGCGACGGCCACACGCTGTCACAGATCTTGGTTTCTCGTGGAATGATACAGTACAGCTGGACCTTGCTCTACATGGAGCGTAGAAGCCCTGGAAATAGTTCAGAACAAGTTACAAGTAGCACAATAGGGGAAAGTTGTTATTATTCTGGAGTCTCTTGCTCATTAATCTCCCAGTTTTCCTTTCTACCTGTTTGCACCGCATTCTAAAGGGAGGGGGGAGGTCTCTGGACGGGCAAGTGTGTAGGTGTTGGGGGAGGAGATGGAAGAAGTAATGAAAGAGGCCAGGATAAGCAATTTCCTAAGTACTGGGATGAGCTTTACCCTGGCATCTGAAGGGCCTGCTAGTTTCCCAGAAAGAACACGACTGTTTGCTTAGCTGAAAACACTCCAGCCTGCGTGGGATGATTGTTCCGGCATTAGCAGTGGAGATCTTTGACCGGTTCGCTCTCAGTCTTAGGCCCGGGGCAATGCACCTGTGGCTTCGTTTAGGACTGGAGGTACAGGAGAGAAGTTGTCCTTGTGACAGAGGAGAGTTTTCTGATCCACCCTAGTCACTGAATAACTACTTTTTATTCTTTATTTTTAGAAAAATGTTCTACAGGGGCAGCGCGAAGCTGATAAATTGTGGAGCAAGGAAGGATTTTATGCAGTCGTCATATTTCTTAGTATCTTTCTCATTATTATAACTTGTTTAATGGTAAGTCTGGCATTTACATTTTTATGGTCTCTTTCTCACATAAGTTCCCATTTTATGACTGGGGGGTTTGAGGAGTCTGACACAACGTGTGTGTTTTCTGTGTACTTATATAAAATGAAGTATAGATTTAGGGATACATTTTCCAACCTTATTTGTGATTTATGTGTGTAAAATATGGAGTTCATCGGGCAGAGGCTCACTACGCATTTAGCTGCATTTTCACTTGCCAAAAGTATATATATATATTTATTTATTATTGCATTTGTACCCCGCGCTTTCCCACTCAAAGCAGGTTCAATGCGGCTTACATAATAATAATATGGATTACAGAGTATTGATAGAGAAAATATAAGTTAATTATAGCAGAATAATGAAAGAGATAGGTAGGTAGAGATGGACAAGGGTGAAGGGAGTAGGAGAGGTATGAGCAAGGGGTAGGTAAGCATTGGAGGAGGGGTAGAGTAGGCGGGAGGGGGGAATGGGACATGGGATAAGCATAGGGAAATTTGGTGGGAGATGTAGTCTGGGTCTTTATCTTTGTCTTTTGGATATGTGCTGGGTAGACGGGTTCATAGGATTAATTTGGGTCATTTGGGTAGGCTTGTTTGAACAGATGGGTTTTTAGTGATTTCCGGAAGGGTAGATAGTTACTGATTGATCGGATGGGTCTGGGGAGGGCATTCCAGAGTTGGCTGCCTAAGAAGGAGAAGTTGGATCCATATATATATATATATATATATATACAGTGAAACCTCGGTTTTCATCGATAATCAGTCCGAAAACAATTGGCGAAATCCAAAACCGATGAAAACCGAGGCAATTAACGAGGATGCCCAAAATTGGGAGAAGGACGTCCATCTTCCGATACAAATTGGGAGATGGACGTCCTTCTTGTTCGACGAAATCTGAGGCAACCGATGAAATCCGAGACAAATTTCTAGTAGAAAAAATCAACGAAATCCAAAACCGACCAAAACCGACGTCAACGAAAACCGAGGTTTCACTGTATATGCCTAATATTCAGAAAATGCTGAGCTCCTAAATTTAAGGATCCTAAATCTGTGCCATATTTTCAGTCAAACTTAGGGGTCCTTTTACAAAGATGCGCTGAAAAATGGCTCACGGTAGTGTAGGCGCAGGTTTTGGGCACGCGCCAATCCATTTTTTTAGCGGGCCTGTAAAAAAAGGCCTTTTTTTTCCAAAAATGGACGTGTGGCAAAATCAAAATTGCCCCATGTCCATTTTGTGTCTGAGACCTTACCGCCAGCCATTGACCTAGCGTTAAAGAATCCAGGCGGTAATGACCTACGTGCGTCAAATGCCACGTTGTGTCAGAAAATAAAAAATCATTTTCAGACACGTGTAGCGGACGCAAGCCAAAAATGAAATTACCGCAAGGGCCATGTGGTAACCAGGCGGTAACTCCGATTTGGCACACATTTGGCCTACGCGGCTTAGTAAAAGGGCCCCTTAGAAGCATAACTTTTCAGCTGAAAATCCATCCTGAATTTGGGAGCTTAAAAGTTATGCTCATAAATTTATTTGTCTAGATTTATGAACCTAGAGTCTATATATCACACCTAAAAAAGTCCGCCCCTTTTTCCACCCACTTTTTATACTCCTAAATTTAAGAGTTTAGTAAAATTTTGAATAAAAATGTGCTCAGCCCTAGTAAATATTCAAAGAGGCAGAGACTGGGCATTCGGTAATGTAGCTCTGCTAACTGATTAGTACAGACATGCCCCCACTCCCTGACCCACAGACCCAGGGGCGTGGTCATGGATGGGGAAATGGGCATTTCCTGGGCATTCCCAAATTTACACACATTGTTATAGAATATGGCCCAGTCTGCGTAAATCTACAAGCAGGGATTTACGTCACGTTTTCATCGGTATAAATGGACACGTGTAGTTTTAGTCGCTGGAATATCAGCCAAGCACCTAAATCTATACTGCACCTAAATCTTATAAAATACGCTTTGGCAAAAATGATTTCCGGGCGGATTTTCCAGGCGCCATGTATCCCCTCCCCCCTTTCTGGCTAAGTTCCATTGAATATTCCCTCGGGTCTCGCTCAGTGCCAGTTAAGCGGGTAAGAGGTTCTCTTACCCGCTTCACTGGCTTTGGATTTCAACCCCATGGGAGTCGGTATTCAGAATGATTTAACCGAATCGGAAAGGCTTCTGCCACTGGCTGAAACTTGACCCAAAAGAAGGTGATTTAGCATTTCCAGGTGGCGATACAACTTTCTACTTACTTTCTATTAATTTCGTTATTTAGCCTGTCCTCTCGTTCAGGGTGGGTTATACAAAAGCATTCATAAAATACAGAGAGTAACATGACAATCAAAACCAATCAAAGCTGAGCAGTCTCTTTGCCTTAATAATTCATTGTACAGATACCCCTTCTGTTTCTCTAAAAATCCATCATTATTCTGCAGTGATGGCAATCTTTAGCCAGCTGAGAACCAAACCTACAACATCGATTGTCGTCACTTTTTTTTTTTTTTTTTCAAAGAATAAAACCTTTTGTGAGAACACCCACCGCAAACTGTGATTGTCTCAACCAACCAGAGTTTTTATTGTTTGGTTTGCTTTATTTATACGGTAGGTCGGAATAACACTCATGTTCCTTAATTTTCTCTCTCTCTGAAAGGTTCTTTACAGGTTAAAAGAAAAGATTCAGTTTTCACAGAGGGAAGATAAAGAAAAAAATCAACAGATTCACCTTTCACCTCTCCCGGTGCAGACAGCACGGTGCGGTGTGAAGTGTGAAGACAGCATGGTCCACCCTGACCCAACTTCCAAATCCGTAAATGTCACCGTGAGCCCCCAGTGCCAGGGAGCTGCCGACATTAAACCTCCTGCCTCTGCTGGTCCTTCTCCGTTCAAAATGAAACCCGTGGGCCTTCAGGAAAGGTAAGATACCCACACTTTCGTGGATTTAGGGACCTTTGTTTATTGGTGGGATACAGCTTTAAAGCACCAGCAGGATTGATCTCTGGGGCTGGGTCTCCCTTGCATGTATTTGCATGTCTACAATTGTGCTTGAATTCCAAACAGCAGCTGCTTATTGCGATGCAACGTTAAAACTTCCATACGTCCGTCAAGAAAGAGTTTGTTTTATTTCAGTTAAGCAAGTAGTGGAGCAGCAAAGTTAATTGACCATAGGGGTCTTTTTACTAAGTTGCGCTGAAAAATGGCCTGCGCTAGTGTAGGTGCATGTTTTGGACGCACGCAGATCCAGCATGCCTGTAAAAAAATACTGTTTTATTTTTGGCCGAAAATGGGTCCATTTTGGGTCTGAGACCTTACCGCCACCCGTTCGCTTAGTGGTAAGGTCTCGCGCATTAACCGGGTGGTAGTCGTCTACGAGTGTACAATGCCGATTATCGCCCGGTTGGCGCCACAAGCCAGAAAATGAAATATATTTTCCAGCGCACGTAGTGGGCGCGTGTAAAAAACAAAATGAAATTACCGCCCGGGCCATGCGGTAGCCGGGCGATAGTTCCAAATTGATATGCGTTATGCGCGCATAGGTGCCAACGCAGCTTAGTAAAAGGGGCCCTGAGTTTAATTTGGTGGACTTTTGGATTTGAACTCTTCTTTGGTTCTTCGCCATGCTTGAGTTCTAGAAAAAAAAAATTAACCGAACCATGCAAGAGGAGTCGATTATAGGGAGATTTCGAAAGGGATCTTGCTGTGTAACTAAGGATTAGTTGATCAGAACCTTCATGGTGAAAACTGCCCCTCCCCTCCCCCCAGAAGCTAAATATAACTATCTCGTTTTATTAGGTATCCATATTTAGTCATTCAAATTGTGGGTATTTTTAGGAATTAAGTTCTGCTGGGGGAAGAAATTTGGGGATTAGTTATTAAGGTGCTTTACGGCCATAACATCTATTATTTGCCCCTTAATGTGCATTAAATTGTAATAACGTGTGTTATGTTACCGTAATGCACATTACTTTAAAGTATGTTTAAATTTATTGACATTTTCCTAAAATCACCTTTTTTACAACAGAAATCAAAGTGAGAGGAAGAGGTAGACTATCCCAGCGGAAAGGGGCCATCAAATAGAAAGCACTCTTTCTAGTAGATTCCCAGTAGGCCTGGAACGGGTTTGGAAGAACAAGTTGGTGATCATTTATTGAACAGAAAAGACAGATTGGGTTATGAGGAATTGTTAATTTAGCAAGAGAATCGGGAAGATCAGTGGGCAAAGCCTTGTGAGTTAAAGGTAGAATTTTGAACTGGATTCTGTAATCTGCTGGAAGCCAGTGTATCTTCGGGAGAAGATGAGTAATGTGATCTCTCCTTTTTGCACCACATAGTACTTGGGCTGCCATGTTTTGAAGAGTTTGAAGTGTTTTTAATTTAATTTAAGAATGCCTGCAAACGCTACATTACAATAATCCAGGCAGGAGCTAATAAATGCATGGAACAGAGTGCAAAGAGGCAAAATCTAGATAAATAAGAACCAGTAGCGTAGCGGGGGGGGGGGGGGGCTGCCACCCGGGGCGGGGCGGTTCGCCGTTGCACCCCCCCCCCCCGTGTGCAGCGCGATGACATCCCCCCCTCGGCGCATCGATACCCCCCTCCCCCCCGACCAGCTCCCGCACCCTACCTTTAAAAAGAATATCGGAATCCCAGGCGAGGCGCAGCACCTGCCCTGCATGTAAAAGAAATGTGGACTGTCGGGCCTTCTCTCGCTCTGTCTGTCCCGCCCTTGCGGAAATAGGAAGTTGCGTCAGTGGAGGGCGGGACAGATAGAGCGAGGGAAGGCCCGACGGTCCACATTTCTTTTACGTGCAGGGCAGGCGCTGCGCCTCGCCTGGGATTCCGATATTCTTTTTAAAGATAGGGTGCGGGAGCTGGTCGGGGGGGGGGGGGGGGGGGTGTCGATGCGCCGAGAGGGGGGAGCTGACACCCGGGGCGGACCGCCCCCCCCTGCCAACCTTGCTACGCCGCTACTAAGAACTGTCCTAACGCTTTGAAGTGTCAAAACACCTGATCTCAGGATAGAGGAAATTCGAGATGGAAAATCTCAATTTAGAATCAATAATGACATCTAGATACTTACATTACTCAATCGGTTGAACAGGTTAACCAAATAATGTGAGAGGAATAGAAGGAAGGTAGAATGACTGTTGGATACCCAATAATGAGATGCAAAGCACGCAGATGTGTGCAAAACATCTTATTAGCATGTAAATTGAATAACACAGCCTGCAGTGAACACCACAACCTGTGTTATTTCTGGAAATCTAACGGTAGCAAAAAGCTGACATAATTTTTCCTGGCTTTTGCCCTTGTAAGGCAGCTTGACTCCTGGCCATCTTCTTGAACCCGGTGCCGACAGGGACGGGAGTGACTGGGAATCATTTCTGCCCTGTATCCACTAGACCCCCAAGGATTTTTTCAAGGTAGAGCAGGGGGAGGGGAGGGCGACTTTGTGGAAAGGTGAGAGTTTTTAGGGGGGAGCATTGGGAAGGGTGGATGTGATGAGGGGGAGCATAGTGGAGGAGTGGCCTAGTGGTTAGGGTGGTGGACTCTGGTCCTGGGGAACTGAGGAACTGAGTTCGATTCCCACTTCAGGCACAGGCAGCTCCTTGTGACTCTGGGCAAGTCACTTAACCCTCCATTGCCCCATGTAAGCCGCATTGAGCCTGCCATGAGTGGGAAAGAGCGGGGTACAAATGTAACAAAAATAAAATAGATACTATTGGAGATTCTACATGGAATGTTGCTACTATTGGAGATTCTACATGGAATGTTGCTATTCCACTAGCAACATTCCATGTAGAAGCCTGCGCGGCCACATTGGTGATCTGCAAGGGCCGACTTCTACATGGAATGTTGCTAGTGGAATAGCAACATTCCATGTAGAATCTCAAATAGTAGCAACAGTGGAGGAGTGGCCTAGTGGTTAGGGTGGTGGACTTTGGTCCTGAGGAACTGAGTTTGATTCCCACTTCAGGCACAGGCAGCTCCTTGTGACTCTGGGCAAGTCACTTAACCCTCCATTGCCCAGGTACAAATAAGTACCTGTATACAATATGTAAGCCGCATTGAGCCTGCCATGAGTGGGAAAGCGCGGGGTACAAATGTAATAAAAAATAAACAAAAAATTGAGAGGAAAAGGGATCTTTGGCTGTCCCCTTTCAGATGTGGCCTGGGAGCATCGGACATCAGCCTAGGGTCCCATACTCTCAAGAAATATGAATAAGGCTGCTTGTGAGGTTGATCAGAAGCAAAGTCATTCATGTTCTGCAGGAGTGACTAACCTGAGGTACTGAGATATCACAGATTAGTCACTCCTGTGGTAAGTTAAGTACCTTAAGAACTATCCTTCTTAGCCTGCAAGCACTAATTTGTAGTACTAACAATGTAAAAGATCAGCAGATGTTTCTTTACTAATTGTCTTTCGTTAACTGCCCTTATGAAAGGATTCACCCAAGGTGGTGTACAGCAGATATAGCTATGATCATAGGAGCCGACTCTGTGGGTGCTTGAGCACCCCCAATATTGAGAAAAGTCCTTGTATGTGTCCAGGGAGGGGTTATTTCCACTGGGTTTAGCACCCCCAATAATTTTGAAAAGTTGGCTCCTATGGCTATGATAGCGGCCATTTCCCATCCCCACCCAGGGTTCCCAGTTGCCCCATCTAGCTCAAGCTGTAGTCCTCAGCCATCTTTACTCTTCCCATCACCCTTCGTGCTAAGGAGGTTTCCCAGCTCTCAGCCAGACAAACTTAACCACTTGTAGGAATTTGTCTCGGGGGGTATCTTGTAGTTCCACCACCCTTCCACCATATTTGCTTTGACTTCGTCAGGACACAAATCTTCAGTGTGACGGCCCTTTCCTTTGGGATTCCCTCTCCCCACATCTTCGTTTGGAAAGTTCTTATGAAAAATTCAAAACTTGACCAGAGGCTTTTCTTTTTACTGACGCTTTTGGGAATTAGCTCTCCCCGGTCCACTGGTCTTGCTGGTGGATATGCCGGAGGGATCTGCTTCACAGAACTTCTGTTCTTTTTTCCTTTCCTATCTATTGATATAGTTCTTTTTTCATACTCGCCTTCCTTATAATATTTGAATTGTAAACAGCACTAAAAGAATTATCAATGGGCTTTATCCCCCGAATTCTGTATAGCACGTCTAATGTTCCACGCCAAAATCCAAGCGTATTCTTTAACAACGTGCGTAACTTAATTGGCTTAACGTGCCAATCAGCGTTGTCAGCAGCACTTAAGAAGCAATAATGAGCACTAATTGGCAATGATTAGAATTTACAGGCACAACTCGCTAAGCGTATTCTATAATGCACTGCGCCCAAATTTTAATATGCGCAGGCCAAAAGAACTGTGGTTATGGGAAGGGAAATGGGTGTTTTGTGGGCATTCCAAAATTTACGCACATTGTTATAGAATATGGCCCTCTGCGCCTAAATCTATGCATCAGGATTTACGCCACATTTTTCATTGGTGTAAATGGATGTGCGTAGTTTTAGGCACTTAGGATACCGACTAAGCGTATTCTATATACCACGCCTAAATCTAGGTGCCGCTTATAGAATACGTTTAGGCGGAAATATTTTCCGTGTGGATTTTTTTAAGCACCATATATAGAATCTGTCCTTATATCAAGACTATAATGAACTCGGAAACTTGTACAGCCAAACTACTTTGCCATCCGCATTGGGCATCCTGCCACCTCCATTCAGTTGTACATGAGAGGCTGCCAACTACCCGATCTGTTCTGGCCCTACCTTGCTAACTCTCTTCTGGATCTTAAGAACTGCTCTTCGCAAGTTCATTTTCTCTTCTCCTTCTTTCTGTTCTCCATTAATCCCAAATAACAGGGAAGTGAATTTCTATACCTAAAATTAAAACCTAGATCCCAGCCTTCTCCTTCATATCTTTACCCTCTTCTGCCACTCCCCTTTTTCGGTTCAGATTTATTGCAGAATATTACAATTGGATCATGGAGGCTTACTCTGGTTCGAAATTTTAATTTGAATTTCATTGGGGAAGGGGGAGGAAATGTTTCCACTGGTCCCTAATACTGTTCTTATGAAGAGATCATCAGATTTCTCCATTCTTATTCCAAAACTAGATTACACACATGCATAGGTTAGAGAAAATCCTTTTTATATTGTAGGAGGTCCAATATGCCTCTTCTGTATAAAGTTGGCAATTGTTCGAGCTGACTGTTCCATCTGTAGGCCAAAGAGCTGAACTGCATGCTTAAATCGCATAACTGTAATTCCCAAATCCAGTGTAAACATCCTTAAATTGAAGCAAGATGGCTACATAAGCAATGCTTAGTGTATATCTTATGCAGCCTTCCCATTAATCATGTTTGTGGATATGATGTCTTCACCATTCAACTGGTCAAAGGCTATCACAGAAGCAAAATACAAAATTTCAGCTCCACAGTAAATCCAGCTCATGAGTTTGGACAACAGATTTCAGACGTGTTAAGACCTATGAACAGCTCAGTGTAGAAGAGAAACATGCCCCAAACGGGGCCAGCAATTTTTTCTGCCCTGCAGCCCTTCAAATCCTTTAAACTTAACTAGAAAGAAAACTGAGAAAAAAATTAGAAAAGATAGTGAACAGAGTAGTTTGAATTGTCACCTGATGGCTGAGTAAGAACTGCAACTTAGGATAGAACCTTGGTCATTTTGATTGACAGCTATTTCGTCCAATAGGACTTTTTCATTACGGAGAATGTAATGGGTGGGAGATGTATAGGGCCTGTGTTTTGCAGTCAACCTGGGGATTATTATCATGCATTGATTGCTAATACAGCGGATATCATGGACTCACTCGGCTGTGTTGGGTCCTTACCACAATAAAGCCTTTGATAATCACCAGCTTGCTTTTCCATCGCTTCCCTTGACCATCGCTGGCTGTTCTGCCCTGCTGGTAGTGTAAATACCATTATAGAATACCATTGCAGACCTAGTACGTATTTTGTTCCATGCAGAACCTTTATAATGTTGGTACAGAGAATTAGCGTAACTCACTAGCTTCTGTTCTCCTTTTACTTGCAACTATCTAACTTCTACCCTCTTTAGAACGGGCATGGTGTTGCAAGAAGAAAGCGAACCCAATGACCATCTCTTGAAAAACAAAATATGCTGAAGCAGTCTTAAATGGAACAATTACATTCTGTAGCTTTCCTTTTTAATTTACAAGCAGAGTTAAATTGGCCTCTGTTGGAACGTGAACCAAGATTGGCACCGGCCATGATACAGGTCCCAATTAATCCATCAACAGAATGCAAGGCTGGCAAACTCTAAGCAGTGATACAATCATGGAAATATCACAGAGAACAGCAGAGGAAGGAACAGGGCATGTCTGCAAAAGGGCACAGCACGCCAAAAGCTTTGGAAGTGAGGGAGCAGCTCATTATGAGATGAACAAAATAAAGAAAGGGAGCCAGACAGGAAGGTTCAGCTCTGCGGAACGGATTCAGATGTGATTGAAAGGCCAGAGACCTTTCGGCCCTATAAAATCACAAAAAAGAGTCGTCAGACCCTTCATGTACTCTAGGGAGAAAATGGAGCAGGCCACAGTTATTCTGTATCACGCTTTCACACATTTTGACATTGCATGATCTGAGGGTGACAATGAGAGGGGCATTTTCGAAAGGGACGTCCAAGTTTTGACGAGGACGTCCTCGCAAAACGTCCCCATCCAGGGGCAGGGAAACCTGTATTTTTGAAACAAGATGGACGTCCATCTTTCATTTTGAAAATACCGTCAGGGACGCCCAAATCCTTAAATTTGGACATCCCTAGATTTGGATGTCCCAAGACGTGGATGTTACTGACTTTCGGCGATTTTCAAAACCAAAGACGTCCACGTGAAAAATGCCCTAATGCAAGCCATTTGGGTGTGGGAGGAGCCAGCATTTGTAGTGCACTGGTCCCCCTGACATGCCAGGACACCAACCAGGCACCCTGGGGGGCACTGCAGTGGACTTCATAAAATGCTACCAGGAACATAGCTCCATTACCTTGTGTGTGGAGCCCCCCAAATCCCTCCAAACCCCACTACCCCCAACTGTACACCACTACCATAGCCCTTACAGGTGAAGGGGGGCACCTAGATGTGGGTACAGGGGGTTTTGTGATGGGTTTTGGAGGGCTCGCTGTTTCCTCCACAGATGTAACAGGGGGGTATGAGCCTGGGTCCACCTGTCTGAAGTGCACTGCAGTACCCACTAAAACTGCTCCTGGGACCTGCATGCGCAGTCATGGACCTGAGTATGACATTTGAGGCTGGAATAGAGGCTGGCACGAAATGTTTTTAAAGATATTTTTTGAGGGTAGGAGGGGGGTTAGTGACCACTGGGGAAGTAATGGGAGATTATCCTTGATTCTCTCCGGTGGTCATGTGGTCATTTTGGGCACCGTTTTGTGCCTTAGTCGTAATAAAAACACGTCCGGGTGAAAATGTCCAAGTGTTCGTCAGGGACGTCCTTGTTTTTTTTCGATTATGGGTCAAGGACGTCCAAGTGTTAGGCACGCCCAAGTCCCGCCTTTGCTGTGCCTCCGACACGCCCCCTTGAACTTTGGCCATCCTTGCGACGGAGTGCAGTTGGAGATGTCCTAAATCGGGTTTCGATTATACCGATTTGGACGTCCTTCTCTTTCGAAAATTTAGTAAAATGCATTTAGTAAAAATCCTTTTAGTAAAATGCATTAAGAAATGGACTTAACGCGCTTTAACACAGGACTTTCCCGTGTGCTTAGCCCATTTCTAATGTGGCAGTGCTTATGGCAGTCTTCGGGTCGTTTTATTTTATGTGCGCTCTCAAACGTCATGTGAAAAAATCTACTTAACGGAGGGATTTTTAAGCCAAATTCAGATCTTAGGTAGCCCAATGCCATTAATATTGTTTCAGGTATGGTATATTTATTCTGTACAAGCACCTGAAACAGTCAGGTACATATGCTGTAAAGGTTGACAACAAATCTTACTTACGGGTACGAATGTATTCTTAAATTTTACTCTTGTGTTCTGCTGTTTTGCAAGCCAGTCAGACATGGTCCCGCTCAGCCAGATGTCAGGCACTGATTAATATGTCTTAACTTCAGCCAAAAAGGAAGAACATGTGATGGTGGAGCATTAAAGACAGCACAATCGACTTCCGACCAACCAGGGTTTCCTGTCACCTTGGGAACGACACTGATTGGCGGCACGGTTTCCTGTACACCCAGTAAAAACCAGTTGTAACTGGAGAAACAAGAACAAATCCATGATAAGAAACCAGGAAGGATGATAAAAAAAAAAATTCAGACTAGAAAGCACACTCGGCCTCCTTCAATAATAGGAAGAGAACCCCCCCACCCCCCGGATTAAAATGAACTTTCCCTTTTTCTCTTTTGTCTTACATACTTTTAAACTTGGCACACACAATCAGAAGCACAGTGAGGGATACCAGCAACATACCGGGGGGTAGTTCTGTAAAGGTTGCGTAAAACTAGATGCTGGGATGATACGCGCTTACCACAAATTTTAAGGGACCTGTTTACTAAGCTGCGTAAGTGTCTATGCGTGCCCAACGCATGCCAAAATGGAGTTACCACCCTGCTACCGCGTGCCTCTTGTGGTAATTTCATTTTTGGTGTACGCCAAATACGCCAGGGGCGTAGCTAGGTGGGGCCATGGGGGCATGGGCCCCCGCAGATTTAGCCCTGGACCCCTCTACCTTCAACCCCCCCCCACAGCCGACCCTCCCCCGCCTCTTTTGACCCTCCCTGCTGCCGCCGACCCTCCCCCACTTCTGCTGCTGCCAGGTACCTTTGCTGGTGGGGGGTCCCTAAACCCTGCCAGCCGAAGTCTTCTTCAGCGCCGGACTCCAGCACGTTTGCTGATCTGTTTCTGTGAGCCCTGACGTCCTGCGTGCACATGTGCAGGACATCAGGAGTCAGGTATCTGGTGGCGGCGGCGGCGGCAGGGGAGCGTCGGCGGCGGGAGGGGAGCGTCGGCTGCGGGAGGGGGGTCGAAAGTGGCGGGGGAGGGTCGGTGGCGGAGGGGGGTCGGCGGCGGGAGGGGGGTCGAAAGTGGCGGGGGAGGGTCGGTGGCGGAGGGGGGTCGGCGGCGGGATAAACTATGCCACCTCACCTCGGACTCTGGACCCCCCCCCCTCTCGCCAAGGTCTGGCTATGCCCCTGGGATAATTTTTATTTTCGGACACACGCATTGGATGCACGCAGGTCATTACCGCCCGGTTACCACATGAGTCTTTACTGCTAAGCCAATGGCTGGTGGTAAGGTCTCAGACCCAAAATGGACGTGTGCCAATTTTGATTTTGCCACATGTCCATTTTCGGCAAAAATTTTAAAAAGGCATTTTTTGCAGGTGCGCTGAAAAATGGATCTGTGCGTGCCCGAAACACGTGTCTACACTACCGCAGGCCATTTTCATAGCACCTTAGTAAAAGGACCCCTAAATTGGCAATTTCACACACAACTGCTATTATACAACACTAGCAGAAGTCAGTGGTCAGTGCAGTGGACTGTAGAGAAAGGGACCCAGGTCCATATCCCACTCCTGCTAGTACATTTCAAAAGCCCACAAAATACCAGGGCTTTTTTTGAGGGGTACTTAGGGGTACTGAGTACCGGCACCTTTCTCATTGTCTGCTAAAATTGACCTATGGATAGGGTTACTATGTGTCCGGTTTTACCCGGACATATCCTCTTTTTGAGGACATGGCCGGGCAACCGGGCGGGTTTTGCCATCCTGCCCGTTTGTCCGGATTTCCGAACAAATGGGCAGGCGGGCGGGCCTAGTGGTGTCCTATCCTCCACTCCCCTTACCTTACCATACTGCCTTGGTGGTCTAGAGCCCTCTCTTTCCTGCCCCCAGCACCTGCTTACTGTTCCTTGCTGCTCCGGTCCTAGCGCCGATTCAAAATGACCGCCAAGAGTTGAAGTCTTGCAAGGTTGCTTCAACTCTTGGCGGCCATTTTGAATCAGTGCCAGGACCAGAGCAGCAAGGAACAGTATGCAGGCGCTCTGGGCAGGAAAGAGGGGGCTCTTTCCTGCCCTGAAGAGGTCACTAGACCACCAGGGCAGTATTGTAAGGTAAGGGGAGGAGAGGATAGGACACCTTTAGGGGTGTGTGATGGGGGGGTGGGGGGTGTGAAAGGGGTGGGGTGGGGTGTGTGAAAAGGGTGGGATGGGGTGTATGAAAGGGGTGGGGTGGTATGTGACAGGGGGTGGGGTGTGTAAAAGGGGTGGGATGGGGGCATGGCGTGGGCGGGTGGGGATGTGGCATGGGCGGAGTATGTGTCCTCTTTGGGAGGAGCAAATATGATGACCCTACCTATGGACCCCAAGTTTTAATGAAAGAGCTCAGGCTCTACACACCAATTCTGCCTTGTCATAGATTCTGTGACTGGTTGCAGGGGGCCTGGCTATTGTGGGGTGGGTCCCTCAGTGATCACCCCACCCCTGAAGGGTGGCCTGGCATTTGAGTATCGGCCCCTTTTTTGCTAGAAAAAACACACTGATTGTACCTATAGATAGGAGACACCTGAAGCCTTGAGGGCTTTTGTAATGGTGCACAGTCAGGTACAGTAAGTTTTTAGTTGTTCCTGGAGGGTTCAATACAAAATAAGGGTGTTAAGGTGGGATTTGTACCTGGCTTCATTAATGTGAAGTCTACTGAACTGACCAATAGGTTGCCCCTCTGCTCGGTTGGGATGTCTCGGTGGCTGGTTTACTAGGAAGGATCCACACAGCCATCCCTATGGCTTCATTTAGTGCGTTGTTCTCTAGGACTTGCTGAGCACAAAAACATCTGGAAGACAGCAATTTTCAAAACAAAAAGAATAGACGTTTTCTGGTTCGAAAATTGCTATGGTTTCAGCAAAACATCTGCAATTGGACTTGGACATCATGCTGAAAATGCTCCTCCATGTATTCAGCTGAAAAGTCATGATAATATTGGAGCTTGAAAGGTATTAGAGCTGCGATTTATTTGCTTAATTCATAAACCTAGTGCTGAAAATCAGTGCTAAGCGCCTAACTCTTTCCCCCCACCCTAAATCTGACATTGTTGCTACTCATTATGCTCCTAAATCTAGGTGTTTAGTCAGATTTTGAGTAAAAATGTAGGCAGTCCCTCTTACAGCTCCTTTCTGCGTTATCCACAGCCACTTCTGAGCAGCATTTTCTCTCCCAGACAATAGGCAGTAAGTGTGCCTAGCCTAGGATGCTTCAACCCAATCATCAGATGTAGACAGCCAACAGGAGGAGCAAAGCCTGGGCGACAGAAACCTTCCCTTCTTGCCTTCCCCTGCAGCTTACGGGCATGGAACTCTCATCTGTCGATCTATATCGTTTATCGTTTATTCATTTACTAGACCATCGCTCATCACAAAGGTAAATCAGAACGGGTTACAATATAAAATAACATTTAAAAAAACATTAAAACAGTATAGAAGTAGAGGACAGAATATTGGGGGGGGGGGCTCAAGCCCCCCACAGCACCCACAGAGTCGGCACCTATGAACGCAGGTAGAGCCTGACCGAACCCAGGATTTTTGGTTTCTGCCAAAACTGAATCTGCGACCGAAATTGACCACTTGGTTTTGTGTGTGTGTGTGGGGGGGGGGGGGGGGGGGGTCACGGCAGCCATTTTGCGGCTAGAACCAGCACGGGCAGGAGGCGAGTCCTGCCTGTGCTGGATGCAATCGGTGAGTCTCCTGCCCATGCTGGATCCAGTCTCAAAATGGCTTCCAGGACCTCCCAAGGCAGACGCGCAAGGCAGCCACGGGAAGTCTCAGCAGCAGTGACGTAGCCAAGGATGGGCCCGGGTGGGCCCAGGCCCACACACTTTGGGCTCAGGCCCACCCAGTAGCAGCACACCTGTGATGTGACTGGCAGGGATCCCCAAGCCCCACCAGCCGAAAACTCTCAACAACTGTACCTCCTTCATACCTTGTAAATAGCAGATCTTCACCTACAGCGAGCAGCAACTGATATATACTGCTCACACCGGCCCCACAGCCTTCCCTCTGACGTATTTCCGCCTATGCGGAAACAGGAAGTTGCATCAGAGGGAAGGCTGTGGGGCCAACATGAGTTGTGTGTATTAGTTGCTGCTTGCTGCCAGTGAAAATCGGCTATTTAAAAGGTATGCGGGGGAGGGAGTTGTTAGAGAGTCCATATGGCACGCAGGCAAGAGCGGGAGAGACCAAATCACTTGTGGGACAGGGTAGAATTCTTCTGCCCACCCATCTTGGGCCCAGGCCCACCCAAAATTGGGTGTCTGGCTACGCCCCTGCTCAGCAGCCATTGTGACGGAGCAACGGCACAGAGCAGAAACAAGTGGGATTTCTTCCTGCCCCCAAAGAGGCCGCTAGACCACCAGGGCTTCATTAGGTAGGCCTGGGTAGGGCCTACATATGGTCGGGTGGGATGGGGGAGGGGGTGACAGAGTGATTTGGTAGTGGTTGGGTGGGGGGGGAGGGAACGTTTCAATTTCAGCCGAAAATGCACAGGCACTTCGGCCGAATCCTAAATCCTGATTTTGGCCTGGTTTCAGTGCCAAATCTGAAGCCTAAACTGAAATACGGTCATGAACAGAAGAATCCACATTACTGCAAAACAGCTACTCACCTTTATCACACTTTACTAGGCATTTCCTATATGTTCCTGATTTAACACAGTTTAGTATAACATAGTAACATAGTAGATGACGGCAGAAAAAGACCTGCACGGTCCATCCAGTCTGCCCAAGAAGATAAATTCATATGTGCTACTTTTTTATTTGTACTGTCCTCTTCAGGGCACAGACCGTATAAGTCTGGCCAGTCCTATCCGTGCCTCCCAACCACCAGCTCTGGCACAGACCCTATAAGTCTGCCCAGCACTATCCCCACCTCCCAACCACCAACCCCGCCTCCCAACCACCGGCTCTGGCACAGACCGTATAAGTCTGCCAGCCCTATCCCCGCCTCCCAACCACCAACCCTGCCTCCCAACCACCAGCTCTGGCACAGACCGTATAAGTCTGCCCAGCACTATCCCCACCTCTCAACCACCAACCCCGCCGCCCAACCACTGGCTCTGGCACAGACCGTATAAGTCTGGCCAGCCCTATCCCCGTCTCCCAACCACCAACCCCGCCTCCCAACCACCAGCTCTGGCACAGACCGTATAAGTCTGCCCAGCATTATCCCTGCCTCCCACCACCGGCTCTGGCACAGACTATAAGTCTGCCCAGCACTATCCCTGCCTCCCACCACCGGCTCTGGCACAGACTATAAGTCTGCCCAGCATTATCCCTGCCTCCCACCACCGGCTCTGGCACAGACTATAAGTCTGCCCAGCACTATCCCTGCCTCCCACCACCGGCTCTGGCACAGACTATAAGTCTGCCCAGCACTATCTCCGCCGCCCAACCACCAGCCCCGGCACAGACCGTATAAGTCTGCCCAGCACTAGTCCCGCCTCCCAACCACCAGCTCCAGCACAGACCGTATATGTCTGCCCAGCACTAGCCCCGCCTCCCAACCACCAGCTCTGCCACCCATTCTAGTATAAAAACCTCCTAAATGTACTATATCCTATATAGCTCTAAACCCCTTAGCCACAGCACCGGGATTTCATTATAGTCGAAGGCTTGCGTGTTAGGATGTAATTTGCTTGTATGCTTAATCTTCAGGAAAACAGGGGAAGTTAAATAAGCTTTGTAATCATGAAAAGTCAGTTTCCCATAGCCATACAGCAAATTCTTTCTGAGGGTAGATAGAAAAGGACTGAACTGGCAGTGCTTTAGTGAATATGATTAAAAGAGGGAAAACTGAACCGTGCTTTTTCCTCTACAGGATACATCATGATTCCTGTCCCCGGTCTGATACTGATTGCTTCAAGCTTAGCGCAGAAGTGCTTGTCAGAACAGTTTCCTTAGCTCAGCTTGACATGCCGAGATTTAAATACCTTTGAAAATTATTTAGCGCTACCAGTTATGACTGGGGAATGACACACCTACCAGCTTATTTTCGAAAGAGAAAGACGCCCATGTTTCGACCCAAATCGGGAGATGGGTGCCTTTCTCTCATGGGCGCCCAAATCGGTATAATCGAAAGCCGACTTTGGGCGCCTCCAACTGCAGTCTGTCGCGGGCTCGGACAAAGTTGACGGGGGCATGTCGGAGGCGTGGTGAAGGCGGGACTAGGGCGTGTTTATCGGCCGAGGAGAGATGGGCGCGCTCGGCCGATAATGGGAAAAAAGGGCGCCAGAAGCGAGAATTTGGGTCACTTTTTTTTGGACCCTTTTTTGTCACGAACAAGTCCCCAAAAAGTGCCCCAACTGCCCAGATGACCACTGGAGGGAATCGGGGATGACCTCCCCTGACTCCCCCAGTGGTCACTAACCCCCTCCCACAAAAAAAAAAGAACTTTAAAAACTTTTTTTGCCAGCCTGTATGCCAGCCTCAAATGTCATAACCAGCTCCATCACAGCAGTATGCAGGTCCCTGGAGCAGTTGTTAGTGGGGTGCAGTGGACTTCAGGCAGATGGACCCAGGCCCATCCTCCCCTACCTGTTACACTTGTGCTGCTAAATGGGAGCCCTCCAAACCGCCCCCAAAACCCACTGTACCCACATCTAGGTGCCCCCCTTCAGCCATAAGTGCTATGGTAATGGTGTAGAGTTGTGGGCAGTGGGTTTTGGGGGGGATTTGGAGGGCTCAGCACCCAAGGGAAGGGAGCTATGCACCTGGGAGGTATTTTAATTTTTTTTTTTTTTTACTTTTTACAAGTGCCCCCTAGGGTGCCCGGTTGGTGTCCTGGCATGTCAGGGGGACCAGTGCACTATGAAATCCTACCCCTCCCATGACCAAATGCCTTGGATCTGTTAGTTTTTGAGCTGGGCGGCTTCGGTTTCACTGAAATCCGATACCGCCCAGCTCAAATCCGCCCAAATGCAATGCATTTGCCTGGCACAAACCGTATTATCGAAAAAAAAGATGGACGCCCATCTTTTTCGAAAATACGGTCTGGCCCGCCCCTTCACGTACCCATCCTCGGAGATAGACGCCCATGGAGTTGGGTGTTCGTGTTCGATTATGCCCCTCCTAGTGTGCAAAAGAATGACTTTAAATGGTGGCTTCTGAAATCTATCAAGAAACAGAATATGTAGAAGCCTGGCCAGTCACAGGCGGTGAGGTTTTATGGATGATCCGTCAAAATATTTAAAGGATCCTTTTACTAAGCTGTGTAAGCGCCTACGCGCGCCAAAATGGAGTTATCACCCAACTACCGCGTGGCTCTTGTGGTAATTTCATTTTTGGTGTACATCCGCTACGCGCGTCCGAAAAATATTTTTTATTTTCTGGCGTGCGTAACGAACGTGCGCAAAGTGGCATTTGGCGCGCGTAGGTCATTACCGCCCAGTTACCACATGAGTCTGTACTGCTAGGTCAATGGCCGGCGGTAAGGTCTGAGACGCAAAATGGATGCGTGGCAATTTTCATTTTGCAGCACATCCATTTTCGACAAAAATTTTTTAAAAAGTCTTTTATACAGGGGCGCTAGAAAATGGATCGGCACGCGCCCAAAACCCGCAAGCCATTTTTAGCGCGCCTTTGTATGATAAAAATTAGCACGCACTAACACTAGAGACACCCATAGGAATAGGGTGTCTCTAGCATTAGCGAGCGCTAAAAACGCTAGCGCGTCTTAGTAAACAAGGGCCCCCAGTCAGTTATGGGATGGCCAGTTCAGCAGCACTAATCGGTTAAGTGCAATTGAATATCCCCAGATAGCCCGGGGCAAACCATATAAACAGCCAGGAGCCCACTCCCATAAATGTAATCTGAGTTGTGTATTTCTTCTTTTTCTTTTTAATTGGAAAATTCAAAATTTGCGTAGCCATAATGGGCCTTAGTCTAATAAAGGCTATGCTCCTCAATTTACGCTCCTAATTTAGGGCCCTATTATGCTCATAGATTTAGGAGCATAAAGTTAGGAGCGTAAATTTAGAAGCATAGCCTTTATTAGACTAAGGCCCATTATGGCTATGTAAATGTTGAATTTTCCAAAGCATGCAAAGAAAATACACCATTACATCAAATTTAAATGACACAAATATCTCTACAATAAGCATTGGTGCAGTAGCCCACATTATGGGAACCTGTTTGCCCAAAAATTCAAAGGAAATTAAATAAAAAGAAAACATACACCCCACAGTAGGACCATTCTAAACTATTCTAGAAGTACGAATTACCAGAGAACCTAACCTCACACAATGAAAAGAACAAAATCCTAGGAACTTTTACTGTTGTTCAGAAAAGTTTCAAATTGTGTAGGATCAAAGAAGACATAATTCTGCCAACTAACTAAGAACTTGCATAGTTCTTAGCTCCCAAAGCGAGCACACGAACCTTTAATTCCAGGTATTGTTTCTTTCTCAGCTGAGTTGATCTACCCACATCAGGAGAAATCTGGGGGGGGGGGGGGGCTTTTACAGAGCGACGGTAAGCCCAATGCGGACTTACCGCTCGCTATTCCGGGACTGCCAGCATCCTAACGCAGTCAGCGGATTGAGCAAGCACCATTTCCAGGGGAAAAGACCCTGGAAATGGTTAGTGTGGCCAATCGGGCATCATCACATGCCTTCTGCCTGATTACCACTGGGTTACCGCGGGAGCCCTTACCACTACCCCCAGTAGGGGGCAGTAAGGGCTCCCAACCACATAGCCACATGGTAAGAGTTTTATTACCACATAGCCACTTTGTTTTGGGGGCTTTTTACCTGCTGCGGCAAAAGGGGCTCTGGCACGCAGAAAAAACAACTCCTGCTGCTACCGCAGGGCCCTTTTCCCCCCAAAGCTTAGTAAAAGGACCCCTGAATTCTTTGCCCACAAAACAAGAAATATTTACTTTTTAAGTAAGCTTTAAGAACCATCACTTTATGCTTCTTTGTGAAGAAAGTAACAAAGAGGGTAGCCTAGTTGTAATATCATCGTTAGTACCTTCAAGGAACCTTAGTCAAATCTAAACTAGAAGGTCACTCTCAAAAGGGTTTTCCACACGGAAGCATTGAGAAATATAACAACATTGAGCTATGAATATTTCTTGAGAAGTTGAAATTTTTAACTCCCCCTTAAAATATTTATGATAAAGAATCTCAGATGAAAGCAATCTTGTTTGAGGAAACTTTTTAAAAAAATTCTCAGGTTTTTGGAATGCAGCAAATCTTCTAGGCTCCTGTATCACTGAAACGCCCAAAGCCTGAAGAGTGGAAATCTGAGGCTCCAATCCTTGGAGTCCCTTATTGATGCAAATTTAATGTCCATATCCTTTAGCTTTTGAACAACCAGTGTGTCATCCAGAGGAGCTGCTGGTATGAAGGAGAGTGAGGATGCCTTCCCGGAGGTTCCTGAACTTTTTTGTGTGCTTGAAGGACTTCTGCACACAAGAATGATGCCAGTTGTAGGCGCCACCGGAACAGCTTAAAACCGAGAGGCCCCTGTGCCACACAGCTGCAGGCACACAGCTGTAGGGTATGGCTGAAGGGGCACGCCAAAGGGGCCACCCTGCCCCTTGGGAGCCCCTTGGAACTCCGAGGAGCAAGTTTGACATCATGGGGAAAAAAACAAAAGGCTCAGCCTAAGGCAGCAGTAATAATGAGTATTTCTCTTCAAAGTTCTATGGATAAACATATTCTCCTTAATTCTATAAAAGTCACCAAAAATTGCAAGTGCAAATCTGGGCATGTGACCAATTTGTGCACAAAATTTAATTGAATAATGAGATAATTAGTGACAATAATTGTCATTTTAACGAGTTTATTGGCACTAACTAGATTTAATTGGAACACACGCATAAATTTATGCACGAGTAAAACAAAAAAAAAGGGTATAGAACGGGAGGGTTATGGGTGGAACGGGGCCATGCCTAGCGTTTATGGGCATTGTTATAGAATAGGTGCATTAATTTTCACCACACTTCAGCTGGTGCAAATGGTTGCAACTAAAGTTAAGTCCTTTATAGTAAAGGAGGAGGCAGAATAGTCCACATTACCAACAAGCCCAGCTCCAATGAATATTTCTCTCCAATATTTCTCTTCAATAAAGAATCATTGTTGGATCCATCAGATACGCATGCGTCAACCCCTGGGCTAAATTATTTGAGCCAAGAAAGAATAAGGATGAGCATGTAATTGTCATTGATCCTTTATCTATCTATCTATATATATATATATTCATTTTCTTCTCAATATGTAGTATGTAATATATATCAAGTACTTAGCTTTACTTCTTCTTAAATCCTTCATTATGGGATGCAAATAAAATCATAGGAGACACATCAAACCGACATGAATTTACGTTTCGCCAATGGCTGGCTCAAGGTCAGTCTCATGGTTGCTCTCCGGCCCTTATTAATCTGGACGAAGTCCCGGAATGTTTCTATTATTTGAGATTCTAGATGGAATGTTGCTAGTAGAGGAGTAGCCTAGTGGTTAGTGCAGCTGAATTTGATACTGGGGAGCTGGATTCAATTCCCACTGCAGCTCCTTGTGACTCTGGGCAAGTCACTTAACCCTCCATTACCCCAGCCACAAATAAGTACCTCTATATGCTATGTAAACCGCTTTGAATGTAGTTGCAAAAAAACAAACCAACCCCACAGAAAGGCAGTATATCAAGTCCTATTCCCTTTCCCTAAAGGGGAAAACAGTGTTTGAAATAAATCATGATCAGATAATTTATTGATTTCCAGCTCCTTCCCTATACTGCCTTTCGTAGGCAGCAGAATGGGGTGGGCCACAAGGGCCATAGCTGTATCAAATGTTTGCCCTGTACAGCATCAACAGCCATAAGGATGACGGAGTAGGGACAGAGCTTGGTTTACTTTGCAACTCCCAAGTAAAATGATGTTCCTCTGTCACTTAATGCCTTTCACAAAATACATCAAAATGGTTTACACAGGGCTTTTTTTGAGGGGGTACTTGGGGGTACTGAGTACCGGCACCTTTTCTATCATCTGCTAAAATTGACCCATGGTCCCCAAGTTTTAATGAAAGAGCTCAGGCTCTACACACCAATTTTGCCTTGTCATAGGTTCTGTGACTGGTTGCAGGGGGGCTGGCTATTGTGGGGTGGGTCCCTCAGTGATCGCCCCACCCCTGAAGGGTGGCCTTGCATTTGAGTACCGGCACCTTTTCCATTGTCTGCTAAAATTGACCCATGGTCCCTAAGTTTTAATGAAAGAGCTCAGGCTCTACACACCAATTCTGCCTTGTCATAGGTTCTGTGACTGGTTGCAGGGGGGCTGGCTAGTGTGGGTTGAGTCCCTCAATGATCACCCCTCCTCTGAAGGGTGGCCTGGAATTTGAGTACCGGCACCTTTTTCGCTAGAAAAAAACGCACTGGGTTTACATAACATTTAAAGCAGAGCTTCCCAGACTGTGGGCTGGGACCCCCAAATGAGGACACAAAGGGGGGAATTCGGTAAACGACACTCAAAGAGTAAGGCAGTGGGAAGATCCATGCTAAACTAGTATTCCGCAAAGAGCTGGTGTGGAAAAGGATGAGAGACTGAGTAAAGTTTCTTAAGGAGAAAAGTCTGTCTTAGTAAACATTTTTGCAAAACTTTTGGACACTTAGCAATTTGCACAGTATTACAAGGAGCCGACAACGTGCAAAAATGTTCATGCAGTATCCGTCCATCTTTGTGAAACCCTTTGAGACGTTATACGTTGGCCTTGTCAAAGATTGAGGTCAAAAGTCGGATCAGCTTCAATAGTGCAACACTTCAGGGGAGGTGGGGGGGTGGGATCACCTGACAAATGCCAGCTCTATCATTCCTTCCATATGTCTTTGGCACCCTGATGCCTTCACCCAAGGGGAAAGATTATTAAAGGGTAGATTCTCATCCCTTTCCCTCAGGACCTACTACAAAACCTCAGTGAATTCAGCTTTCTTAAATTTCTCACCGCGCTCTCTCTATCTCATCGTTAAGCTCTGTCAACTCCCACAAAGCCTTTCACACCTTTGTCATCTGTTCACAGCGACAGAGATGGCATAACACACTCTAAAAAATCCTTCACCCCTCTGTCCTCTGTGATCTGCTCACTCTGACAGGCACCACAGAACTCCCACCCACCCCCCAGCCAAGTAAACACTCACTGATATTATTTCTCTCCTCAAACTCCTCCCCCTTTCCCTCCACAGAAACGCCTGTCCATTCTTCACAGCCCTATTGCCATGCAGAAGACAAAATCAATACATTTACTCACAGCCTGCTCTGTCTCACAACATGACGTCAAGTACTGACAGGAAAGTCACACAGATCAAAATGCATCAAACTCATTTTATATATGGGTTACATTAGACTTGAGACTCCCATTGACTGGATTGGGATTTATCAACAAGCCACAGCGACCGTATTTGCTTTGTCTAAATTTTGGAGTTTATTCCCTCCTGTGGGGAGCTGTATTTTTCCTTTTTGACCTTGCTCTAGAAGTTCTGGAATGACATTCCGTTCTTCGCAGCGTGGCACGTGTGAAGCCTTAGAAGATGAAAAACCAAGCTCTCTGCTCTGTGTTTGCTGCCAACAGCCTTGCTTTAGCTAATTAATGTCTTCCTTCCACCTGCATGGTTATTGAGCCTTTGCAATTCCACAGATAGCCGGCAGCAGCAAGAGATGAAGCTTAAGGGGCTGTGCACTGAGGTCGGGGAAAGGAAGCAACTCCCTGGAATGAAATTCCAGGGTGAAAGGCCAATGACCTCTGGAGGGCAGCATGCAAACGCGCGCCGTTGATTCCCAAACCATTACAATGAAAAAGGATCAGCACTCAGGGCTTTTCCTCATTAATGTGCTGAATAAACACTGGGGAAAGTATTTCAAGAGAGTGCTGAGCTTAAATAAACTTCTGGATTTATCTGAACTGTGCAATCAAAGTTGAGGTAAAGGTATTCCTGAATGCGACCTAGCTTCTAATGAACTCTGTTTCAGGTGATCTCTTGTACAGTACAATCACCGCTGAAATACGCTCCAAGAGCATATATCTTGGTGAAGTGAATTTAGCCACCTACTTTCCCCGTACTCAAAACGCTTGAAATTCACACCATTACCAGCACCTTTTAGTAGATTCCCTGTCACAAAATTACATTATAAAAGACTGAGGGGCCATAATTGTGACCTTGGGCAAGTCACGTAGCCCACCATTGCCCCGGTACAAAAACTAGATTGCGAGCCCTCTAAGGACAGAGAAACTACCTGCGTATACACACAGATTCTATATAGCGTGACCGAAGTTGCGTGCGCAAATCCGACCGTATTCTGATCTGTATATGCAATTTAATGACCTTAAGCCAATCGGCACTGATAATTGCCAATTAAGCAATTTTTGACACTAATTGGCATTAATTAGAATTTATGCGCACAACTGTCTAAGCATAGTCTATAACGTGATGCATGCAAATTCTAAGTCGCATAGTTGAAAAGGGGGCATGGCCATAGTTGTGGGGTGGGCGGGTCATGGGCGTTCCAATACACCTGCTCCACGCCTAACTTAGCCACAGGTATTTACGCCACATAAATGGACGCACCTAGAGTTAGGTGCAGGTATGGCCACTAGTCATATTCTATAAACCCACTAGGCTTCTTCTATAAACCGCACCAAGATTTAGGTGCGGTTTATAGAATACGCCTAGGCAGACGTTTTTCAGTGACGATTCTTCAGGCACCATATATAGAATCTATCCATTACAGGTACAGCGCTGTGTACATCTAGTAGTGCTGTAGAAATGATTATTATTAGCAGTGGCGTACCAAGGGTGGGGCGGTGGGAGCGGTTTGCCCCGGGTGCACGCTGCTGGGGGGGGGTGCAGAGAGCAGCCGTGCGCCTGTCGGCTCCGCTGGTTCCCTGCTCCCTCTGCCCCGGAACAGGTTACTTCCTTTTCCGGGGCAGAGGGAGCAGGGAGCCAGCGGAGCCGAGAGCCGCGCGGCCGCTCCCAGCAGCTAAAAATACACCCGGGGGGGGGGGGGGGTGCTCATCGGCGATCTGCCCCGGGTGGCAGCCGACCTAGGATCGCCACTGATTATTAGTAGTTCTGTTTATTGAATTGTCAGGAATTTATTTATGTGTTTCAGAGGTGTGTTGGATTTCTTTGGTCTTGCTAATATATTTCTATCGATTGTTATTTAAGGATTCCTATCATTGTCCTCGGAAGTGTGTAGGTTTGCATTGCTTGTATATAGATATTCTGTGTTTGCATAATATGTAGCGTGTACTTTCAAGAGGATTGTACCACATTTATTTTTCTTATTATCCCTGAAACATTGTTCTTTCTATAATTCCCTGAACTGGGCAGAGCTATAAATTCAAAGTTAAAATTAGAGCAGGCGTTAACTGTGTTCTTTTGTCAGAAGGGAAGCAGACCGTTCGCCAAGACTTTGACAAATCTGCTAGCCCGGGCCAAAAACAATATTTAAACTTTGGGTTTGCTTTATTATAGAGCAGTGAGGTTCCCGCACACCAATACAATTATGGGCCTTTCAGGTTTCAATATTTTTTTTTTGCTGCTTTCTTTGAATTCTTGCAAAACGTATTCTGGGGGTTTGAACAGGCTGCGTTGGATCAAGGCTGTTTGGCTGAAATGTGACTTTGTGGTCCCCGCGGACCTCTTTGAATTTTCCTGTTTCCTCGGCAACACCTGCTGATTAGTTTGAGGTTTCCTCAGTGCTGGACACACCTAACAACCATCACCAGAAACTGGAGCCCGGGGAGCAATTTCTCACTGCCGCTCACTTTTATTTTTTGGTTTTCTCCACTGGGATCTAGCCTGTCGTATTTAGAAAGCAGGATAAACCGTTTCCACGAAGTGTGAAACTTTAACAGTTATTTCATCCCCGTCGGCCAAAAATCCTTTGTGTAAAGGAGTCACTCCAAGCTTGAAATACAGCAGACTCCTGAAAAACAGAATCCTCTTCTGCTTTCTATTGCTGGCAGTGCTTTCCAGATCCATCCTGAGGATGCCATAGCCAGTCAGGTTTTCAAGATGAGACAGTGGCATACCTAGCTTGTTCACCACCCAGGGCGGGTCGCCACTGCAGCTCCCCGGCGCGTCATCTCCCCATGGTGTGCCACACCCCCCGAAGTGCATCACCCCACCACCTTTCCTCCTAGCAAGGGGGTGGTGGGGCGATCCACCCCTGGTGCAGGCAGCAAGGGGGTGAGTGGAGCAGGTGCGCGGCTGTCGGCTGAGCCGGCCCCCTGCCCCGGAACAGGAAGTAACGTCAGAGGAGGCAGGGGACTGGCATAGCCGACAGCCGCGCACCTGCTCCATGCACCCCCTCGCTGCCTGCACCAGGGGCGGATCACCCCACCACCCTGTCCTTGGTATGCTACTGGCATGAGATGCATACTCTCTCCACTGGGGGGGGGGGGGGGTAAATTCAGTAAAGGCACTGGGATAATGCGCACTAAACACGTATAATGGCAAGTCCATTATAGATTTATATATTTATAGAATACTAGCATAAGGCTGCATTCTTGCGCCTAACATATAGGCACGGTAATGATAAGATTCTATAACCCTGTGCCTAATTTCCAGACATGTCCCTGATCCACCAATGCCCTTCCCATGGCCTTGAACATGATGGAAATTAGGCATGGAGATTATGGGATAGGGCGCAAGGCATTTCTGCATGTACTACTAATTGACTCCAATTAACGCTTGTTAAGGTCAATTGATTGATCCGCAGTGCCAATTAAGAGCCAATTAACCTATTAAGTTACACGTGGAAATAGAAACCAGATGTGAAATTCTATGCCTAACTTTGGGCGCCATAAATGGAATCTGGGTGGGGGGGGGGTGTGCACATTTAACTCCTGCATATTCATTGTGGATATCCTGAAAGCCCTATTGGGTGTGGGGTCCTGAGAAGTGTCAAAAATCATGTGTTACAGCCAAGTTGTGACTCTCTTTACTGCCCGTGGAGGGTTATTTTATAACAGGATTCCTGGTTTAAAAGGGTAAGTAGGTGCCTGGTTGTCTTTATAGAATACTTGCAGGTGTGGACACTTGCATCTGTCCCGGAGTGGCTGGACGTGCAAACTCCACCCCTGTAAATGTCTGCAAACATTGATACTGATGAGACTTGACTACTGTAATGCATTGGATTTGGGTATCACTATAAGATGCTCAAAGCTCTACCGGTAAGTAAGAATGCAGTAGTGAGACAGATTTTTTTTTTTTAATTAAAGGAGGTTTTATTGACAAAAACAACCAGTCATGAAAGTATAAAACATTCCAATGTAACTAGTATACACAAAAACGACAGAGTAAAGCTATCAAAACTCAAAATCAAACATCAATGCTAACATCAACCTCACTATTTTTGTGTTTTAACCCCATCTAACAGACTCCCCAAATTTTCCCCTCTACCTTCCGCCCCATCAGCAACACCTCAAACTCACCCACCCCCTCAACATCTCCAAAGTACTTTCAAACAACCTCAGGATAATTGAGGACAGAGTTTCCTCCATCTGGTCATGTGTCTCTTACCTATGAGCTTCGCCATTCTATAAATATAGATCAGTTTAGCTGACCAAATATGTATAGAGTACTGTAGTAAATTTAAAACAAATTGGAGAAAATATTTCTTCACCCAACGTGTAAATAAACTCTGGAATTCATTGCCGGAAAATGTGGTGAAGGCGGTTAGCTTAGCAGAGTTTAAAAAGGGGTTGGACGGTTTCCTAAAGGACAAGTCCATAAACCGCTACTAAACGGACTTGGAAAAATCCAAAATCCCAGGAATAACATGTATAGAATGTTTGTATGTTTGGGAAGCTTGCCAGGTGCCCTTGGCCTGGATTGGCCGCAGTCGTGGACAAGATGCTGGGCTCGATGGACCCTTGGTCTTTTCCCAGTATGGCATTACTTATGTACTTATGTTCCACCCTTTTCCAAGTCACCAGGGTCAATTTCACAGCATTGAGCAAATGATGTACTGATGGTACCTGGGCTCGCTTCAAACCCAGTATAGCTCTATTGAATAGAAACATCCTTGGGTCCCACGGTACCCAATGACCCGTACAGTGACAAATCTGGTACTGTACACTCTTCCAGAAAGCCTTGGCCTTGGGACAGGACCACCAAGTATGACCAGGGGTACCTCTGCTGGCACAAAGCCTCCAACAGTCCGATGACACCAGTGTTGGATTCTGTCTGGAATCAAGTTCCACCTGTACCGTTAATATGCTTTAAATGCAACAACCTAACGCTCTGTAGTAGAGAAGTACCTAAATCAGTTGTTTGAAACTTGATTTAACTGAATCCTGCTAAAAGTGCTTGCGATGTTCTGTAGCACAATTACTTTTGCTGAATTAAGGGGAGCTGTTCTCAGGTACAAAGTGTCAGCGGACTTGGCACCTGTTTTCAGGGTCTTTCTCATAAAGCACATAGAAACAGACTGAAAGATCTAAACATGGAAGAAATGTGGAAGGGAGCAGATATGAGAGAGACATTGTAATATTTCCACCAGCCAAATCAGTAGAATTTGGGTCAGTGGCATAGCCACAGGTGGACCTGAGTGGGCCGGGGCCCACCCACTTAGGGCTCAGGCCCACCCAACAGTAGCAGACATTTAGCAGTAGCTGGTGGGGATCCCAAGCTCTGCCAGCTGAAGACTTCCCCCTAATGGTAACAAAAACGTTACTCTCCACAATACTGGCACCTGCACATGCTCAGTTTTCAGCGTATGCCTGCTGCAGACTGCCAAGGTGGAAAGAAGCATTTTTCCGCCAGCTGTTTTGGGGGGGGGGGGGAGAACACTTGGTGCCCACCCAATTCTTGCCTAGGCCCACCCAAAATCTGTTGTCTGGCTACACCCCTGCTTTGGGGGCCGAGCCTGACTTGGGGGGCCCAAGCACCATTTACTGCAACCATGCATTAATTTTCTGTGTTAAGCCATGGTAGCTGCAAAATCTGATGCACTTTAGTAAAAAGAGCCCTTGCTGCTTATGAGTTGTGAAAGGTTGAACTCAATAGACCTCAGGTCCAGGGGCGTAGCCAGAAAACGGATTTTGGGTGGGCCTAGGCAAGAAGTGGGTGGGCACCAAGTGTTCTTCCCCCCCCCCCCCCACCCAACCACCACCAAAAAAAAATCTCAACTGGCAGGAAAACGCTTCTTTCCACCTTGGCAGTCTGCAGCACGCATGCGCTGAAAACTGAGCATGCACAGGTGCTGGTATTGAGGAAAGCAGCGTTTTAATTTCCATCAGGTGGAAGCCTTCAGTTGGTGGAGCTTGGGATCCCCACCAGCTACCACTAAATGTGTGCTACTGTTGGGTGGGCCTGAGCCCTAATTAGGTAGGCCCTGGCCCATCCAGGCCCACCTGTGGCTACGCCAGTAGCGTACCAAGGGGGGGGCGGTCCGCCCTGGGTGCACTCCGCTGGGGGGGGTGCCGCGCGCCTGTCTGCTCCGCTCGTTCCGTGCTCCCTCTGCCCCGGAACAGGTTACTTCCTGTTCCGGGGCAGAGGGAGCATGGAACGAGCGAAGTCGACAGGCGCGCGGCACCCCCCCCCCCCCCAGCGGGTAAAATGCCCCCGGGGGGGGGGGGGTGTCCTTTCACCGGGGGGAGGTGTGTCCTTTCGTCGGGGGTGGGGGGGTCACGCTGCACCTGGGGGGGTGCATCGGCGATCCGCCCCGGGTGTCAGCCATCCTAGGAACGCCACTGGGCTATGCCACTGCTCAGGTCTTCTTTCAACTTGACTTACTATTTAGAGTAATGATGTAGTATAATCAATATTAACTAATTCATGTTATTGTCTGCTCATTTGTTATCTTTAATTATTTCTAGGCGAGGGTCCAATGTGTCTCTTACTTTGGACATGAGTGGTTTGGGAACTGTTGAACCTTTTAACGCAGTGCCTACGCCACGTGAAAAAGTCGCAGTGGAGTATCTGCAGTCCGCAAGCCGAGTACTGACCAGACAGCAGTTGCGAGAGACAGTTGCAAATTCCCACCTGCTCCATGCAGAATTCATGGTAGGTCAGGTTCTTGCACGTACGTGTCCCCAATGCATTCTTTCCCAGTGCACCTTGGGTAACGCATTTTTCATTGTCATGTGAGTTGATTTCTGATTGGTTGGATTTATATATGTATTTCTCTGATTTATTTTATGAATCCATGTTGAATGGTTAAAATGATTTCCCAACTGCTTCTTGCCCAGTTCGTTGAAAAGAAATCCCAAGATTTCATGTTAGAAACTCTGGAAAAAATATTTTGCCAACAAAGTTTCTGTCCCTCTTCCTCTGCTTCCATTAATGTCGTAAATCCCCACTGGAGTGTTTCTGAGGAAATCTCATGATCACTAGTGGAATACGTGATAGAGCAGATGGATGCAAAGAAACACCGATAGACTAATTAAAACAGATCTAAAGACGAGGGAACAAGTAGACGCACAAAAAGGTTTGTCCTAGTTTCATTCTGTGATATAAATAAGACTGAAGAGTCAGTTTTGCCCAGCAAACACAGTTAAATCCAGTACCTCTCCTAGATATCTGACTACTTCATCTTGTATTCTATACAGGAAAATACGCCTCTACTTTTGTTTATAGCAGAGGCAGACTGATCATTTGAGCAACTGGGCAGGGGCGTAGCCAGACTTCGGTGGGAGAGGGGTCCAGAGCCCAAGGTGAGGGGGCATATTTTAGCCCCCCCCCCCCGGTGCTGCCACCCCCCCCCCACCATTGCCGACCCCGCCACCACCAACTTTGCCCCCCCCTGCCGACGACCCTCTCGACCCCCTCCCTCTGCCAACCTGCCGTCGCCTGCCTTTGCTGGCGGGGTACCCCAACCCCCGCCAGTCGAGGTCCTCTTCTTCTCACAAAAGGCTTCCTTCTGTTTCTGACATCCTGCTCTGCCTAGTAGCCTGCTGCCACCGCACACCGCACATTACAGCCCCTCCCCCCGCCTCATTGGGCCCTCCCCAGTCCTCCCTACAGGGGCCTGGTGGTCTAGTTGCCTCTGCTGGGGCAGGAACGAATCCCACTCTTTCCTGCTCGTTACCGCTACTCTGCCTGACGGCGGCGCCATGTTTTAAAAATGACTGTCAAGACTTCCTGCTTTGAAAACACAGCAGTGCCGAGCAGAGTAGCGATAGCGGGCAGGAAAGAATGGGGTTCTTTCTTGCCCTCGAAGAAGCCACTAGACTACCAGGACCCTTCAAGGTAGGACCGGGGAGGGCCCACTTTTGCTCAGGGGTCTGTAGTGTGTGGGAGGGAGGCGGCAAGTGCGGCGGTAGGGGGGCTGTAGTGTGCGGGAGGGGGTGGCGGTGCAGCAGTGGGGTGGTGGGCAGTGGCCGGGGGGCCCCAGTGACCCTTACTGTCCGATGACCCCTAACATTGTCACTCCACCCCTGGTTCATAAAGTAGGCAACACACAGGCCACTATGATACCCCCCCCCCCCCCCCCCCCCCAATTCAGAAAGTATAATGAAAGCTTTTTATCTTTTCTTTGGCAAAAGTAAGATAATTAAGGATAACAATGTTAAGCTGTAGATCGGGCATATTCAATACTAAGTACGTTAAGTTTTGGGCTTAACGCAGGTTCATCATGATGGTAACATGAGGCAAGGCCAAAACTAACGCTGTCCCAAGAAGGGTCATTCCTAGTATTTTTTATTGCAGGTGGTGTGTTAATGTTCCCATTTGCGTACAGAACATGTTGAGAGTTAATGAGGGACCACTTACTGCCTCTTCTCTCGTTAACTCTGCGTTATCTGGTTAATGCAAGCTAATCCTAACGCATTAGCTGGATAATGCGGGAATGCACATTCCCCGCCCATGACACCTCCCTCCCAAAAATATTTTTAAAAAACCATTAACGCGTGGGTTACTGCGTGCAAACAGGTAAAATACCGCAAAGCGCTTCAACACGATCTGCAGTAGCCTGTTGCCACACGCTAACCACGGATTAATGCCTTGTAGTTAAAGGACCCCTTAGTGAGTCGTATTTACGGTTACGTGAAGAGTGAAGGACCAGGTTACTTAGGAGCAGGGCCGCCGAGAGGGGGGGGCAGGGGGCACAAAATTCCCTGGGCCCAAGCCTCCAAGGGGGGCTCGGCTCTGTCTGCCACCAGGCCCCCTGCATTAAAATCGGCAGCGCCTCAGCTCTGTTTGGAAAGGCAGATCGTCTCCCTTCGGGCCCTTCCTGCGTCCTGCACTCGTGGAAACCAGAAGTTACATCAGACGAGGGCGGGACACAGCGAGGGAAGGCCCGAAGGAAGGCGATCTGCCTTTCCAAACGGAGCTGAGGCGCTCCCGATTTTACTGCAGGGGTCCCGGTGACGGACGGAGCTGAGGGCAGGCAGGTGAGACCGGGGACTGCAGCATCAGCGAGAGGGGTTGGCCTTGGCCCAGACCTGACTTAGTCTCTCGGCGGCCCTGGTTAGGAGGGTTAGGATTTCACCACTAGGATTGTAAATCCACCAACAGTCAGTGATGTCAGCTTCACCAGGCAATTCTGCTTCAACCACGTTCCATTTTATCATGACTTCTTCAACACTCCCAAGTTATTTTCATTTATCTGTACAGGAAATACCAATGAACTTTGTGGATCCTAAAGAAATCGACATTTCAAATCATGGAACTAAAAACCGATATAAAACAATTTTGCCAAGTAAGTTCTTCTTTTTTTTTTTTTATTATTAATTCAGTATCTTTATTAAACATTTTCAGCGGTAGCAAATAACAACTCTGATCGCAGAGGGGTAGATTTTCAGCTAGCAGCGGCATGGTTATTGTTAGCCACCAGTGGCATTATTCAATGTTGAGCCGTGTCCAGTCAGCAGCAGGGGCGTAGCTACATGGGGCCAAGGGGGCATGGGCCCCCGTAGATTTGGCCCTTGTCACCCCGCTGCCAACCCCTTCGACCCCCCCTCCCGCCACCAACCCTCCCCTGCCACCGCCGCCGTCGGGTATCTTTGCTGGCGGGGGTCCCCAACCCCGCCAGCCGAAGTCCTCTTCTTTGGCGCAGCCGCGTTGCTGATCTGCAAGGGCAGGCTTCTGTTTTCGTGAGTCTGACATCCTGCACGTACTCACAGAAACAGAAGCCTGCCCTTGCAGATCAGCAACACGGCCGCACCAGAGAAGAGGACTGCGGCTGGCGGGGGTTGGGGACCCCCGCCAGCAAAGGTACCCGACGGCGGCGGCGGGAGAGGGTTGGTGGCAACAGGAAGAGGAGGTTGAAAGGGTTGGCGCCGGGGGGCGGGAGGGGTCAAAAATGGCGGGGGAGGGGGGTTGGCGGCACCGGTGGGGGCTAAAATGTGCCCCCTCACCTCAGGCTCTGGACCCCCCCTCCCGCCGAAATCTGGCTACGCCCCTGGTCAGCAGTGTTGGATATCTGGGTTTATGTGGCCAGCTGTCTGCTAAGCAGTTAAGTGTGATATTCAGCAGTTAAGCGACACCGCATAAAGATAAGACTAACTTTTACATGGTGCGATTTGGCCACTTAAGGCGGTTAACTGTTCAATATCGGCACTTAACAGCTTAAGGGGGGGGGGGGATTCTATATATGGCGCCTAAAAAATCTGCATGGAACACATTTACGCCTAAGTGTATTCTATAAGCTGCGCCTAGAATACGCTTAGTTGATATCCCAGTGCCCAAAACTACGTGCGTCCATTTACACCAATTAAAACATGGCATAAATCCTGGCATGTAGATTTAGGCGCAATGGACACTACTACAATCCTGCACTTTTCCCCTATAATCAGAGCTAATAGCTTGCCTATATTTCCATGCTATTAGCGCTGAACGTAGGGGTGGTATACCTCGTGTTATTCCGACATTATTTTCAGAGCACTGTTTGGAACAGCGCGGAGCTTCTGATCATCTGCCTATTACAGCTGCATGAGCACATAGTTAGAGACAGAATTGACATGGAAGCTGTTATGGACTTGGTCTTTGCCAAGTAAGTTGTAAAAGTGGATAATCTCCAGCACAAATTGCGTATTTTAAGATAGAATGGTGAATTCTTTGCTTACATGGTATAAGCAAGCCAATATTCCTGATGCCTTTTCATAATTGTTGCTTGGTTTGTTAAGAGTCATTAATCACTCTCAAATTCTCCAGTATATCTCTTGGAGGTTGGTTCTTACACTGTCCGCCTTGTTGGAAAGTCTAGAGATACTTCTTACCTGTGGACTTTGCATCAGTTTTCAGGTGAAAGGATACCTTTGGGGGGGAAAAAAATACCTTCGGATACTTGCACCCCATTTTCTGTGGGTGCTTTTTCCTGCTGAAACAACTCTCCCAAAGACCAGTTCTACATAAAATGTTGAGGTAGAAATTAGAATTGGAAAGTCAGGAGGTTGACCAGAAAGCAGGAGCGGCAACAACAGCAGCCAGTGGCCGTGAATAAAGTCAACTTTTATTTAGAAAGCAACCTTTGTATAATGATGTGAATCAAAGCGTCCAAGCACTCCGATCCTAAAACACATGCTCAGAATGTTCAAGGATACGTTGACAATATTCGTAGAAGAGGGATCATTCCTACAAAAAGAAAAAGAGGGAAAGAAAAAGCAGTAAAGAGAAAGATAAAGGAAAAAGGTTTAAGTGGGATTAGTGGTTTCCGCCAAGTGCAGTCTCCTGTTTTCTATAATACTTTTCTGCTCTCATGTCAGCATTTCCATTCTTAAAGGTGGGTGTGTCTGGTAAAAACCAGAATATCTCTGCTTTTTGAGAATTTGTTCAGGAAGAGTAAGTACCCTGACCTCTACAACACCGAGCATTTGTTTATTCTACTTCTCTCCCTGCATTTTTGAAACTCTTCCCTACAACCCCCCCCCCCCCCCATCCCCTACCTTTAAAGGAAAGAAACATTTTGCGAAACTCCAAAACCATTCAGAAGATTTTCCAGGTAATCGAAATAAATCAAAAACATAGAAGAGAAAATAAGATGATACCATTTTTATTGGACTAACTTAATACATTTTTTTGGTTTTAGCTTTTGAAGGTAACCCTCCTTCTTCAGATCGGAAATAAGCAAATGTTGACAAATATATTTAAGTCTTAACATTTTTAAAAGAGTCCTGCATCCCTTATTCAGGAGTGCGTAATGCTAGAAAATGATTTCCACCTAAAAAAAAATGAAAATTATGTGAGCTGATGACTTCAACTTCAAGAACATGTCAGAGGTCACAGTCTATAAGGGTCACACAGTGCGCAGTTCAGTTGCTGAAGGAAGTGGGTGTATTTTGCAGAACCGCGTAACCTCGTGTGTTTGTGGAAACACCTTAAGCATGCTGTACCGAAGAGAAATGGGAGGCTTCCTGTCCTCACACTGTTAAGAAAAAGGAAATTATCACAGTCTAGCAAGGTCTGGAAAGGCAGGAAAAAAAGAAGCTTTAACTCAGATACCCCAGTAATTTCCACTCCAATATTAACATATTAGATAAGACGGTCTTTCTAGCAGTGCTGCAAACGGAAGGCTCGAATGAAATTAATGATTTTGTACGTGACTCTAAGCACGCTTACTCCGCTTTCCATTAGGGTTGATAGGTCGGCCTTACGACCTTGCTAGATCAATTTATTATGATGCCAAATCAGAAGCTATAAGTGGTGTGCAGGCAGAAAAGCTTCATTTGTTTTATTGTGTTTCATTCGTTTTTTTTATCATTTCTGTTTCACTTTGGTTTGGTTTGTTCCGGTGTTTTTAGTTTCATTTCATGTTGTATGATTGTGTGTTAGTACACGCTATTTCAGTTACTCATGTCAACACCTAGTTGACATGAGTAACTGAAATGTTGAGCTCCTAAATGTATGCATCTACGTTAGTCTCCTAAATTAAGGCCCTATTTTCAGTCAAGCTTAGGAGCATAAATTTTCAGCTGAAAATTCATCTTAATTTAGGAGCTTAAAAGTTATGCTTACAAATTTAAGTCTGCCATTCAGTTGCCTAGATTTGAGAGACTAATTTGTGAGCCAAGTACTTTTCCCACTCTAAATCCACCCTTGTGACCACCCACTTTTTATGCTCCTAAATTTAAGAGTTTAGTGAAA
The DNA here is from genome assembly GCF_901765095.1 of Microcaecilia unicolor. Classification (NCBI taxonomy): domain Eukaryota; kingdom Metazoa; phylum Chordata; class Amphibia; order Gymnophiona; family Siphonopidae; genus Microcaecilia; species Microcaecilia unicolor. The sequence goes on along the minus strand of NC_044039.1, from coordinate 8,967,924 downwards.
TTTTGAGTAGAAATTTATATACTCAGCCCTAGTAAATTTTCAAAGAGCAGTGGCATAGGAAGGGGGGGACGGTGGGGCGGTCCGCCCCGGGTGCACGCCGCTGGGGGGGTGTCGGCTCCGCTGGTTCCCTGCTTTCTGTGCCCCAGAACAGGTTACTTCCTGTTCCGGGGCAGAGATAGCAGGGAACCAGCGGAGCTGACGCAGCTCCCAGCGAAGTGCTTTCGGGGCGAAGCGGCCCTCCCGCCCATCCCCTTTGGTAAGAATGCGCTCGGGGGGGGGGGTGCGTGCTCTGGGGGGGGGGTGCGTGCATGTGCCGAGGGAGAGTGCACAGCGGCGAACCGCCCCGGGTGTCAGCCGCCCTCGCTACAGCACTGTCAAAGAGACCAATTTATGAGCATAACTCTCAAAGTTAGGAGCATAAATCCTTGGAGTATCGGGCCCCTATCTTTATTCTAGATGCAAGGCCTCCTCATGAATTGCACTTTGTCCAATGGAACTCCAGTACGCCGCCTGCCTTTGCAACATGATTTGGGATACACATTTTCATTTCATTTGGGTCATTTCGTTTTAGTGCAAACCAGGCAGATGAGAAGGAAAACAGCAGCACAGTAAATTTTGGAGCAACGAAAGTGTGTGAGGCCACAGACAGAACAATGAGGTGGAGCCAAATTCCAGAGGAAGTAGATTTATTCAAAGACCCGACACTGCCTGTGTTTCGCAAGTGCCTGCATCAGGGGTCTGTTAGCAATGTCACAGCGAAGGAGACAGAAAAGATGATGCCTAAGAACTTCTACTGGACTAAAAAAAGTTCACAGCAAAAGTTTATTAAAACAATGTGGACTCGACACGACCCGTGTTTCGGCCACTCCGGCCTGCCTCAGGAGTCCCTGAATACAGTTGCTGCAAAAAATGCAGGAACATGGCAAAGTCTTCTGAAAACTTGTCAAACTCAACAGTGATTTTCCCAAAACTACTTTCCTCGTGTGTACGCCGTCAGAACAAGACGTGTATCGCCTCAGAGTCATCAATTCTGAGTCATTAGCAGTGGCTGTTAAATAATTGATGACTCTGAGGTGATACACGTCTTGTTCTGACGGCGTACACATGAGGAAAGTAGTTTTGGAAAATCTCAGCGGCCATTTTGAATCAGCGCCGGGACCGTCAGCACTCAGCATTGCAAGGGGAACAGAATGCAGGGCAGCGCTCCGGGCAGGAAAGAAGAGGGGGCTCTTTTCTGCCCCGAAGAGGTCACTAGACCACCAGGGCAGTAGAGTGAGGTAAGGGGAGGGGAGGCTAGGATAGGACACCATTAGGATAGGACAGGCTGGCAAAACCCGCCCAGTTGCCCGGCCATGTCCTCAAAAAGAGGACATGTCCGGGTAAAACCGGACATATGGTAACCCTTGTCAGGGTAAATAAAGTGACAATTAAAGCTGTTATTGAAGCCTCTTCCTTCTGCAGTTGACTGCTGGATTTTTCGTCCTGTTTCTTTTTTGTTGTTGTTTCTTTTCTCATTTCTCCGGAGCTCTTACATTTTTATCTTGCCTTTACCAAACAATATTATAGACTAGTGTTTTTTTTTTTTTTTAAAGTTAAGTTTGTGTGTGTGAGGGGGGAGCAACTCAAGGGGGCAGGGCAGGGCAAGAAGTGGGTAGAGAGCAGGGCCGGTCCTAGGGTCTCTGGCGCCCCCCTGCAGACTATCAGTTTGCGCCCCAGCCCCCATCTCCTTTCTCACTTCTCCCACTCTGCCCCTGTCCAGCGATTCTCCATCGTCCCCATCCCCCTCCCATTTATGGCCACGTGCCCGCCCTCTTCTCCCCCCCCAACATCCCCCTTTTTCTTCTTGCCACCCTGCGTGGTTTAAGTCTTTTTTTTAATTTACCTCCGTCCCAGCGTCCGCGTCATTTCAAAGCCCTGCCCGTCTCTAGCCTTCCCTCCCTTCATGAGTTCGTTCCCGCAGAGTCCCGCCCTCGAGGAAATGACGTCAGAAGGCGGGACTCTGCAGGAACGAACTCACGAAGGGAGGGAAGGCTAGAGACGGGCAGGGCTTTGAAATGACGTGGATGCTGGGACGGAGGTAAATAAAAGATTTAAACCCCCAAGGGCGGCGTGGTATGGCGGTGCAGCGGCGCCCTTGAAGGCAGGCGCCCCCCTGCAGTGCTTACCCCGCTTACTGGGTTTGACTGGCCCTGGTGGAGAGGACATATATCCTTAAAAAAACTCATGGTGTGCCTTGACAATTTTAGTGCCTTGTCAGTGGGCCGTGATATGAAAAAGGTTGAAAATCTCTGGTATAGATCAGTGAAACAAACTTTTCTTTAAATGCATTTCGAACTACAATTTTTAGACAGCAGAATGTGAAAAATATACAAGGATGTGAGGACTTTTGCAAGGTACTGTAGCGTGTCTAGTTTTGTTGGATGAAACTCAAAGTGACTATTTCAGTTCCTTGTTTAATTTTTCGTTCTCATGTCCCTTCTCTTTCTTAGATCCTCTAAGCCGCGTCTGCTTGAAACCAAAGAACTTAAATGATTCATTAAGCACCTACATAAATGCTAACTATATTAAGGTAAGAGCACTATCTAAATCATGGAATGGATTAGGCCCTACCCTGCAGGAAGACAGAACGGAAGCTGATTTCGAAATTACTGGGGTGTTCTTGTCAAGTAGTATTAGTTTGGATTGCATTACCAATGCCAGTAATAAAACATTGAAATACATTGCTTCTTCTGGAAGTGAGTTAAGTATTATCGTCCTTTGGCCAGATGTGTGCATTTCATCGCATCTTAGCGGTCCTTACAGCAACCTCCTTGGAAAGAAAGCCAGTTACAACGTAGCAGCAGCATACCTTCATGCCCCCGACAGAGTTCAAGCATGCTAGGGACAGATATCAAGGACAGGGTTGGAACGATGTCCAGAGTAGGGAAGTTCAGGAAATCCCTCAAGAGCAGGAGTCAGGGGAGAGGACACGATCACATCAGAGAGGTTAAAAGGAACATGACTTAGCAGTAGGATAGCTGGGTCAGAAACATTAGGCTGCGGCTCCCCAAAAACCAGCTAGGTCAATGTTGGCAGTTTGTTGATGGCCAGAAAGGTGATGATGACAAAACATGAGAGCAGGGCCGGTCCTAGGGTCTCTGGCGCCCCCTGCAGACTATGAGTTGGCGCCCGCACATGCCCCCCCCCTCCGGCACCCGCGCCCCCCCCCCCTCAGCATCTCCTTTCCCTCTTCTCCCACCCTGCCCCTGTCCAGCGATTCTCCTTCGCCCCCATCCCCCGCCGCCCTTGGTGCTTTAAATCTTTAATTTACTTCCGTTCCAGCAGCCGTGTCATTTGAAAGCCTTGCCCCGTCTCTAGCCTTCCCTCCCTTTGTGAGTTCCTTCTGCAGTCCCGCCCTCGAGGAAATGATGTCAGAAGGCGGGACTGTGGAACGAACTCACGAAGGGAGGGAAGGCTAGAGACGGGGCAGGGCTTTCAAATGATGCGGCTGCTGGAACCGGAGGTAAATTAAAGATTTAAAGCACCAAGGGTGGCGCGGTATGGCGCCGCAGCGGTGCCCTTGAAGGCAGGTGCCCCCCTGCGGCGCTTACCCCGCTTACTGGGTTTGACTGGACCTGCATGAGAGGGGATAAAAAAAACACATTGACACAGTGGTCCTCTTGGACTAGCTGGGTTGGGACTAAAACATTACAGGTTCGGAAAAAACCCACTCAAGTCACTGCTGGCAGGTTGCTGGTGGTACGGTACTGTCTGCCAGTTTGCCTGAGTAGAATGACATGATTGAAAATGACCTTCCCCTGACATTCAGGCTTCTTTAGCAAGTGTACTCCAAGCCGGGTTAACACCTGTACATTTGTGTCTTTAACGGATTCAATGGCGTAGCTATGTGGGGCCACGGGGGCCTGGGCCCCTGTAGATTTGGCCCTGGACCCCCCTGCCAATGACCCTCTCGACCCCCCCTCCCGCCGCCAACCCGCCGTCGCCTACCTTTGCTGGCGGGGGACCCCAACCCCCGCCAGCCGAGGTCCTCTTCTTCCTTCGTTCTGTTTCTGAGACTGACGTCCTGCACGTGCAGGACGGCAGACTCAGAAACAGAATGAAGGAAGAAGAGGACCTTGGCTAGAGCGGGTTGAGGTCCTCCGCCAGCAAAGGTAGGCAACGGCGGTGGTGGGGGAGGGCTGGCGGCAGGAGGGGGGTTGAGAGGGTCGTCGGTGGGGGGGATCAAAGTTGGTGGTGGCGGCGGGGGGGTCGGTAATGGCAGAGGGGGTGTCGGCAATGGCGGCGGGTGGGTCGGCGGCACCGGGGGGGGGGGGGGGAAATGTGCCCCCTCACCTTGGGCTCTGGACCCTCCTCCCGCCGAAGTCTGGCTACGCCCCTGGTTCAGCCACTTCCTCGGTGAGGAGACTTTAAGTATATACATGATTTTAGCAATGCGTATTTTGTGACCGCCAATTTTCAAAAGGGAACAATGCCCAGTATTTACATTTGAAGAGTAGGTTTATCATGTACGGGATAAAAGTGCCCACATACATGGTATTGTTATGACGTTGCGACAGTCTTGCTCTTTCATTTCACACTCTCCTATACTCTTGTCTGTTCTCTTGCACCTGACCTGAGTGTTATCAGGACTATAGAGGCCATCTTGGAAAAATGTACTACAGTTAAGATTTGTGCAGTGTACAAGACAAAAACTAAAAACAACGTTTTATCTGTATTTCTTCATTCAGGGATATGGTGGTGAGGCAAAAACCTTCATTGCTACCCAAGGTCCCATGATTAACACCGTGAACGACTTCTGGCAGATGGTTTGGCAAGAGGATGCCCCGGTCATTGTCATGATCACCAAACTGAAAGAAAAAAATGAGGTATGCCTGAGGAACGTTTCTTTAACTCACTTTCATCTCGATCTGCTTCCAGATGCCATCTTGGCCGCTTCATTTCTGTACAGAGCCTTTTGTAAAATACTGCCAGAATTGAGTGCATCCTGACATAGACATTTGCATTCCGAGCTCATGTGCTATGCCAAATGTACCTTTGTATATATCTTCTATAACAAAACGCACCTCCAACGTTCTGAAGCTGACTCTGTGGCTTCAGTGAAGGGTTCATAACATTCGTAACTTCGTAACATTCGTAAGTTTGTCACATCTCTCTCTGCCCCGCTGTCGCGTCAAAACGTGATGATGTCGTGGGCGGAACATTGAGAGTGAAGGCAACGGTACACAGTTGCAACGTCGAGGGACCTATCAGAGGGAGGTATATGGGAAGAAGGGAGGAGTGTCAGGAGAAGGGGTCATTTTCTGTGAGTGAAGGCAACGGTACACAGACGCGACGTCGAGGGACCTATCAGAGGGAACTGTGTGGGAAGAAGGGAGGAGCGTCAGGCAACGGTACGTGACGTCCAGGGAACTATCAGAAGGAAGTGTATGAGAAGAAGGGAGGAGCGTCAGGAGAAGGGGTCATTTTCTGTGAGTGAAGGCTATGGTGCACAGTTGCCAGGCAACGGTACGCGACGTCGGGGGACCTATCAGACGGAAGTGTATGGGAAGAAGGGAGGAGCGTCCGGTAACGGTACGCGACATCGAGGGAACTATCAGTGGGAAGTGTATGGGAAGTCAGGAGAAGGGGTCATTTTCCATTTAAAACATTAATCGCGGAAAGTCATCACCTTGCTAGCGCCCGTTTCATTTCTTTGAGAAACGGGCCTTTTTTTACTAGTTTTTTATTATTCCCAGCAAAGGCAGAACTTTTTGGATGACAGAAACGTTCTTTGAAATTATGTTTTGAGTTTTTAGGTTGTGATAAGGTCTGAGTAGCTTTTCAGGGGGTATGTGCCCTGCTTTCTCCCCTTTAGCTCCTGGTGGGGGTGGGGGGGGGGGGGGTTGCTCCTGCTTTCCTACTTAGGGGGAGAAACGTTCTGATTATGTTTTCCCTTAGCTCCCACTTTCCTTTTTGGAATTCATTTTTTTCTTTTCATTTTTCTGCCATCTATTTCCTTTCTTACTTCTCCTTACGTAGTGATCTTTCTGAGATGTGTAATGATAGAGGGACACTGTGTTTACTGTATGTACTGATTTTTTTTTTCTATTTGTATCTATGTACACTTGGTATTACTTTTGCAAGATGCTCTTCATGTAATTAATTTCAGTCTATTATAAATAAACTAGTAAAAAAAGGCCCGTTTCTGACACAAATGAAACGGGCGCTAGCAAGGTTTTCCTCGGAGTGTGTATGTTTGAGAGACTGTATGTGAGAGTGACTGTGTGTGTGAGAGAGAGTGAATGTGCGAGTGTGTGTGTGTGAGAGAGCGAGAGAGTGAGTCTGGGTGCGAGTGTGTCTGTGAGAGAGAGAGTGTGTGTGTGTGAGAATGAGAGTGCGTGCAAGTGCGTATGTGAGACACAGTGTGAGACAGAGAGAGTGTGTGTTTCACACAGATACAGTGTGTGCGAGAGAGAGAGAGAGAGTGTGTGTGAGACACAGACTCTCTGTGAGACTGAGTGTATGAGACCAAGAGAGTGTGTGAGTGACTGTTTGACACATAGAGAGTGAATGTGATACAGTGTGAGACATAGAGTGTGTGAGAGACAGTGTGTGAGAGAGAGAATGTACATGTGACAGAGATACCTCCCCCCCCCCCCCCCCCCCGGTGTCAGGCCCCCTTTCCCTCCCTCTCTCTGGTGTCAGGCCCCCCCCTCTCTTTCTGGTGTCTGAGCGTTACTGTGCAGGACGCTGAGCTCTGGCTGTGCTTCAAGGAACTGACCAATCCTATTTAATAGAATACACCTCCAACATTCTGAAGCCGAGAAACCTCGTGTGGTTGGTCACTTCTGCTTGTGACGAACCCGGAAGTACGTGATGTCAATTCAGGAGATGGATACAGAGAGCAGGAATGCCTCAGCCGTGCAGTCAGCTTCAGAATGTTGGAGGTGCCTTTTATTATATAGGATAGCCATTTATTATAATCACATTGTAAAGAGCTAAAGAGTCATGTTGGAGAAAACAGATTTTTGGGCATTCATTCGGTTTCTTTTATTCAAATGACGACGAGTTATTTATATCATCGCCAATGGGTAGATCTTTGCTGCTTATTAAAAATGGCAAAAGGGTAAAATACCAAGGACATCAACGCCTTGAAAAGAAAAGCATTTATGCTCTGTGAGATAACAAATATGTAATTATCTTTAATTACAAGAACTGCTATTTTTATCTCTTAAATAGTAAACTGACAGACTCATAGGTGTTTGCTTGCATCGGATAATTGTTTTACTAGGATGGGTTATTCAATACTCTTTAAATGTACACAAAGGTTTGCAAAGAATGTGCCACAAATGGGGTAATTGTAATATTTGTAATATTTATGTGCCGATTGTGTATGTAAATTTTTACATTGTGGTCTGCAGATAGGAAATGTCTAGGACTAGGGGGCATGCAATGAAACTACAGTGTAGTAAATTTAAAACAAATCGGAGAAAATTTTTCTTCACCCAACATGTAATTAAACTCTGGAATTCGTTGCCGGAGAAAGTGGTGAAGGCGGTTAGCTTAGCAGAGTTTAAAAAGGGGTTGGACGGTTTCCTAAAGGACAAGTCCATAAACCGCTACTAAACGGACTTGGAAAACTCCAAAATCCCAGGAATAACATGTATAGAATGTTTGTACGTTTGGGAAGCTTGCCAGGTGCCCTTGGCCTGGATTGGATGCTGGGCTCGATGGACCTTTGGTCTTTTCCCAGTGTGGCATTACTTATGTACTTATGTCCTCTACTTGGCTCACTTTTATTACATAGAGCAGTGATTTAACCTATTGTGATGTCATAGTGGCTCATTCCACCAATAAGAGCCAACCTCATTAGTGATGTCACAATGGCTTGATTGTATAGAATGTTTGTACGTTTGGGAAGCTTGCCAGGTGCCCTTGGCCTGGATTGGCCACTGCAGTGGACAGGATGCTGGGCTCGATGGACCCTTGGTCTTTTCCCAGTGTGGCATTACTTATGTACTTATGTCCTCTACTTGGCTCACTTTTATTACATAGAGCAGTGATTTAACCTATTGTGATGTCATAGTGGCTCATTCCACCAATAAGAGCCAACCTCATTAGTGATGTCACAATGGCTTGATTGTATAGAATGTTTGTACGTTTGGGAAGCTTGCCAGGTGCCCTTGGCCTGGATTGGCCACTGCAGTGGACAGGATGCTGGGCTCGATGGACCCTTGGTCTTTTCCCAGTATGGCATTACTTATGTACTTATGTACTTATGATACGATACGCGGACACCAGGGCATCTGCCTTTTTAATTACAGGGCTGCGCCTATTTATGTATTTATTGCATTTGTATCCCACATTATCCCACCTTTTTGCAGGCTCAATGTGGCTTACAATTCATCGTGGAAACTGGAAATAGAAAAGAATATACATTTGGTTTTACAGCAAGTATTAGGTGCATGATGGTGAAATACATAGTACTGGAAATAGAAAAGAGTATACATTTGAGTTAGCAGAAGTTTTGGGTGCATGATGGTGAGATACATGATAGTATTAAAGTCATAGACATTAGGTACATGATAGTGTGAAAGCAAAAGACATTAGAGAACGTTCCTGGATATCTTAAAGACTGTAGAGTTACGCGTGATATTCTTTATGATATATTTTGTCGAAGAGATGAGTTTTCAGGAGTTTGCGGAAACTGGTCATTTCGTAGACCGATTTCAGGTTACGTGGCATTGAGTTCCAGAGCTGTGTGCTTGTATAGGAAAAGGTTGATGCATGCATTGATTTATATTTCAAGCCTTTACATTTGGGAGGATGAAGGTTGAGGAATGTGCGGGAGGATTTTTTTGCATTTCTGGGTGGTAGTTCTATTAGGTCCGACATGTAGGCTGGGGCGTCGCCATGGATGATTTTATGGACCAAGGTACAGAGGTTGAACGTGATGCGTTCTTTGAGTGGGAGCCAGTGTAGTTTTTCGCGAAGGGGTGTTGCGCTTTCGTATTTTGGTTTGCCGAATATAAGTCTGGCTGCCGTGTTCTGGGCTGTCTGGAGTTTTTTGAGTATTTGCTCTTTGCAGCCGGCGTAGAGTGAGTTGCAATAGTCCAGATGACTAAGTACCAGTGATTGTACCAGGTAGCGGAAGACATTCCTTGGGAAAAATGGTCTGACTCTTTTTAGTTTCCACATTGAGTGGAACATCTTTTTAGTTATGTTTTTTGCTTGATTCTCAAGTGTTAGGTGTCGATCAATGGTGACTCCAAGGATTTTTAGGGTGTCTGAGACTGGTAGACTTAGATTAGGTGTGTTGATGGTGGAACCATTTGCCTGGATATCTTCACCTTTGCAAGGATTTAGGACAGTTTAGAGGCCTCGGCTGTTCTCTGACCTCATCCTTGCATCTAACCATGTAGAGTTCCTCCATAGTTATTCCAGATTTTTTGAATACTATTCAGTCTTTTTGTCACTGCCACCACCACCACCTCTCCTGAGAGGTTATTCTATACATCCATCACACTTTGGGTGAAATGTTTTGTGTTACTCTTGAGTCTGTCTCTTTTAGAGTTTCATATACTGATTTCTTCTTCAAGGACTTCCTCTCCACTGAACAAGGTTCCTGTCTTGTACATCATACTTTTGAAACATTTGAATGTCTTCTATTATATTTCCCCACCCTGACTCCCCATCTCTTCTATCTTTTCCCGTTTTCCAGTGTACACACATTAAGTCTTTAGGTCTCATCCTACAAAAGCTTTTGATGCACATCCTGCACCTTTTTGGTCATCTTCTGTGGACCATCTCCAACCTGTTTATATCCTAAGAACATAAAAATTTGCCATATTTGGTCGGACTAAAGGTCCATAAAGCTTGCAGGATCCCAAAAAGTAGCAATTTTCCAAGCTACTGACACTCAGGTGTAAGCAATGGCTTTCCCCAGATCTACCTTACACAGCACAACAACAAAAAACATTTTTCGTGTGCTACTGGGCAAAAACCATTTGTCCTATACTAAATTCAGTGCGCGTATTCCAAATCCAAAGTCAGAATTGTTGTAACACGTCAGGAAATTTTGTTATGCATAAGTTTGTCCAAATGAATTAAGCACTCGGAAAGCATTGAATAATTTTTTACAGAACGAGTTTTACTCCAACAATTACCTGATCTACATCAAAGTTTTCGCAGTAAACAGCATATGAAAATGTAATGGAATAACAAAATTTCAAAAAAGTCTCGCATTCCAGTTTAAAAGTCTGTCTTCAGCAAGGCCCAGTATTGTTAAAAGTGCTTCAGGCATCTGCTTTTGCGTTTGTGACCGGTCATATAGTCCCCCATCATGTTGGGGTTCCAGCGGACTTGATATCTGTTCTTCATTGTAGAAATGTCTTTATGGAACCTCTCTCCATGTTCGTCACTTACGTGTCCCAAATTGGGTGGGAAAAAGTCAAGATGGGAATGTAAGAAATGCATTTTCAATGACATTCGCAGCCAAGTTGCTCATATGCATTAAGCATGTTGTCTACTAGTTCAGTGTAGTTTTCAGTTCGTCTGTTCCCAAGGAAGTTCTGCACTACTAGCACAAATGCATCCCAACCATTAATATTATAAGTGAATAGGCTTTGCATGTATAACTTAAAATCTAGACGCGTCAGGCAAATTTGGAGTTCATATTTGGAATCGGCAGGTTCAATTTAGTATAAATCACATGTTTTTCTCTCAGTAGCAAAATCATTGTTGCGTTGTGTAATAAGCCATATGGGAACAGATTAATGGGAACATTGGGCACTAAATTAATCCAGTGAAGAAGTACCTTAATATTTAGAGCAGCAAGCAAACCAGGTTCAAATCTCACTGCTGTTCTTTGTGACCTTGAGCAAGTAACTTTTAACCTGCCATTACCTCAGTTACAAATATTAAGTTGTGAGCCTTTCGGGGACAGGGAAATACCTGCTGTTCCCGAATGTAACCTGCTTTGAGCTGAAATAAGTGTGAGCCAAATCCTAATAAATAAATCCAGTCACTGCAGCAACAATCCTTTCAGTCCTCCTTGTGGAACCCTGCAATCATGAGCCTCAAATCTAACCACTAGGTGTCAGCGTTGCACAACAACTATGACTCCCTCCACCCGCCTAGCCCCGCAAAAGGCTACAGCCGGGAATCAAACCCGAGTTCCACTTCAGGGCAGTTCGGAGCACCGCCTGTGTCCCAGGAGATTTCTAGAGACAAAGTTCTGCCCAGAAAAGCAAATTTCAAGCATGAATTCTTTTACAAAGAGTTGGCAGAGATACAAACAGCAGGGAATGTGCATTTAAAATAAACTATTATATCTTGGCTAAATGTAGCTGGAACACTAATTACAAGCCGTTTGCATGAACAATGCCTTGTCAATGTCAACCCAGTGCTGACCTCCAATGAAACAGCTGGTTGAGTCAAGAAAACAACTCCAGGGGTTCCTGAACTCCCCAGAGAGTCAACACCATTGACAGGCTAACTGGAGCAGAGTGCTTCAGGAGCTCGACCTTCAGGTCCAGGGGTGTGCTGGTAAATTTTTAACAACAGGCTCTTTCTCTGGACGTAGACAGCTCTGCAGTTGGAAGGGCCAGGGGTGGCCGGGGGGAGCAACACTTGCCTCTCTCTCCTCCCTCCCTTCGTGCGGGCACGCTAGGCATACCTTTGCTGGCAGCCAATAAATGGACTGCCACCACTCCCAACATCTTGCTCTGAACAGCAGGCTGAAACTTCTCTCACATGCTCGAGAAGTCCCAGCCTGCTGCTCAGAGCTGGAAACAAGGAGCGGGGAGCAGCAGTAGTCTATTTACTTGGCTGGCAGGGCTCAGCTTCCCCACCAGCAAAGTAAAAGAGAATTCAGCAGGGGGCCCAAGCCCACATTTTGGGAGCCAGTTGTTAAAGTAGCCATGGAGGGCCCTACTTTAACAACCGGCTCCCAAAATTCTTAAAAACTTAACAACCGGCTCTTGCGAGCCTGTGAGAGCCTGCTCCAGCACACCACTGTTCAGGTCTTACAGTTGATGATGTGACTGAAGGTCCATTTTTCCCTTCTTGAAATGTGTTGCCATTGTAGATTCAGAGCTGAAGCCGTAGCTTGTGCGAGTCTCACTGTTCAACCAATATCTCATCCAAGAAGAATGGCAAGCAGGTTGGTCAGCATCATCGTAACTAACAGAAAGTGGCAATTTGGGACTTTATGTTTATGCAATGATTATTTTTGTGTTTCCAGTCAAATTAGCTCTTGAAGGGGTTTCTCCTCTATTTATTTATTTATTACATTTGTACCCCGCGCTTTCCCACATCTAGCAGGTTCAATGCGGCTTACAGAGTAAATAAAATTACAGAGTCTTGTGAAAATTACAAACTGTAATAAACATAATAATAGTGTGTTTTTAAGAATAAATGAACTGGATAAGGTAAACAAAGATAGGATAGGCAAAAGGAATAGGGACTGAGTGGGGTATGGTAGGAAAGAATGGGGAAGAAAAGGCTGGGGGATGAGTATAAGGAGGTAGGGAGAAGGGGTCTAGGGTACAATCAATGTCGGAGTCATTATCAGTGTCAGACCAAAGTTAGGTGGGTGGGTTGATAACATTAAGTTGGGTTGTTAGTGTAAGCTTGTTTGAAAAGATGTGTCTTCAACATTTTTCTGAAGGGTAAATAGACGTTAATTGTTCGGATAGATCTTGGCAAAGCATTCCACAAAGCTGGCTGCCCAAAAAGGAGAAACTGGATGCATAGTAGGTTTTGTATTTAATTCCTCTGCAGTTGGGAAGGTGTAAGTTAAGTTAAGTTCGTGAGGACACTGATCAGTAACTAATACCCAGTGTACCTGAACGTAACTCACCTTGATCTACTACTTCAAAAGGTGTGAGCAAAATTCAAATAAATAATAATATTTTGACTAGTAGAGCCGCCTTACACTGCCTCGTGGTAGGTAATGCACTGCGAAAGTGCAGAGAGTGGGAGAGCGACCAAGGATGCCAGAAACTGGAGGATGTTCGTTAATGAAGAATTTTATTAAAAGTTTCATTAACGAACATCCTCCAGTTTCTGGCATCCTTGGTCGCTCTCCCACTCTCAGCACTTTCCTGTTTTTACCGTGGGGTGTTTGATTTCTCTGCTTGCCGGCGGATCTCCTCCCAGGTAATGCACTGCACCATTTTTAACAACCTTTTTAAGATTATTTTCCAGAAGTGCAATATTTCTCTTTCCTTTGTTGTAAAAAGTACCTACAAGGTGTCTTGGGGACAAGAGAAATTAAGAAATGTTTAACAGAAATATTTAATAGACTGAGTTCTGTAGTCCTGTGTTAAAGAATGTATTCGATGTGTCTTACTCTATATTTGACATTGATATTTGTTCAGTAACAGAGTGTCATTCAGAAAGATGTTTTACAAAGCTGCTATCGTTGATTTATGCAGAGAATTGCGGACAGAATATTTGATTCAGAGCCAGGTTCCATCAGAGGAATGAATGTGTGAAACAGAGGCTCTAGACTTGTACTTTTAGAATATCAGAGCTTTAAATCTGCACTTGGGCCAGATGTACTACAAGGCTTTTGCCACTGTGTGCCTGTGAGATATGCTTCTTGATGTGAATTCATTTAAAACAACCTTGGAAATGTCAATGATATTGTCCCATGTTGTTTCATGTTATTTTTTCCCAAAATGACAAGGATAAAGCTGAAATGTTTTCATGTGCTTAATAGTGTGCATGCTTCCAAAAGAGCGTGCACTTTTCACAGTGTGCACTTTTCATAGTGTGCACTTGTCACAAAGTGTATACTTTTCACAAAGAGTGTGCACTTTTCACAGTGTGCACTTGTCACAAAGCATGTACTTTTCACAAAGTGTGCACTTTTCATAGTGTGCCCTTCTCACAAAGCATGTACTTTTCACAAAGAGTGTGCACTTTTCACAGAAAGTGCATGCACTATTTGCAAAGGGAGCACACTTTCAGAAAGCGTGCATACGCTTTTCTAATAGTGCTCTGATGTGTGAATTGTGTGTGCACAAATGCACTATCAAAAAAGTGTGCACTCACTTTGCAAATAGTGCACACTTAACAAAACAGCAAAATGAAAATTCCCTTACACAACACAGGAAACTAAACAAAACTCACCATTACATAATAGTGCTTAATTGCCCTGTTGTCACACATGTTTGTGTACACGTAAGCTGTGAAAAGGCTGGTATTCGGTATATTTACACACTCAAGTAGTACATGAATGCAGGTGCTCAGTTATAAAATGTTTTTTCCTATGCCTAATCCAAATATTTTATTTAAACACTATTATCCTGAATATAACAGAATGTATAGGACTGAAATATTTCTGTGATGCAGATTTGACGCTAACTCATGCAATGCTGTGATTTTTGTTTTCATCCCAGACAAAACGAATTAGTTCAGGGCCCCTTTTACTAAGCCACGTAGGCGCCTCCGCATGCCCAACACGTGCCAAAATGAACTTACCTTGTGGCTCTTGCGGTAATTATATTTTTGGCGCGCGTCTGCAAACTGTATTTTTTATTTTCGGACATGCATAGCAGATGTGCACCAAGTGGCATCTGATGCGCATAGGTCTTTACTGCCCAAATTCTTTACCGCTAGGTCTGTGGCTGGCAGTAAGGTCAGAGAGCTAAAATGGGCACGTGGCAATTTTGATTTTGCCACACGTCCATTTTCAGGGGGGAAAAAAAGAGGCCTTTTTTTTACAGTCGCGCTGAAAAATGATTCCGCGCGCACCCAAAACCCACGCCTACACTACCGCAAGTCACTATTCATCTCGCCTTTGTAAAAGGACCCCTCAATTTGTTACCTATGAGTTTTTAGGACCCTCATCATTGCGTATGAAAAAAAGACCTCTATGTGGTCTGCAAACCTCACAGTGTTTTTGGATGCTTTTTCTTGGGTTAGCAGACGAATTGTGACAGTCCGCACAGGATGGGGGGAAATTCCATAAACGGTGCTGGGAAGATCTGCTCTAAACGGTGCACTGCGTGGAGCGCCCTTCATAGAATACTAGCTTAGCGCGGATCTCACACCTAACTTTGGGCACGGCACTTCCTCCTGAAACTTGTTGTAAATGCTGGCTTACAACTAATGACCGTATTCTAAAATGTCGTGCCTAAATTCTGGGGATGCCCTTGACCCGCCCATGCCCCTCCCAGGGCCACGCCCCCTTTTCAGTTGCACGCTATAAAATTTAGGTGCTCATTTTATAGAATAGAGCGCAAGGCAGATCTATGTGTAAACCCAAATGAGTTGCGAAGTAACACCAGTTATTGAATCTTAGGTGCCCTCGTTATAGAATTATCCTGAAGATGCACAAACCCGTATAGGTTGTTTGCGATCAACTGTTTTTGTATATAAGTGACATAAATTGCTAAAAACGGAGTACGGAGCAAACGTTTTTCAGTTTTATTCGTTCTGTTTCAGAAATGTGTGCTGTATTGGCCAGAAAAAAGGGGAATATATGGAAAAGTTGAGGTTCTTGTCAACAGTGTGAAGGATTGGGACTACTACACTGTCCGCAACCTTACGTTAAAGGTAAATATTGGTGTCATAGAGGTGAGATATAGACTGGAGTGGGTGGGCCTGTTACAAGAAATGATTTATTTTGGGGGAAAGAGCTCTAGAGCACTCGCTACTGTTTATAATTTAAGAGCAGGCGCTGTATTTATAAGTTTTAGGATATTAATTTCTCCACCAATCACCAAAGGTGATAATTGCAATAGATTAAATAAATTAAGTTTATATAAAAGATACCATATACTCAGAACACAAAGAGACCGTATTTTTAGCTTCAAAAAGGTTTATTTTAAAATACAATTTCACACGAGAGGTAGGTTTTTAAAAGGATCTTAAAACAGAGAATTTGTGCATAAAATAGAACAAAGTAACAGGTAGGTTAACTCACAGTCCTTGTTACAAGCATGCTGTGGTCCAGCTGATTGATGAGCACATGGTCAGGACAGGAGCAGGGCTTCTGCAGTGAGTGGATCTGAGTTGCTTGCAGCTGGAGAGAGAGAATCTGTGTTGCAGTTGAAGGGAAGCATCTGCTTGACTGGAACAGCTTCTATCTTTTATACTCTTGCAAGCTGCAGGAAGACATGCCATGTGTATCTCTGTCCTGGTTTCCTGGTTTGCACACGACCCTTGGGCATTTGCAAAGCATTGTGGTATCTTGGTCTCATGTCTTATGACATCACAAGACTTGCTGTCTGGATTTTGCTGACAAATGGTTTATTGTAGTGCAGGGTTTTTCCTGCTTGAATTTCTGTGATAAGATTTGTCTGGGGCAGCCAGCAGGTGTCCTTTGTTTTTAGTAGCTGTATTTCACACCTTTCCCACCTGCCTGTCTCCTTGCCTCTACTGGATACCTTTGATATTTGTTGTGTTGATCAGCCAGGCTTTTTTGATCAGAGGAAGAGAGTCAATTTAACCTTGAGGCAGTCTCTTACTTGAGAAGTCTTTTGTTAAAGGGGGAGGTGAGGTCAGCAGTACCTTTGTCTTTTAAATGTTCCCCAAAGGGAGAGGGAAGAGGGCTTTGGAATGAAAGCCAGTTCTGCTGCAGTGTCAAATATACATTTTTAAAAGCTGCACAAATATATTGGTGTATATATATGTATCTGATCCAACACAACATCATGCTACACATTTAATTCTAATGATTGGCTTATACCATAACAGGCCCAAAATTTCACCTCTGCCCCCTCCCCAACTAAAGAAAATATTCAAATTTAATTTTCTCCTTCCTCTAAAGTAAAAGAAATACCTGTGTTGGCAGCGATCCCCAAGCACTGCCAGCCAAAGACCTCCTCCCCACCAAATGAACTTGTGTCTTGGACAACTGGTGGCAGTGTCCCCAAGCTGCCACTGCTCAGTTTCGCGCATCTGTGAAAACTGAGCATGCGTTAGTGGGGGGATGGATGGACCTGGAGGCTGGCAGTAGTGGCTCGGGGACATTGCCGCTGGTCACCAATGATGTAAGTTTGTTCAGCGATGAGGAGATCTTCAGCTGGCAGGGCTTGGGGGGGATCCCTGCCATCCATACTACGAGAGGACAAAGTTTGGGTGGGCCTGAGCCTAAAGTGGGCGAGCCCCAGCCCACCCAGGCCTACCCATGGCTACGCAACTGGCTCACTCCATCTGTAGGTCTCCAGATGTCCATAAATGGAAGGAGTCATCTCCAGTTGCTTCTGCTATTTTTCAAAATGGTGCCGACCTTGAATCGGACATCTTGCAGAGTGGCACCTACCGTTCTAAGGCAGGTACCATTTTGAAAAATAACAGTAGTGGGGTAGAAACAACTGGGGCAAGCTACTTTGTAGAAGATGGCAGGGAGGAAGTAAGAGGAAGGAATAGAGACTTCAGTTTTTAAATTTTGCCACAACTATTTTTTGAACAGGTGGGGAGGGAGCCTTTTATTTCATTTTGCTTTCCTCATGGTCTTATTTTTCTACACTGCCTCATTCATATTACTATTTCATTAAAAAAAAAAAAAAAACCTAAAAAACACACACACAAAAAACTAATGAATTAATATGCTCATCCCTAGTTTATCTAATTGTAAAAAACTGTAGGCCTAATTCACTAAGGGTATCTTTTACTAAGGTGTGCTCACATTTTTAGTGCATGCTAAAGTTGTGGGCATGCTAAACGTTAGAGACGCCCATAGGAATGCATTGGCGTCTCTAATGTTTAGCACGCCCACAATTTTAGCATGTGCCAAAAACATGAGCATGTTTAAAGAAAAGGCGGCTGAGGGGAGATATGATAGAGGTCTATAAAATAATGAGTGGAGTTGAACGGGTAGATGTGAAGCGTCTGTTCACTCTTTCCAAAAATACTAGGACTAGGGGGCATGCGATGAAGCTACAGTGTAGTAAACTTAAAACGAATCGGAGAAAATCTTTCTTCACTCAACGTGTAATTAAACTCTGGAATTCGTTGCCAGAGAATGTGGTAAATGCGGTTAGCTTAGCGGAGTTTAAAAAAAGGTTTGGACGGCTTCCTAAGGAAAAAGTCTATAGACCATTATTAAATGGACTTGGGGAAAATCCACTATTTCTGGGATAAGCAGTATAAAATGTTTTGTACGTTTTGGGGATCTTGCCGGGTATTTGTGACCTGGATTGGCCACTGTTGGAAACAGGATGCTGGGCTCGAAGGACCTTTGGTCTTTCCCAGTATGGCAATACTTATGTACCCTATAAGGCTTGTCTGTGGGAAAGAAAACCTAATGAAGTATCGTCAATTTTGCTCTCAAAATACAGTTCGTAAAGTTGTTGTTCTATTTGTTTTGTCATATAGAATATAAAAGAAAAAGAAAATAGAATAGAATTGCAGTAACATTAACCCTGTGCTTAACGTGACTAGGTTTTTAAAAAAATAATTATTTTTATTGACCTTTTTCAAATATAAAACAAACCTTTTCAAGACAGAAAAACAATTACATGAGTACATTGTACAATTGGCAAAGTTGAGTTTTACAAATAACAGATTACGACTGAGTAATAGGAGAAAGAAAAAGATGTAAAGTTTTCCATTTCTTAAATCCGTCTGGAGGACCCAATGAAGAATAAGCAATAGACCGTTCATATTTCTTGTATGACAAAATCAAGTTCCACCAGATATAGACGTTCACTTGAGAGTTGTCCTTCCAATGTGAAATAATTAATTTTTAATGCAACGGATATTAGAAAGTCAAACAAAAATAATTTATCTTCATCTGATAGGAAAAAATGGAATACAAATGGACTTCCAGATTATAAATTTTGGTAAAAATGATGCCTGGACACCAACTAACACTTTCAGCTTATTCCAGACATCAGACCAAAAAAGAACAAGATTAGGGCATGCCAATAAAAGATGCGTATTTTTGTCTCTTTTACTGATATTCAGCAGGGAAGCCAGTCACGCACCGTGAAACATTATTGGTACACATCTTGGCCTGACCATAAGACTCCCGACAGTGCTCAACCTCTTCTACAGCTCATGTTGGATGTGGAAGAGGACATGAAGGCAGCATCTTCCAGAGGACCTGTGGTAGTGCACTGCAGGTAACTTCCATGTCCTGAATAGGGTGGCCAAGGCTGAGTGGAGGTGTAGCCTAATGGTTATTGCAGTGGCTCTTGACCCTGCCAACTTGGGTTCAATTCCCACTGCAGCTCCTTTGTGACCTTGGGCAAGTCACTTAACCCTCCATTGCTCCAGGTACAAAAAAAAAAATCTAGATTGTGAGACCTCTAGGGATGGAGAAAGCATCTGCATATAATTTATTTAATTGGATTTTGCTCACACCTTTCTCAGTAGTAGCTCAAGGTGAGTTACATTCAGGTACTCTGGATACTTCTCTGTCCCAGGAGGGCTCACAATCTAAGTTTGTATCTGAGGCAATGGAGGGTTAAGTGACTTGCCCAAGATCACAAGGAGCAGCAGTGGGATTTGAAGTGGCCACCTCTGGATTACAAGACCGGTGCTTTAACCACTAGGCCACTACTCCACTTGATATTCAGTGCCGGTGCCTGGACATGACCTGGCACTGAATATCGGGGGATAATTTAGCCAGCGACGATCATCGTTTCAAAAACCGCTGTCCGCCGCTGGCTGAGTATTGGGGGATAGGTCTCGATGCATAAAACAGGAGCTGTAGTAAAATAGCATGAGTTAGTGGTAAAATAGCACGTCTTAATGGCAGCCTTTGTACAATCACTACCTCTGTTGACCATTAAAATATAGTAAAACATTCCATTTGTAAAGGTATCCATTTGTGAATGTTGGGATGGCTCACTTCTCTTTTATGTCTTCAAATTTCCAGTGCTGGGATAGGACGAACAGGCTGTTTTATTGCTACCACTATTGGCTGCCATCAATTGAAGACTGAAGGTGTTGTCGATGTTTTAAGCATTGTCTGCCAGCTGCGAGTTGATAGGTGGGTTTGTATTCTGGAATTTTCCTGGTCTTTCACTGCAAGGTTCTAAAATCAGATGAGATGACTTCTTGTTCTGAAATACTTTTCCTATGTAATAATTCTCACCTCCAACGTTCTAAAACCTGGCTGCCTGTGTCCGTAACTTGGGTCTCCGAAGCCTCAGCTGAAGTCACTGCAGGGGGAGGAGTAGGAGAAGTCTACTCCTCCCCCTGCCTACGAACCAGCTCTCACTGCCGCCCCCCCCCCCCTCGGCGCATCACCCAAGCCCTACCCCTCCCCCAACGCGCATCACCCAACCCCTACCCCTCCCCCTCCAGCTCAAACCGCATACCGCTCAGCTCACCTTCCCACGGATGACAAGAAAACAAAACAAAAGCGGAAAAAAGAAGCAGTGAGTGAAGCGCTGAAAACAACCCCCCCCCCCTCGGAACACCGGTGCCGCCAGTGAAGCGCTGAAAAGCCTCCCTGCCGTCAGAGAAGCGCTGAACACACTCCCTTCTCAATTCAGCTGGCGTTCGTGACAAAAATACAAGAAAAAACCCGCACGCGATGAACGCCCTCCCTCCACAGTTAACGCTGTGCTGGCTAACGCACACAAACACCGAAGAAAGGTAAGCAGGGAGGGCACCATCGCTAAATACAATAATCCCTGTCTTCAAGTAGGACCCAAGAGGGGCGGGGCCTGCAACACAGACATAAGGAAAGCAAGGGAAGGAGGGGGTCATGGAAACCACTTCCACACACACACACTCTCTGTACCTCTCTGTCTCACAAACACAGACACACTCTGTATGGTTAAAAACAAAACACAAAAAACCTTGCTAGCGCCCATTTCCTTTAAAACAGAAACGGGCCTTTTTTTTTTACTAGTAATCAATATATTACATCCACTGCAAGTAATTTATTTTCTGTCCTGTAGGATTTTAGAGATGTGCCGTCTTTTGAAATGTAATTCAGCCCCACCAATTAAACCCATGCCCTAAACTTCATGAAGAAAGTGCCTGGGTTTGACCCCATCTCCCTCATGCAAAGTCCTGGAGTTTAAGGGGAGCAGGTTTTCGGATAGGTGCGTGACAGCCAGTAAAGTTAAAAGGATGAAGAGAAAGCCAGAGGATGGCTTCTTTTTTTTTTTAAGTTTTGGTAGCGGGGCTGTCTGCCAGGGTTTATTGTGTGTTTTTTGCCAGTACTGTGCACTAAAACATTTTAATGCATGCTATTGGTAAGGCCAACATGGGTCCCTTTTTGGGACCTTGTCAGGTATTTGTGACCTGGATTGGCTACTGTTGGAAACAGGATGCTGGGCTTGATGGACCTTTGGTCTGTCCCAGTATGGCAACACTTATGTACTTGGGATTCTGAATGGAATCTTGCTACTCTTTGGGGTTCTACATGGAATGTTGCTACACTTTGAAATTCTGCATGGAATCTTGTTATTCTTTAGAATTCTAGAATCTTGCTACTCTTTGGGGTTCTACATGGAATGTTGCCACTCTTTGGGTTTCTGCCAGGTATTTGTGACCTGGATTGGCCACTGTTGGAAACAGGACACTGGCCTTGATGGACCTTCGGTCTGTCCCGGTATGGCAATACTTATTTACTTATGTAAATCAGGACCACCAGTGGCCCAACGTGGCCGCCGGCGGTAGTTCTGTCCGAGTGCATGCCATTTCTGGGGGAAAAAGAAAACTCCTTGAAATGGCTTGTGTGTGCTGGTAACCCGGTGGTAACTGGGCATCGCCACGCACTACCTGGTTACTGTGGGTGGCGGTAAGGGCTCCCTACCACATGGCCACGCAGTAAGAGTTCTCTTATCGCGTGGCCATGTTTGTCTGGAGGCTCTTTACCCGCTGCGGTAAAAAGGGCGCTGGTGTGCAGGAAAAACAACTCGTGCAGCTAACCCAGGACTCTTTTTCCTGCAGCAAGGTAAAAGGACCCCTGAATGCAAAAAAAAAAGAAAAAAAAGAAAATAACAACCAAAAAGAAATACGAAATAAAAAAACACAATCACAATTGTAGCAAAGCAGTTTACATAAAAAATTGCAAAATAAAATATATGAAAAAAATACAGAACAATGTAAAAAGTTACCCACCCAGAAAACTAATAAAGCAATTCCTTATTCTCCAAAAATTCAAACAAAGTCAGCACTTTAAAGAGTCTTCCAAAGCATAGATAATTTGTCTCTGCATCAGTGGCGTTCCTAGGGGGGGTTGACACCCGGGGCGGATCGCCGATGAGCCCCGCCCCCCCGGGTGCAGCGCCCCCCGGTGCAGCGCGACCCCCCCGGCGAAAAGACACCCCTCCACCCCGGCAAAAGAACCCCCACCCCGGGGTGCACACCGCTGGGGGGGGTGCCGCGCGCCGGTCAGCTTCGTTCGTTTCCATGCTCCCTCTGCCCCGGAACAGGTTACTTCCTGTTCCGGGGCAGAGGGAGCATGGAAACGAACAAAGCTGATCGGCGCGCAGCACCCTCCCAGCGGCGTGCACCCGGGGCAGACCGCCCCCACTGCCCCCCCCCCCCCTTGGTACGTCTCTGCTCTGCATGCATTTCAGAACACTTTTTTTTTCCATAATTTTGGACCTGCTTGTTTTCCAGTGGATACTAAATGTATCCAACATTGGAAGCAGAAGAAGATGGTGTTGTAAAGAATGAAACACTCTAGCCGGACAGTAGGACCTCACCAGACCAGCCAAATAATGAGGAAGACCTCTGTAATAACATTTATAAATGAGGCCTAAATCTAAATCTAGACTGAAAGCCCACCTCTTTAACATTGCTTTTGACTCGTAACCACTTGTAACCACTCGCCTCCACCTACCCTCCTCTCCTCCTTCCTGTACACATTAATTGATTTGATTTGCTTACTTTATTTTTTTGTCTATTAGATTGTAAGCTCTTTGAGCAGGGACTGTCTTTCTTCTATGTTTGTGCAGCGCTGCGTACGCCTTGTGGCGCTATAGAAATGCTAAATAGTAGTAGTAGTAGTAGGCCTAGTACCTTTGAATGGATCCGTGCCTCAACTATTAGCCAATGCAACTCCTGACACGGAGGTGTCACATGACGTATTTCTCTTTTCTTATGATTAACATGATGGCCACATTCTGTAAAGTCTTTAAGCGCTTTAAAGTAAGCGCAGGCAACCCTAAATACTGAATTACTGTAATCAATTTTTAACGAATGCATCAACAGCGTGAACTTGTCCCTCTCTAAAAAAAAAAAAAAAAAAGGCAAGGCCTACACAGAAGATGGAGAAGCCAAAAACAAGATTTCACTCCAGGCAAAGTCAGTAGGCAGGCAGCAGACAGAAGAGTAATCCAGGTACAGGCAAAAGTCAGTAAGGAGGGACAAGTAGATAAGAAGCAGACTACAGAGTTAGTAACACCTACCAAGGTAGAAGCCGAAACACAGAGGCAAAGGAAAATAGTGCTGGCGTCTGACCTCAGCAGAAACCAGCAGAGAAGGGAAGCTGCCATAGGACAGGAGATAACAAGGAGACAGACAAGGGCCAATGAGAGAGAGAGAGAAGGGAATCCAAGACAGCCAATAGGCTGGGGATCAACAGAGGGAGGAGACCAGTAGCCCGAATGTCAGGGTTGGCCAATCCTCAGCAATGCAGAGGGTGGACCGCAGGGCGAAGCACCGGGAAGATGGATGGCAGAGCCGAGGACATGGGCGGATCAAAATGGAGGGGAGTCTTGCGCTTCTGGAGGAAACCGCCGCTGCTGCCGAGGCGGGAGGACTCGTGTTGCCGGGGGAAGTCGCGCAGCAGGCAGGGGCCGCCGAGGACGCGGTGAGGAGCATGACAGGCACACTGAAAAATGGATCTGCGCGTGTTCAAAACAGGCGCCTACGCTAGTGCAGGCCATTTTTCCACACACCTTAGTAAAAGGACCCCTCAGTGTCTTATGCCGTCTGCATTTTTGGCAATGCAAAGTGCCCAACATCACAGTGTCTTCAAAAAAAAAAAAACAGAAAAGTTGATTTTTAATAAGTCAAAGTACCATTCTTTGTTCTGTAATGAATCATTGTGGTATATTATTTTCCTGTGCTCATGGGTTAGACAGGATGCATTGCAAGCAGTTAGAGTAATAGGCAGGAAAAGCTGCTCTCTGTTCTGTGATCTAATAGTCACACAGGGTGTGAACCTTTTCAACATTAGGAGAACAAAAAGCATGAAATATGTTGCACTTAATACCCTGCTGGCAGCATTCTTCACAGCCAGCCTGTTGCAGGTATTTGAGTTCGAATGCCATATACACGCTAATATATAAAGTCTCCATTTAGTAGGGCTGATAAGGAGTCTATGGCAAACAGAGTTAGTACCAGCTGACGGAAGCCTTTTTTAATGTACCTTTTCCATTGATTAATTAAAAAAAAACTTAAATAAGATACTCTAAGAAATATACATGACAAATTCACAAACCTGTGGAAGGAAAGAGGAAAGGGAAATGGGACTTGATATACCGCCTTTCTGAGGTTTTTGCAACTACATTCAAAGCGGTTTACATATATTCAGGTACTTATTTTGTACCAGGGGCAATGGAGGGTTAAGTGACTTGCCCAGAGTCACAAGGAGCTGCAGTGGGAATTGAACCCAGTTCTCCAGAATCAGAGTTCGCTGCACTAACCACTAGGCTACTCCTCCATTCATTCCACCAATAAGAGCCAACCTCATCAGTGATGTCACAATGGCTTGATTGCCCGATACTTGGCTCACTTCTGATATTGTGATGTCATAAGGGAAAGTAGGAAAGGGAAATGGGACTTGATATACCGTTTTTCTGTGGTTTTTGCAACTACATTCAAAGCGGTTTACATATATTCAGGTACTTATTTTGTACCAGGGGCAATGGAGGGTTAAGTGACTTGCCCAGAGTCACAAGGAGCTGCAGTGGGAATCAAACTCAGTTCCCCAGGATCAAAGTCCACTGCAGTAACCACTAGGCTACTCCTCTACTCAAAAGACAGGACAAAAAGATTTTTCATCGTCTAAATTATTTAATCATTTATTTATAATTTTTCATTTTACAAGGGTCACTTGCAAACAGTAATAGAGAGATGACTGTACATTAATACAATATTAGAAGAAAACAAATCTCAACTAGATAAATGGATTATATACAATCTTTCTCTTTCTTAGACCACAAAATAAATAGGGAGAGTGAAATCGTCTAAATTATTTTATTTATTTATTTGTGACATTTATATCCCAGATTATCCCAAACAAGTTTGAGTTCAATGTGGCTTACAATAAACAGTATAGGATACATAACAAAGAATAATGCATAAGAAAGTAATTTGTTATAAGAATCCAATTTTACAATACAGTATCATAAACACACTGGGATAACTATGGAAGTTTAACATTTAGAAAATCTATTATGAATGAGAAATTGTACATGAAGCAAAGAGAAAGTTAATGGTAAACAGAGTAATGATCAATTCAGGTAATAATTAATTGTTTGAGATATGGTTGTTCTTTGTGAGGGTTTGTTTGAATAGGAATGATTTGAGGATTTTGCGGAATCTAGTATATTCCTGGATACTTCTTATTTTGGGTGGGAAGGAGTTCCACCATTTGGTTCCTAAGTAAGTGAAGTCTGCAGAGTGGACAGTTTTGTAGATCACTTTTTTGCAGTTTGGGAGGTGTAGTCTGAGATAGTTTCTTGCCTCATATTTAGTGTTTCTTTGAGGTACGTTTATTAATGGTCCCATATAGTCTGCCATTTAAGATTTGAAAGATAAAGGTGCAAAATTTCAAGGTGATTCTCGCTTTGATGGGAAGCCACTGTAGCTTATTCACCAACCTTATTCAACCTAATGATGACACCTCTAGCTAAATCGCTATCCAACCAAGGTCTTAATCCGTATATTTATGCAGATGATATCATGATATACATCCCGTTCAAGCATGACCTAACAGAAATTGCAAAAGAAATCCAACATAGCCTCCAAATAATGAATTCATGGGCGGAAAAGACACAGTGTCTCATCCTATCCTCACAATACAACTCAAACAAAAAACAACACTATATACACCCCAGACTACACTCTTACGGTCTCCGATAGTTTGAAAATCCGGGGAGTAACGATTGATCGAAACCTTACACTAGAAGACCATGTGAAAAATACAACAAAGAAAATGTTCTACGCCATGTGGAAACTTAAACGAATCAAACCCTACTTCCCAAGAGACACATTCTGCAGCCTAGTACAGTCAATGGTGTTAAGCCACCTAGACTACTGCAACGTAATATACGCGGGTTGTAAAGAACAAGTCATTAAGAAGCTTCAGACAGCCCAAATACGGCAGCCAGACTTATATTCGGGAAAGCAAAATACGAAAGCGCCAAATCGCTAAGAGAGAAAGTACACTGGCTTCCACTAAAGGAACGAATTGCGTTCAAAGTATGCACCATGGTCCATAAAATTATACATGGAGAAGCTCCGGCCTACATGTCAAACCTCATAGACCTACCTGCTAGGAATGCTAAAAGATCAGCCCATACATTCCTCAACCTCCATTACCCCAACTGCAAAGGATTAAAATATAAGTCCACCTACGCAACCAGCTTCTACATTTGCACACAGCTATGGAACGCACTCCTGAAGACCATAAAGACAACGCAAGATCTAACCATCTTTCGTAAACTACTGAAAACGGACCTATTCAAAAAAGCATACAACAAACAATCATCCTAACTTCTAAACAACAACAACAACGAAGAATAAGACCGAAACGACATAACCACTGCCCAACACTATTACTCTCACCATAATACCATCATCTGAGCAACTACATAAAGCCGACACCTACACAAGACCACAATGTATTCTTCTACCACATACATACGCACTTGATTGCAAAACCACGTGTTAACAAGTACGCAAGCACACAATGCATTCTTCTACCATGTATGTACGCACTTGATTGCAAAATCATGTGCATATCTCAAGTCCGGAAATGGCAATCGCCATAACGGCAAATGTAAGCCACATTGAGCCTGCAAATGGGTGGGAAAATGTGGGATACAAATGCTACAAATAAATAAATAAAATAAAATAAAGGGGAGGCACTTTCAAAATGAGAGATTTTATATATGAACCTGGCTGCAGTGTTTTGAGCTGGTTGGAGTTTTTTCAACAGGTTCTCCTTACAGCCAGAATATATAGCATCACAGTAGTCCAAATAGGATAATGTTAATGATTGTACCAATAATCTGAATGTTTCTGATGAGAAATAGGATCTGATCCTTTTCAGTTTCCAAAGAGACCTGAAAGATTTTGTGATTACTGAGGAAACTTGAGAATCATAAATGTTAAATGTTTGTCTATAATTATTCCTAGGATTTTCAGGTTATTGTCAATGGGGAATGAAGTGCTGTCAGTTGTGAAACTGTTGTAGTCGATTTGATGACCACGAATTTAGTTTTTTTTCTTTATTTAGTTTTAGTTTGGATTCTGAGGCCCAGGTTTCCATCAGATTTAAGCTTTGCTGCCAAATCTATGGCTCTTGGTAGCAAATGAAAGTTCAGTGTCAAATGTCTATCTCTATTGCAAAGCTTTCTCGCTAATGTGCAACAGATCAAGTGTAAAATGGTAACTGCGGTCAAACTGGCATCGCACTGCTTGTTCACACCTTAAAAATATGAGGAGTCACCTTAGATATCCAGCAATCCTTTGAGTCACTTTAATATCCCATAAGTGCTTTGGGGCATTACATCTGATCAGAACTTTTAGATCTATGTTGGATAGGTTTTCAAGGCACAAACTTGTGTATGCATTAATAATGAATAGACTACACTACGTTAATGCTCTCTTTAATGGCCTACCACAATGCATGATTTAATAGATGGCAGTCCATCCAAAATGTAGCTATTAGGGTTGCCATGGGTGCTAAGCGTTCTGATAGGATCTCATCACTTCCAAAAGAAGCACATTGGTTACCGTGTAAATTTCAAATGCAATTTAAGTTGTTAACTTTAACCCACAAAGTTCTTTATGCAGGACATCTGCAATATTTAACAAACTCATTCATCCCTTACTGCCCTTTATGGTCACTTAGGGCCCTGTTTACTAAGCCGCACTATAGGCGTGCTAGCGATTTTAGCACATGCTAAAAATTAGCATGCGCTACCGCTAGAGACACCATCCTATATAATAAAATGCACCTTCAACATTCTGAAGCCGACTGCATGGCTGAGGCATTCCTGCTCTCTGTATCCATCTCCTGAATTGACATCACCTACTTCCGGGTTCGTCACAAGCAGAAGTGACCAACCACACGAGGTTTCTCGGCTTCAGAATGTTGGAGGTGCATTCTGTTAAATAGGATTGGTCAGTTCCTTTCCTATATAATAAAAGGCACCTCCAACATTCTGAAGCTGACTGCATGGCCGAGGCATTCCTGCTCTCTGTATCCATCTCCTGAATTGACATCACCTACTTCCGGGTTTGTCACAAGCAGAAGTGACCAACCACACGAGGTTTCTCGGCTTCAGAATGTTGGAGGTGCATTCTATTAAATAGGATTGGTCAGTTCCTTTCCTATATAATAAAAGGCACCTCCAACATTCTGAAGCTGACTGCATGGCCGAGGCATTCCTGCTCTCTGTATCCATCTCCTGAATTGACATCACCTACTTCCGGGTTTGTCACAAGCAGAAGTGACCAACCACACGAGGTTTCTCGGCTTCAGAATGTTGGAGGTGCATTCTGTTAAATAGGATTGGTCAGTTCCTTTCCTATATAATAAAAGGCACCTCCTACATTCTGAAGCTGACTGCATGGCCGAGGCATTCCTGCTCTCTGTATCCATCTCCTGAATTGACATCACCTACTTCCGGGTTTGTCACAAGCAGAAGTGACCAACCACACGAGGTTTCTCGGCTTCAGAATGTTGGAGGTGCATTCTATTAAATAGGATTGGTCAGTTCCTTTCCTATATAATAAAAGGCACCTCCAACATTCTGAAGCTGACTGCATGGCCGAGGCATTCCTGCTCTCTGTATCCATCTCCTGAATTGACATCACCTACTTCCGGGTTCGTCACAAGCAGAAGTGACCAACCACACGAGGTTTCTCGGCTTCAGAATGTTGGAGGTGCATTCTATTAAATAGGATTGGTCAGTTCCTTTCCTATATAATAAAAGGCACCTCCAACATTCTGAAGCTGACTGCATGGCCGAGGCATTCCTGCTCTCTGTATCCATCTCCTGAATTGACATCACGTACTTCCGGGTTCGTCACAAGCAGAAGTGACCAACCACACGAGGTTTCTCGGCTTCAGAATGTTGGAGGTGCATTCTATTAATAGGATTGGTCAGTTCCTTTCCTATATAATAAAAGGCACCTCCAACATTCTGAAGCTGACTGCATGGCTGAGGCATTCCTGCTCTCTGTATCCATCTCCTGAATTGACATCACCTACTTCCGGGTTCGTCACAAGCAGAAGTGACCAACCACACGAGGTTTCTCGGCTTCAGAATGTTGGAGGTGCATTCTATTAAATAGGATTGGTCAATTCCTTGAAGCACAGCCAGAGCTCAGCGTCCTGCACAGTAACGCACCAGAGAGAGGGGGGGGGGGGGCCTGACACCAGAGAGAGGGAGGGAGGGAGGTATCTCTGTCACACACACTCTCTCTCACAGTCAATGTCTTTCTCTTTCTCACTCTCGCACACGGTCTCTCACACACTCTGTCTCACACTGTATCACATTCACTCTCTATGTGTCACACAGTCACTCACTCACTCTCTTGGTCTCATACACTCAGTCTCACAGAGAGTCAGTGTCTCACACACACTCTCTCTCTCGCACACACTGTATCTGTGTGAAACACACTCTCTCTCTCACACTGTGTCTCACATACGCACTTGCACACACTCTCATTCTCACACACACACACACTTGCACATTCACTCTCTCTCTCTCTCTCACACACAGTCACTCTTACATACACTCTCTCAAAGATACACACTCCGAGGAAAACCTTGCTAGCGCCCGTTTCATTTGTGTCAGAAACGGGCCTTTTTTAATAGTATATAAATAAACGTGGATCCCTGCTGGCTGAATACTGCTTCCTAAAAGCCTTGTTTTGTGCTATGTTTATGGAGAAAATGCTTAGTAAATAGGACCCTTATATCGGAAACCTGTTGGGCAGGAAAATAATCTGTACGCTTGCTTGTAACATATCTCTACGGCAATAATATAAGCTGGTGCCTAGAGATAGGCACCGCCCATGTGTGTCAAAGGTGCCATTAATTGAGAATTAGTTACTCATGTGCACTAGGAGTTATTCTATAAGGTAGGACCTAACTGCAAGAGGGGTATACACGTAGGCAGAGCATGGGCGGGCCATGGGCATATTTCCTAGTTACACACATCACTTGGCGTGCCAACTAGTGCCTGCCATTGATATGGCATAAGAGGATGTGGCTGAACATGGGGGGGGGGGGCAATGCCAACTTATGCTAGTATTCTATAACGAAACTGTGACGCCAAGATGCCATTGTAGAATCGGTGCTACGGATGTGACATTGGGCACCTAGACTGAGGCACCAATTTCTAGAATTGCCCCTCTTGAGACTGAATTTGGAAAAGGACTCGTAAATCTAAATCTAGATCCAAGGCATTTGAGCCTTGAAACGGCCTGTTGTAACTTGAAGCAAGCAAGATTGAACTGGAAGGCACAAGTAGGGCACTTAGATTGCCAGCACCTGCTAATGTAATTTTTTTTGTCCTAAGGTTGATGTGGGCAAGGCAGACAGGTAGACAGTGATGACTAAAGAAGGTCATAGAAGGAGTCTAGAGATATGTAATGGCATAAAGAGAACGTAGGTTGATGATGAAGTGATGCAGACAGAGGGTTGACAACTCAGTTCTTAATAATGACTGTTACACATCGTAGTCGAGGGGAACCTTCTCCAAAGAAAGAGTATAAATGGCAATGCTGAATTTACCTTTTAAATGACATTTTTATGTCCTTTTCAAGTAACTGCATTATTCGTGCTCTATTCAATCATGGCAGGTGTCATGTCACCCAACAGATCTCAACATAGAATGATAACATTAGATTAAAACAAAAGAAAAAATTGGACATTAGCTATTCCAATCATTAGGACCTGCTGAAAAGCAATTAACAAAAACAAAGACAGGTAACTAGATATTTATTTATTTGTGACATTTATATCCCACATTATCCCAAACAAGTTTGAGTTCAATGTGGATTACAATAAACGGTATAAGATACATAACAAAGAATAATGCATAAGAAAGTAATTTGTTGTAAGAATCCAATTTTACAATAACAGTATCATAAACATACTGGGATAGCTATGGATATTAACATTTAGAAAATCTATTATGAGTGAGAAATTGTACATGAAGCAAAGAGAAAGTTAATGGTAAATAGAGTTATAACCAATTCAGGTAATAATTAATTGTTTGAGATATGGTTGTTCTTTGTGAGGGTTTGTTTGAATAGGAATGATTTGAGGATTTTGCGGAATCTAGATATGCAGATAACAGGAACAAAACATAAATACGACAGCAAATAAAGACTTTACGGCCTTTCCAATCTGCCCATGTGACCTACTGAGCTCTACAGTCCCTTCTTTTCCCTCAGAGATCCCAAGTAGATTGAACATAAACGTTTTGAGTGGTAGAATGATCATGTTTTTTCCTTCTCCCACTCAAATTTTTATTTCTTTTCTACCCAGGAATTCAGATACTGTCCTTGTTTCCACCACCTGCACTGGGAAGCGTATTCCATAACAATGCGCGTAACTTAATTAGTTAAGAAGCTAATCAGCACTAATAATTGGATGTTAACAGCCAATTATCAACAGCAATTGGCATTAATTAGAATTTACGCGCACTACTTGCAAGGCGTATTCTGTAATGTGGTGCACGTAAATTATAAGTCACGTGGTTGAAATGTGGGCATGGTTATGGGCGGGTCATGTTCGTTTCTAAAATCTACGCGTGTTCTTATAGAATACACCTGCTCCATACCTAATTTATGTGTCAGGATTTACACCAGGATTTACTTGGCGTAATTGACCACGACTAAATATAGTCATGCAGACCGGCACTTGGCATAATCCATAAACTGTGTGGAAATGCAGGCTTATTCTATTTTGGTGCCAAATTTATGGGTATGATATATAGAATCTGGTCCTATGTGGAACTGACATTTCAGCCATTGTCCTGTGGCTTTCTTCAGGGGGTGCTGTGAGGTCTTTAGTTTGGGTTCTCAAAGCTGATTGGTGGGATATCCTCAGAAAAGAAGATTTTGGCAAGAACTTGAGACAAGAAATTTTGGGGCCATTTTACTAAGCCAGTTAACTTCCGAGTTTCCGCGTGGCTACTGCGTGGTCCGGGTGGTAATTTTATTTTTGGCACGTATCCACTATGTGCGCCAGAAAATAACTTTTATTTTCTGTTGCGCAGCAGTACCAGGCGGTAAAAGGCATTTGACACATGTAGACCATTACCGCCCGGTTAACG
This sequence comes from Microcaecilia unicolor, assembly GCF_901765095.1. Classification (NCBI taxonomy): domain Eukaryota; kingdom Metazoa; phylum Chordata; class Amphibia; order Gymnophiona; family Siphonopidae; genus Microcaecilia; species Microcaecilia unicolor. Next base: position 8,935,483 of record NC_044039.1, on the reverse strand, counting down.
CGTGAGACCTTACTGCTAAGTCAACGGCTGCCGGTAAGGTCTCAGACCCAAGATGGATGCGCGTCAATTTTCATTTTGCACGTCCATTTTCAGTCAACTGTGCGCTTGAAAAATGGATCTGCGCACATCTAAAACACACGCCTACGCTACCACCGGCCATTTTTCAGCGCACATTAATAAAAGGACCCCTTGGTTGGTTACAAATTTGGATTTTGACGGGAAAGTTCATTGGTCACAAAATCCAAATTTGGAACCAACCGACTTCCCCACAAAACATTTTCTGCCTTCCTGAGGAAACTGCCCACCCGCAACCCCAACCAATCAGCTTTGAGAACTCACTATATAAAGACAAAATTCAGACGACTTCACAGATCTCCCTGAAGAAAGCCACAGCACGGTGGCTGAAACATCGGTTCCACTTACTCCGACAAAGGAAAACCCAAGCAACCGCAACCACCTCGATGCCAGCCGTAAAAAGCCAAAGAGGATATTTTTTGTGTAGTTTTATGAATAGAATCTGTTATGATGTCCAAATAAAAAAAATAATTTAAAAATACCTTTTCACCGGTATCATTTTGTGGTTGCCTTTACCGTTTATGACGGCAAGACATGTGCAAGAAACGAAATTGAACATTCTTTTGCAAGCCTTCCAAAGAATGTCGATGTGCTTTCTTTATACAGGGGTGGAATGGTTCAAACGAGCGAGCAATATGAGTTTGTGCACCATGCACTGAGTCTCTACGAAAACAGACTTTCTGCAGAAGCTGTCCAGTGAAACACCGAGGTACAGATCAGAATAAGAATCAGCCTTTTAAGGTACTTTGTTCCTTCACCTACCAGCAGTATGTTCACAGAGCACGGTATGCTGTGGTGGAAAACAATTCAAGGTTAACCTGGGATAGAATCGCAGATAGTTCGACAACGAAGGGTCTGAACAATGGACAGTTGCTGTAAAAGAACATTACAATTTCCAAAATAAGTTATACCACGAGGGTACTGTGACGATAACTAATGTACACGGATTAGATTTGTTCCTGTTTTATGCCATACAGAACGTACGTACTGCAACTACAGTGAAATGAGCTATGGGATTTCTTCTGGAGAAACGTGTATGAATGCTCCAGCGTTTGCAAAATCCTCTGTCTTGTGACTGGACTGTCCGCTGTTAAAACTGTACCTGTTAAGTGATTTTATTATTTTACTGTGCGGTGAGCTTGTTTTCTCGCCCACTTAACGATTCTTGCGGCTAACGCTGCAAGCGCTTAATCATAATTTTTAACAACAATATTCCTTGTTTTCAAAATCAGTTACCGTTTTTTTTAATGAAAGTGTGTTCTTTGTACTTCGGTCTGTTCAATGTGTGTTTATAGTAGGTTTAACAAAGCTGTGACAAAGCACAATAGCCCTTCGGTCCTGTGTGTTTGCATTTAATTCATGCTGTGGATTGGTTTAGAAACTGCCTTCTACTTTAGACCTAAAATATACCGTGTGTTTGTAAAATTGTGTGTGTTATTTTACTTTGACAAAAAAAAAAAAAAAGAATCTTTGTAGCAAACACAGACCGATAAGGATTTTGACTATGTTTTTGTCTTTTGTGAGTTAAAATTATGGAAAATGTAATGTCACTTCCTACAAGATCTGTCTGACTGTGGAAATGTGTCAACCCTGGAGCAAATTGCTGCCTTACACTTCTCTGTCAGGATTTGATCTCTCTTGGCTGATTACGAAGTTGTCCGGTCTGCTCACAGCGAATACCTGAAGGTTTGCGCAAGTTTTTAATTCAATAATGTTAACCACAGGAGCCGACTCTGTGGGTGCTGTGGGTGTTGAGCACCCCCAATAATTTTGAAAAGTTGGCTCCTATGATGTTAACCTTCATTCATACCGCCAATCAGGGCTTTTTTTTTTGAGGGGGTACTTGGGGGCAGTGGTGTGCTGGAGCCGGCTCGCACCGCTCACAAGAGCCGGTTGTTAAATTTTTTAACATCTTGCGAGCCGGTCGTTCTGCAGGGCGAGCCTGCTCCAGTAAACCAGGTAAGCAAGGCAGGAGGGCGCCACAAGCTATACTTACCAGGTTTCCCTCACCTCCCACCACTGGATCTCTCACTGGCTTTTGAGGCGATGCTGCAAGAAAGGAGCGTTGTCAGGATAAGAGTCTTCTCTTCTCGCACACCCTCCCCTTCTCTTCTCTGAACCCAACACCTTCTTCCTCTTAGCTCTTGAGATGGAGCCCAGGGCGGGCTGTATGGGGAGGGGCTGCTTGCTCTGATTGAAGTCTTTATCATACTGGTGGCCTTTGCTAAACTGAGTACCGGCACCTTTTCCATTATCTGCTAAAATTGACCCATGGACCCCAAGTTTTAATGAAAGAGCTCAGGCTCTTCACACCAATTCTACCTTGTGACAGGTTGCAGGAGGCCTGGCTATTGTGGGGTGGGTCCCTCAGTGATCACCCCGTCCCTGAAGGGTGGCCTGGCGTTTGAGTACAGGCACCCTTTTTGGTTAGAAAAAACTCACTGCTGCCAATACTTTACACTTGATTTTAAAGACATGGATACTTTTCTTGGGTCCAGTCTAAGATGCTATGATGTTGTAAATTTTCCTTTTCCAATTTGTCAAAGCAAAGAGTAGCCGCAGAGATTTGCGCTTCCTTTTCCCGTAGATACTTTTTTCCCCCCATCAAGTAAGAAAGAAAAGAAACAAGAAAAATACTTTTTGAAAATATAAAAATGTGCATAGTTTAACCCACATATGCGATGGACAATTTTCAGAGCGTTGTTTTACCTATATAAGAGCCATATATATCAGTAAATTGCTTGTGAAACCTGGCTTCCTGTACATCCTATAGCAGACATGTTTATCCACTCCTACGATCACCTTTCTGTCCCCATGTGCAACTTTCTTTCAATTAGACCCTTTATTCTTTAACTCCTGTTACTCTGTCTTATCTATCTTTGTTTACACCCTATGCTGTCTATTAAAAAGGTTTATCGCATATTGTGTTGACATTGTAAGTAGTATACTATCCACCTTATAATTGAAAGAGAAAAACGCCTAGATTTCGACCCAAATCGGGAGATAGACGTTTATCTCACAAAAATGAATAAATCGGTATAATGGAAAGCCGATTTTGGACGTTTTCAACTGCACTCCATCGCGGAAGCGTACAAAGTTGACGGGGGCGTGTCGGAGGCGTGGCGAAGGTGGAACTGGGGCGTGGTTATCGGCCGAGGAGAGATAGGCGCCTTTCGCCTATAATGGAAAAAAAGTATGCGTTTGTAGCTAGAATTTAGGGCACTTTTTCTGGACCCTGTTTTTTCACGAATAAGGCCCCAAAAAGTGCCCTAAATGACCAGATTACCCCCAGAGGGAATCGGGGATGACCTCCCCTGACTCCCCCAGTGGTCACTAATCACCTCCCACCACAAAACATGATGTTTCACAACTTTTTATTTTCACCCTCAAATGTCATACCCACCTCCCTGGCAGCAGTATGCAGGTCCCTGGAGCAGTTGTTAGGGGGTGCAGTGGACTTCAGGCAGGTGGACCCAGGCCCATTCCCCCCCTACCTGTTACAATTGTGCTGCTTAATGCTTAGTCGTCCAACCCCCCCAAACCCACTGTACCCACATGTAGGTGCCCCCCTTCACCCCTTAGGGCTATAGTAATGGTGTAGACTTGTGGGCAGTGGGTTTTGAGGGGGATTTGGGGGGCTCAACACACAAGGGAAGGGTGCTATGCACCTGGGAGCTCTTTTACCTTTTTTTTTGTTTTTGTAAAAGTGCCCCCTAGGGTGCCCGGTTGGTGTCCTGGCATGTGAGGGGGACCAGTGCACTACGAATCCTGGCCCCTCCCACGAACAAATGCCTTGGATTTATTCGTTTTTGAGCTGGGCGCTTTCATTTTCCATTATCACTGAAAAACAAAAACGCCCAGCTCACAAATTGTCGAATAAAACATGGACGTCTATTTTTTTCGAAAATACGGTTCGGTCCGCCCCTTCACGGACCCGTTCTCGGAGATAAACGCCCATGGAGATAGACGTTTTCATTCAGTTATGCCCCTCCACGCCAATGGTTCTCAAACCTGGTCCTGGAGGCACCCCGGCCAGTCAGGTTTTCAGTATATCCACAATGAATATTCATGAGATAGATTTGCATGCAGTGGAGGCAGTGCACTCAAATCTCTCTCATGAACATTTCCTTAAGGTCTGACTGGTTGGGTGCCTCCAGGACCAGGTATGGGAACCACTGTTTTATGCCATACTTTGAGGCTCATTTTCAAAAGAGACAAACGTCCAAAAAAGTGGCATAAATCTGCATTTGGATGTTTCTCTCACAAAAGCGTCCAACGTGGTATTTTTGAAACCAATTTTTAGACGTTTTCCTATGAGGTCAGTCAGAAGTGCATTTCAAATCACAAAGGGGGCATGTCAGGGGCGTGTTAAGGGCGGGGCTAGGCATTCCTAACACTTGAACGTTTTTTAAGGTATAATGGAACAAAACAAAACTGACCAGAACTAATGCTAAGAAGTTTTAAACTAGACCTGTTTTTATCAGGGGCCTAGCCAGACTTCGGCGGGAGGGGGGGTCCAGAGCCCGAGGTGAGGGGCACATTTTAGCCCCCCCTGGTGCCGCTGACCCCCCCCCCGCCGCCATTGCCGACCCCCCCCCACTGCCATTGCCAACACCCCCCTGCCATTGCCAACACCCCCCCGCCGCCACCACCACCACAAACAACCGTCTCGCCCCCCTGCCCACCCGCTGTCTGCTACCTCTGCTGGCAGGGGACCCCAACCCCCGCCAGCCGAAGTCGTCTTCCTTTGTTTGGTTTCTGAGTCTGACGTCCTGCACGTACAACATGCAGGATGTCAGACTCAGAAACCGAACGAAGGAAGAAGACTTTGACTGGCGGGGTTGGGGTCCCCCACCAGCAAAGGCAGCAGACGGCGATGGCGGGTTGACAGCGGGTTGGTGGCGGGAGGCGGGGTTGAAAGGGTCATCGGCAGGGGGGTCCAGGGCCAAATCTATGGGGGCCCAGGACCCCATGGCCCCACAGTAGCTATGCCCCTGGTTTTTATAATGAATAAGTCATTAAAAGGTGGCCTAAACGACTAGATGACCAATGGAGGGAACCAGAGATGACCTCCCCTTACCCCTCCAGTGGCCACTGACCCCCCTCCCACCCCCCAAAAATGTGATTAAAACCTAAGTATTATACCTACCAGCTTCAGGTATAATACTTAGGTCCATTAGAGCAGCATGCAGGTCCCTGGAGTACTACAGACAGGTGAACCCAGGCCCATATCTCCCTCTACTTGTTACACTTGTTGTGGAAACAGTGAACCCTCCAGAACTCACCAGAAACCCACTGTACCCACATAGTGGCCTAGTGGTTAGGGTGGTGGACTTTGGTCCTGGGGAACTGAGGAACTGAGTTCAATTCCCACTTCAGGCACAGGCAGCTCCTTGTGACTCTGGGCAAGTCACTTAACCCTCCATTGCTCCAGGTACAAATAAGTACCTGTATATGTAAGCCACATTGAGCCTGTCATGAGTGGGAAAGCGCAGGGTACAAATATAACAAAAATAAAAAATAAATAATAAGGTCTATTGTAGTGGTGTACAGTTAGGGGTAGTGGGTTTGGGAGGGGGGGTTCAGCAGACAAAATAAGGGTGCTATGGTGAGATTTGTATTTGGGAGCATTTATTTGAAGTCCACTGCAGTGCCCCCTAGGGTGTCCCGTTGCTCTCCTGGGATGTCTGTGTGGCCAGTCTACTACGAATGCTGGCTCTGCCTACATCCCAATGTCTTGATTTTGTGCGTTTTTCATTTGGACGTGTTTTCTTTTTTCAAAAATGGATGAAAAAGATAAATGCACAGCGCACAGAAGCATCTAGCAAATAGCCATTTTTGAAACAAAAAGATAGACGTTTTTGTGTTTTGAAAATGGCTATATTTCCCACTTGAATTTTGGACATTTTGAGCAAAACGACCAAAGTTGGACTTAGACATCATATCGAAAATATCCCCTCCACGTATTGTTATTTTCATATTTTTACTGCTGTAATTGTCTATTGCTTATGTTTGACTTATCCTTGCTGTGCACAAGCCTTGAGGGAAGTCCTTCAAAAAGGCAGTAAATAAATCCTAATACATAAATCAGGGCGTCGATATTCAAAAGGCTTTAACCAAGCAACAGAGGATCCCGTTGAGTTAAACCCCACTGAGTTAGCCAGCCGCTGATATTCAATGGCCCTTAACCAGATAGTGTCGCTGAATATCCCCACTAACCAGCCATCTTCTAACTGGTTAGGTTAGGGGTGGGGCAAACCAGGGGCAGAGTTAGAACGAAGCAGCAACCTACCCAGTTAATGGTGATATTCAGTCCGCTAACCGGCAAAATAATGCATAAAGTTAGGAGAGCAAAACATGAATATCGGGCCAGTGTCTGGTTAACTTCTGTGTTGGCGGACATACCAAGATATTCAATGTCGGAGATGCACAAGTCATGCCATTGAATATCTAGGCTTAAGTCAGCCTGTAGCTAGAAGCGACTAATAAGCCGTTTACCTCCTTGCACTGAATATTATTTTATTTTTAGCATTTGTATCCCACATTTTCCCACCAATTTGCAGGCTCAATGTGGCTTACATTTGCCATAATGGCGGTTGCCATTTTCAGGTAGCAGAATTACAAATGGTGTTGCGTTCAGGTGCATACATAGATGGTAACATACATGGAACATAACATACATGGAACAAATCATGGTATATATATATACCATGTGCATACATACATGGTAAAGAAGAATACATTATGGTATTGCATGAAGGTTCCTGAGTAATAATTGGATTATAACATACATTAGGTTGTCGACTATGGAGAGATCATATTCGACATTACCTCTCAGTAGCTTAATGAAGCTGATTAACTATAAGCTAGATTCGCTAAAGTGCTGTACCGTATTAATGCACACTAACAAGCATTATTTACTGAAAGTCCCATTTTTATGTAATGGAATCTATTTACTAATAACATTAAAACAAATCTGAGAAAATTTTTCTTCACCCAACGCAGAATTAAACTCTGGAATTCGTTGCCGGAGAACGTGGTGAAGGCGGTTGGCTTGGCAGAGTTTACAAAAGGGGGTTAGACGGTTTCCTAAAGGACAAGTCCATAAACCACTACTGAATGGACTTGGGAAAAATCTACAATTCCAGGAATAACATGTATAGAATGTTTGTACGTTTGGGAAGCTTGTCAGGTGCCCTTGGCCTGGATTGGCCGCTGTCTTGGACAGGATGCTGGGCTCGATGGACCCTTGGTCGTTTCCCAGTGTGGCATTACTTATGTACTTATGCACTAACACAATAGCCTACTTCAGCAAATCTAGCCCTATGTGTTATATAAATATGTTCCGTTATTTCACAGGAGATGCTTCACAAGTTAAATCTGATCACACTTTAGAAAGTGTTGTCACTTGTGTCTATTTTCATCTGTTAGACACTCATAACATATCATTACAGAAATTGACATGTTTACAGCATAACATGGGCTGTGTTTATTGAGCACAAACCGAAAATCACCTGCACCAGTAGGCTGTGTAGCGCTGTTTAATAAGTGTTCAGTTGCAGGCAATTGCAGTGCCTTTTCTTATCATGCTCGGAAAAGGTGCTCATTAAGGTACCTGGAAGCAGCTTTTACTTTAGAAGCTTGTGTTCACACATCATGCTTAACCTCACAGCATTTACAAAAGTTAAAAAAAAAAAATTAAAAACTAGATAGTAAGTCAATATGGAAGACTTGTGACGATCTGGTGTAAAACTCTCAAAACAATTGAATAGAAGGAAGTGCTCGTCATTGACTCTTTCCCCTCTGAAGGCGCGTTTCCTTCCTAGCCTTCGCTTCACTTATCTGGCTTTTCGAGAGAAGCATGGAGTGTTGTTAGAAGGAAAATGGATACTTTCTTTCAGGTCCTGGTTTTTACCTGCCTGTCTTTAAGGATCTCAGGTAAGTGAAGCTGCTACCTTGAAAGCTTGTCACAGCCTGTCCCTCCAACCCCCCACCCCCTTCCGTCTGACTGCCAGGAGCTTGCCTGCAGACATTGGGAAGTGTTCAGAATGGGACAGAAATGTATCCTGTCTCCAGGCTTAAGTACTGTTTAGAATTTCTCTATGAAAAAAAAGTGCCTCCCCTCATATTGGATCAGTTTTACAGTAGGTCTTTCAGAAGGGCAGTACTAAATGTCAAAGGTCTGCTTGATGATATGAGTACAAAGTCAATTTCCTTTTCAATATTTCATTCTTTTTTCTTCCTGAAGTCCCTGGGCTATGGAATCTGTACTGTGATCCTTATCCTAAGAACTAGATGTTGGAATGTGTAATACTGGAGTTTTCATGTCTTTAAAGAAGGAAATTAGTAGGCATGATACTCAAGAGTAGCACAAGGGAACCAGTGTAAAGTGTGCTGCTTAATGTGTTTGGTATAAAATTTCACAAGTACAGCTGGAACCTGCTATGAATTGGTTTATGCATGGCGCTCTGTCTTCAATTAGTTAATTAGGGGAGGAGTGCAGAGGGGGAGGGGAAGAAGGCAAGATTCTCCCACATGGTTGGAGAAGAAGGTGTCAGGGGGGGTGGGGGGGGGGGGAAACCAGTGTCTTAATGTAGAAGAGAAGGGAATGAAATTGTACAAGTAAAGCTGAAGAACACAGATAATCTGCTTCTAGGAAGATTTAGCGTTACGCATGTCCAGGAACGCTGGCCTTGCTTTGGAAAATCCCACTTGGCACATCATCTTAGTAATAGGAAAAGGAGGGGAGGGAAGGGATTTTGGAGTTTGCTTAACACCTTTTTCAGTAGTAGCTGGAGGTTACATTCAGGTACAGTAAATATTTCCCTAACTCCAGAGGATTTAAATCTAAGGGGGGCAGGTCTTCAGCCGGCAGTGGCCAGCATTTCTTTAAAGACTAAATTAGACCTGGATATTATTAGGTTCAGACCCCTCTCCGTGTGCTAACGGCGAATATACCCAGTCCTCAGCCTGGGTACAGCCGATATTCAACAGTCTGAATATTCTGCGGCACTATCTGGGTTTGGCCTGGTCAGCTTGATTAACTGGACAGGATCTTCTCCTGCCTGATTAAATCCTCTAGAACATTGACCCCTAAGTTTGCACCTCAGGCAATGGAGGCTTAAGTGACCTGCTGCAGTGGACTTGGAACCGGGCTTCCCTAGTTCCCAGCTCTAACCACTAGGCTACTCCTAGACACCATTACCCTGGTTTTGGGCAAAGAGGGGAAGTATCAAGTGGTCTCTGTAGGGTGTCAGACGCAGATCCACCATTAACGGGGCTTTTCTTTTTGTCAGTTTCTTTGAACAATAATATCTTCCCATTTCTTCTTCTGACACAGCGTATTGTAAATCATCAAAATTCATTTGGCATACAAAATTACCCAAAACAGTCATGTGTGTTTCTGTAAGTGGACACCTCCATTTAGATGACCCAATGCCACATGGTAGGAGCCTACTCTATACTGGAACCTAGGTGCCTAGGTTGATTGATTAATGAATGAATGAATGAATTAATTTAAAAATTGATATCCCATATTATCTTACAATCCTAGGCGGGTTCCATTATAGAATAAAAGTATCGGCCTATCAATTAGCTGCTCACAGTTACACCAATCATAGAGCTGCCATAACTTCAGGCACCTAAATGCGGCAGAGACACATGTAACTTACTTTATTCTGAAGTTATGATTGAAGTGGGAGCCCCACCCAAGTACCTCCCATGCTCCGCCCCCCTTGCAAATACAAGCTACGTAAGTTAAGTGGGTATAGCGCCAACTTACTCCGCTAGCACTTACATAATATGGTCCAGGTTCTTTATATGGCGCCTAAAAAGTCAGCGCGGTAAACCTTTCCGCCTAAGAGTATTCTATAAGCGGTGTCTAGATTTTGGCGCGGTATATAGAATACGCTTAGTTGATATCCTAGCGCCTAAAACTACACGCCTCCATTTACATCAACAAAAACATGGTGTAAATCCCGGCGTGTAGATTTAGGCGCAGAGGGCCATATTCTATAACAGTGCGCATAACTCTTGGAATGCACGTTTCCCCGCCCGTAACAACTCCACATTTTGCCTGTGCGCAATTAAAATTTAGATGCAGTGTGTTACAGAACACACTTAGCAAGTCGTGCATGTAAATTCTAATTATTGCCAATTAGTGCTCATTATTGCTTGTTAAGTGCTGTTAACAACGCTGATTGGCTTCTTAAGTCAATTAAGTTACAGGCATTGTTACAGAATACACTTTTATAGAATCCAGGGGTATGTGTGCAAGGGCTAGTATTCTGAACGTTTACCCCTGACCTGCCCATGCCCCTCCCATGGCCACATCTCCTTTGGAGTTGCATGCTATGAAAATTAGACACCCATGTTATAGAATAGGGTATAGGATAGATACGTGCCTAATGAGTGCCAATTAAGTATTATTGATTATCACCAATTAAGCCAATTATGTTACATGCAGATCTTGGTTCCATATTTAAAATTGACTGTCCTGCTGTGGGAAACCTATACAGAATTTTCCTGACAATACACGTGTAAATGCAGGCACCCAGCTTATAGAATTGCCCCTTGTGAGGCCCCGTCATATATGTCAGGCCTAATAGACTTACCAGCCAGGAACACAAAAAGATCATCACGTACATTCTTGAACCTCCATTACCCCAGTTGCAAAGGACTTAAATATAAATCGATATATGCATCTAGCTTCTCCTACATCGGCACGCAACTATGGAATGCACTTCCAAATGCCATAAAAACAATGCACGACTTGATAGCCTTCCGGAAATTACTGAAGACCAACCTGTTCCAAAAGACTTATCATAATGATCCTTCATAAATGACCTGACTTCAAAACTCTACCAGAACAAGATAACATTGAACTCCTTATACTTGTTTACTTCAATTACTTTGTCACTAAGTGAACGTTATGCATTACTCCCTTACTCCCTTATACACCTGTTATGAACTGTTTATACACTTACTTTAATTTATTTTACTACTGTTTGTGCCCTAAACATTATAATACCTTGTATTTCTCATTCCGTAAGTGGCGATAGCCACTACGGCTTTATGTAAGCCACATTGAGCCTGCAAAAAGTGGGAAAATGTGGGATACAAATGCAATAAATAAATAAATCAAACAGGATGCCATCTTTTGTGGTGGGGGTGGGGGGTGGGAAGGTACAGAATTCTACTGTTCGGTCCAATCACGCATCTCAACCCTGATCACAAAGATGATACATGCTGTGTAGTGCTTGCAACTGTTTTTCTCAATGTGGCACATAGACTTTTCTTTTGGATTTTTATGGATTTTTCATTTTCCAGAGAGTTTTCTGATCGTCCATGTCCAAAAGGATCAGTGCCTACTTCAGACCAAGGTGGTAAGCGTGAGCAATTGTAGTATGGCCAACAGCAACCAGCAGTGGATGTGGACAAAGGATGAGAAGCTGCTCCATGTTAGATCGGGCCAGTGTCTAGGCATCTCCAACTTCTCAGCTGCACACTCCCGTCCTGCCATCTTTACTGACTGCCCTAAGGCACCCAGGTGGACCTGCCATGACAGTGAGGGGCTCCTTGAGGTAGCCGAGACCTATCTCTTTCTCAAGAAACAGGGCCACAGAGCAGTGGTTAAGATGGGCAGGAAATACCCTCATAACTGGAAGAAAATAGAAGTCAACGAGAAGGGAGATGCTGTTTATCAAAGTCTGTGCCTCAAGAAAGGTGAGCTGTCTCTTTAAGGAAAGGTCTCAGGTGTTCTTCTGATGACATTAGTGTCTTTTTACACATATTCAAATGTTTCCATGCTAAGGTAAAATTAAGGTCAAGGAAGAGAAAAGCCTCCACAACAGTGAAACCAGCAAGGAAAACAACGGTGATGACCATGGTCAGGAGAGAAAAAAGCCAGGGGGGTCCAAATGTATATGATTCCAGGTTTACTGTAAATCATCAAACTCCATCCGCCATTTCCTTTCAAAGAAAGTGGCAGGATTTCTTGGTTGGATAAAACTCCAAGAGTTATAAGACTTACTCCTGATTTTATATATACATTTGGGAGACAGCAGACAAACATGGCCGTCGGGTCATTTGTATGCCAGATGATTTACAATTAACCTTGAATCGTATGCATTTGGAATCCTTGGCTTTTTTCTCTTCTCACTTGGTCGTCACCACTATTTTCCTACCTTGGAGCTAAGGTGTCCATGGGAAATTCATGTATGGAGATCTAAAGGTGCATTTTCTAGCACATAAAGGCATTACAGATTCAATATAAGGATAGTTACTTTATTTCAAACCAAAAAAGAATCTTTCTTCCAAATGAGTTTGCATCTTCCAAATTGTACTTGATTAGGACAATGTTGGCTCAGTTTGAGTAATGTATAACACCCTTCCCTCCAGTGCAAAATTCTCTACCTTGGACCCAAAAAGAAAGCACCTCGCTACCTTCCTTTCTTCTCTTCCATCGCATCATCTTTTTACCGGTCAGTTCATTCAGCGTCCATTACTTCAGTCACAATCAACAACCATCCCTTCAACAATTGTTCAACTAAAGCGCTACAGAAAGACTCATCATGCTTGCAATAAGCTAAAATCAGTGCGGCACGCTTAAGTTTCAACTATCTACAGTAATTTCCTTGTTTGTTTATTTGTAATAAATAGTTGGAAATTAAGAAAGCAAGTCTTCTCATGTTGATGTTGATCTGGTTTAGCTTGCTGTTTATCAGCACATGGGGATAGTGAGAATAGTAGAGAAGGGATAGTGAAGCATCATTAGTGGTATGTTCATGTCAAGGCTGACTGTAACCAATCTCTTAATGTGTAGGAGAAATGCATTTCCAGGACTGCACCACAGGCCAGAAGAACTCAATGCATGAAAGTTCAAATGTCCCCCACCACTGAATCTCTTCATGACCTTTGGCATTTCCCTTTTTCTCCTTATACCTTGGATGAGGGGGAACTTACAGTTGGAGCAGCAGGTTCAAGGTTTTACCCACTGATATGAATATTAGTTATGTTCATCCCTATGAAGAAAGACTAAGGAGGCTAGGGCTTTTCAGCTTGGAGAAGAGACGGCTGAGGGGAGACATGATAGAGGTATATAAAATAATGAGTGGAGTGGAACAGGTGGACGTGAAGCGTCTGTTCACGCTTTCTAAAAATACTAGGACTAGGGGGCATGCGATGAAACTACAGTGTAGTAAATTTAAAACAAATCGGAGAAAGGTTTTCTTCACCCAACGCGTAATTAAACTCTGGAATTCGTTGCCGGAGAACGTGGTGAAGGCGGTTAGCTTGGCAGAGTTTAAAAAGGGGTTAGACGGTTTCCTAAAGGACAAGTCCATAAACCGCTACTAAATGGACTTGGGAAAAATCCACAATTCCGGGAATAACATGTATAGAATGTTTGTACATTTGGGAAGCTTGCCAGGTGCCCATGGCCTGGATTGGCCGCTGTCGTGGACAGGATGCTGGGCTCGATGGACACTTGGTCTTTTCCCAGTGTGGCATTACTTATGTACTTATGTACTCTTAGCTCACTGCTGTAAGGAGGTAATTTTCATTCACCCACCTAGGTGCAGAGGTTTTGGGTAGTTTCGAACACCCTGACCCAGTAGACAATTTTCAAAGAAAACTATGAATGTTGTATTAATTTTGAAAATCCACCTATGCAGGTGCCTAGAAACAAATGCACTTTTTAATGCTTAGGAAAAACTTTACTCTACTAACCTTCTTAATGCAAATAAAAGTGTGAGCTGTGAAACCCACATGTATTCGCTAGTTGTTTTTAAGATGAAGAAGATTAACCAAGGTAAATGGTTTTGCAAATTATCCTGTGAAAGTGTTTGTACGGTGTAGGTGCCAAAACAAAAACACGGACAACCTCTATGTTAGGAAGACCAAACAGGAAAAGTAGAGGCTGTCCAAAGGACGAATTCAACACTGGAGATGTTATGGAGAAATACTTTATTGATGCTGACACTGAGGGACCCGACACGATCTGTGCTTCGGCGTATCACAACGCCTACATCAGGGGTCAAGCGAATAATTAATTGGAAAGAACCTATATTCAAAACCAGCAAATATCAAACCGAAGAACTGCGATTCAGTCAGACTGACTAAAAGACATCTATCTATCTACTTATCATTTCTATAGCGCTACAAGGCATACGCAGCGCTGTACACCATACACAAGACAGTCCCTGCTCAAAGAGCTTACAATCTAAGTAAGACAGGTAAACAGACAGAACAATTAAGGGTAAGGGAATAAAGAGGTGAGGATAAAGGACAGGGTAAATGAGTTAGGAGTCAAAAGCAAAAGACATACACAAATAGACTGACACTCCAGTGGTAGATCCAAATTTCCACGTGCCAAGCCAGTGTTACCAATACTGCTCTTTTGTAAAAGGGACACTTAATGTGGGAGCACTTAGCGGTGCCCCTGTGTTAACCTTTTGGCTGGTCGTGCACACTAATTAAAATATTAGTGCATGACCAGCAATTAAAAATAAACAAAAAAGCCTTAAAATATGCTGCTTTGCATCTGGGCTTAGGGCACAGGAAAGTCCTGCATTAAGATGCACTAAGCCCAGATTTAAGTACATAAGTACTTAAGTACATAAGTTTTGCTATACTGGGACAGACCGAAGGTCCATCAAGCCCAGTATCCTGTTTCCAACAGTCGTAAATCCAGTTCACAAGTACCTGGCAAGATCCCAAAACAGTATAATACATTTTATGCTGCTTATCCCAGAAATAATCAGTGGATTTCTCCGAGTCCATTTTAATAATGACTTACGGACTTTTCTTTTAGGAAGCCATGCAAACCTTTTTTTAAATCCCGCTAAGCTAACTGCTTTTACCACATTCTCTGGCAACAAATTCCAGAGTTTAATTAAATGTTGAGTGAAGAAATAATTTCTCCAATTCATTTTAAATTTACTTCTTTGCAGCTTCATTGCATGCCCCCTAGTCCTAGTATTTTTGGAAAGCGTAAACAGACACTTCACATCTACCTGTTCCACTCCACTCAGTATTTTATATACCTCTATCATATCTCCCCTCAGCCGCCTTTTCTCCAAGCTGAAGAGCCCTAGCCGCTTTAGCCTTTCCTCATAGGGAAGTCATCCCATCCCCTTTATCATTTTCGTCGCCCTTCTCTGCACCTTTTCTAATTCCACTATATCTTTTTTGAGATGCGGTGACCAGAATTGCGCACAGTATTCAAGGTCCAGTCGCGCCATGGAGTGATACAAAGGCATTATAAAATCCTCATTTTTATTTTCCATTCCTTTCCTAATAATACCTAACATTATATTAGCTTTCTTTGCTGCTGCAGCACACTAAACAGAAGGTTTCAAAGTATCGTCAACGATGACTCTTAGATCATTTTCCTGGTCGATGACTCCTAACGTGGAACCTTGCATCACATAGCTATAGTAAAAGTACTACTACTACTACTACTATTTAGCATTTCTATAGCGCTACAAGGCGTACGCAGCGCTGCACAAACATAGAAGAAAGACAGTCCCTGCTCAGAGAGCTTACAATCTAATAGACAAAAATAAATAAATAAAGTAAGCAAATCAAATCAATTAATGTGAACGGGAAGGAAGAGAGGAGGGTAGGTGGAGGCGAGTGGTTACAAGTGGTTACGAGTCAAAAGCAATGTTAAAGAGGTGGGCTTTCAGTCTAGATTTAAAGGTGGCCAAGGATGGGGCAAGACGTAGGGGCTCAGGAAGTTTATTCCAGGCGTAGGGTGCAGCGAGACAGAAGGCGCGAAGTCTGGAGCTGGCAGTAGTGGAGAAGGGCCATTTACTACTACTACTATTTAGCATTTCTATAGCGCTACAAGGCATACGCAGCGCTGCACAAACATAGAAGAAAGACAGTCCCTGCTCAAAGAGCTTACAATCTAATAGACAAAAAATAAATAAAGTAAGCAAATCAAATCAATTTATGTGTACAGGAAGGAGGAGAGGAGGGTAGGTGGAGGCGAGTGGTTACAAGTGGTTACGAGTCAAAAGCAATGTTAAAGAGGTGGGCTTTCAGTCTAGATTTAAAGGTGGCCAAGGATGGGGCAAGACGTAGGGGCTCAGGAAGTTTATTCCAGGCATAGGGTGCAGCGAGACAGAAGGCGCAAAGTCTTGCATTAATGCAAGCAGCATTACAATTAAAGATCTTACTGTGCTGGGTGTTTGAAACATGAGTGTTGGTTATGGTCTACTGAAATTATAATCTTACTCCTATGTGCCACACACCTTATAATTATAACAATGAAATAACTGTGGTTAAAAACTGCTAAGGAATTATTAAACCAGCGATGAGCTAAAAGGACTAAGGTGATGGTCATCTGCAGAGCAGCGCATCTTGCAAGGACATTCATAAGCCCCTCAGGCCTGGTGCCAGTAGCGTAAGGTGCCTGGTATGGCTCTGCAGCTCTTAGACACAGGAAGGTAATTGTGTTATCCAACAGCAACTCTTAGAGTAGAGTTTAAAGATTGTAGTAGTGGATGCCAAGGCCACCATATTCCCTGCCTTTCCCTTTGACAAGAAAAGGTTGATCGAACTGTAAAATAAAGAAAAGAGAGACAGCAGGAAGAAAGAAAATTAGGGAACCAAATATTTATTATTTATTTATTTACAGCACTTACAACCCACAATTTCCCACCCAAGGGTAGGCCCAATGTGGCTTACAACAATCTACATAAACATACAGCAGGCAAGGTCAAACAGTAAATGTTCTAGAAGTATAATGGGAAGGACAGAAGCGAGATGAAGAAAAAGAGAAGAAGCAGAGGTGGTAATATGACAGCAGGGAAGACAGTTCAGAAAGTAGAGGTGCCAGACGGTAGTGGTGTGATATATGCTTCTTCCTCTTCAACATCAGCAAAATTCGCCCTTTCCTCTCTGAACACACCACCCGAACTCTTGTCCACGCTCTCATTACCTCCCGACTTGACTACTGCAACTTACTCCTCACCGGACTCCCACTTAGCCATCTATCCCTCCTTCAATCTGTTCAGAACTCTGCTGCACGTCTTATATTCCGCCAGAACCGATATACTCATATCACCCCTCTTCTCAGGTCACTTCACTGGCTTCCAATCCGATACCGCATTCAGTTCAAGCTCCTCCTTCTTACCTACAAATGTACTCAATCTGCTGCCCCTCACTACCTCTCTACCCTCATCTCCCCTTATGTTCCCACCCGAAACCTCCGTTCACAGGACAAATCCCTCCTCTCAGTACCCTTCTCCACCACTGCCAACTCCAGGCTCCGCCCATTCTGCCTCGCCTCACCCTATGCCTGGAACAACCTTCCTGAGCCCCTATGTCAAGCTCCTTCCCTGCCCATCTTCAAGTCTCTGCTTAAAGCCCACCTCTTCAATGCTGCCTTCGGCACCTAACTCTTACCTTCAGGATATCCGGACTGCCCCAAATTGACTGCCCCCATCGTTTCGTCTACTCACTTGTCCTTTAGATTGTAAGCTCTTTGAGCAGGGCCTGTCCTTTTATGTTAAATTGTACAGCGCTGCGTAACCCTAGTAGCGCTTTAGAAATGTTAAGTAGTAGTAGTAGTAATATGTTGCTCCAAAACACACTTTAGTATCTAGAAAATGGGATTTATTTACAAAGGGTATACAGTATACAATTTAAGTAACGAAAAATTGAATTGCATACAATTTAAGACAATCACAGATGTAGGGGTCCTTTGACCAAGCTACAGCAAAAAGGGCCCTGCGCAGGGGCTGTTTTTCCTGTACTCCAGGGCCCTTTTTCTTGCAGCAGGTAAAAAGCCCTCCCAAAAAATGGCCATGCGGCAAGATTACTCTTATTGCATGGCCATGTGGCAAGATTACTCTTATTGCATGGCCGTTCGTCAAGATTACTCTTATTGCGTGGCCATGCGGCAGGGAGCACTTACTGCCACCCATTGAGGTAGCGGTAAGGGCTCCCACGATAACCTGGTAGTAACCGAGCAGCGCACGGAGCTGCCTGATTACCACCGAATTAGCACCACCATAAAAATTCCAAAAATATTTTTGTTGTGCGTTCGAGGTGCAACTACCATCGGAGGCCACGTTGGGCCAGCGATAGCTTCGGGTTTCCATGCAGCCACCCTTTAGTTAAAGGGCTCCTGTGTTTTAAGGTTTGTTTCAAAATTGATATACTGCCAATTCCAAATTAGGTCTGGGCAGTTTACAAAACCAAAAAAACAAGAAAAATGGAAATCAGCACAAACCTCCAAAGATATCATATAAAAACAATCATAAAAGCAAGTAATCAAACATGCATCAGTTGCCCGCTTCATTAATCCACTGAACCCTAACCCACAAACAAGAAAAATCCTAAAATAGATGGGACTTTGAAAAAGCCCTGTAATTCTTATAAGATAGTTCTGCCCAAATGTGAGGGGCAACTTGTTCCAAAGAGTGGACACCAGTGATCAAAAATTACCATTTCAGGTGGATGCCAGTTGAGCACATTTAACCGACAGAACTTCCAGTTGACAGTCAAGTGACCTAAGCATCCTCCCAGGAACATAGGGAATCACTAAGTCAGACAAACAGCCATCCCAGAGAGCCTTATATGCTAAAGCAAGCAGGTTATTATTTTTCAATAAAAAATGAACACATATAATAACGGAAGCTGCTAAATAAGAGAATATGGAAGGAATACAGGAGCAACAAAGGAAAGCAGACAGAAGGGAAAAATGGGTGATCAAACAAAACGGGAAAAAAGGTTTAAAGAGTGTTGTGGTCTTTTGGGATAGGCTTTACTAAACAAATAAGTTTTACAAATATAGTGCACTTATGTGCATAAGTTACAGTTTTCTCGGCACTTACATGCACAAGATGTCTGTCACTTCAGACACCCTTAAAGCGTTAGTATTCAATTCAATTATGCATGCAAGGGGTGTCTGAATGTGGGCACCTAGATTATACAATTACCCTTTATAATATGGGACTAAGGCTAGAGGTACTTAGGTTCTGCTAACTCTCTCGTATTTATTTCAGATTTTCTAGATGCAGAAGCTTTAATGCAAAGCTCTGGCTACACCACTCCAAGCAAGTTCTCCGCTTCCTTCAGTGTGACCAACCCTAGTCCTGAGACTCCCAGCCGGGGTATCACCGAGGCCATCCTCCTGGCAAACCATACGGAAAAGGGCAATGGAAGCAACCCTGGAGATTGGCCTTCTCTCCTGAGGTTGCCCGAGGGCACAGAGCTGGCCTGGACACCACCCACCAGTCCTCAGCTTGACTCCAACTCTCTCCTAGAGGTAAGCTTCACAATAGGTTAGCAGGAAATGCCAGTTCCGCACTATTGTCACTATACTAAATATAACAGTCTGGGAAGGGAATGCTGAGTGCGTTCAGACTTGCTTGGGGGTAGGAGGGAAGTGTTCTGTTTTTCTTTATAAACAGGTATGAGGAAACTGACGGCAGCAGGGTGCACAAGAAACAAAAAAATAAGGAAAGGAGGCCTGTTTACTAAGCTACATTATTATTATTATTATTTGTTGCATTTGTATCCCACATTTTTCCACCTTTTTGCAGGCTCAATGTGGCTTACATTATGCCGTAATGGCGATCGCCGTTTCCGGAATGAGAAACACAAAGTGGCATTGCATTAAAGTTTATAAATGATAGAGTAACTTAGACAATCAGTTCATTTCCGGCGTGAGAAATAAAGTGGTAGTGCGTTAACGTTCATTAGTGACAGAGTGAATGAAGCAGTCAAGTGTAGAGAGTTCGGTTTTGTCTAGTTCTGGTAGAGTTTCGTTGTCTAGTATTTAGGATGGATCATTGTGGTATGTCTTTTTGAACAGGTTGGTTTTTAGTGATTTTTGGAAGTTAGTTAGGCCGTGCGTTGTTTTTATTTATTTTATTTTTGTTACATTTGTACCCCGTGCTTTCCCACTCATGACAGGCTCTATGCGGCAGGCAATGGAGGGTTAAGTGACTTGCCCAGAGTCACAAGGAGCTGCCTGTGCTGGGAATCGAACTCAGTTCCTCAGTTCCCCAGGACCAAAGTCCACCACCCTAACCACTAGGCCACTCCTCCGCTCATGGCATTTTTTATGGCATTTGGTAATGCATTCCATAGTTGCGTGCTAAAGTAGGAAAAGCTGGATGCATATGTTGATTTGTATTTAAGTCCTTTGCAACTGGGGTAGTGGAGATTCAAGGATGTGGGTGCTGACCTTTTTGTGTTCCTGGTTGGTAAGTCTATGGCAATTAATACATGCTAACGGTTATTTCAATATGCTACCTGCCGTAGGAAGGAGTTTGGGATGGGTGGGGGGCTCCAGCTATGAGGAGTGGCCTAATGGTTAGTGCAGCAGGCGTTGATCCTGGCAATCAGGGTTTGATTCCCACTGCAGCACCTTGTGACCTTGGGCAAGTCACTTAACCCTCCGTTGCCCCAGGTACAAAACCTAAGATTGCAAGCCCTCTAGGGACAGAGAAGGTATCTGCATATAATGTGTACAGTGCTGTGTAAGTCTCGTAGTGCTATATGAATGATTAGTAGCAGGTGGTTACTCTTAACTCAGGGAGTAAGACAAAACACTTAGAACCAGAGGGCATGAATTGAGGTTAAAGGGGGGCAGACTCAGGACTAATGTCAGGAAGTATTTTTCCACGGAGAGGGTGGTGGATATGTGGAATGCCATCCCGCAGGAGGTGGTGATGAAAATGGTAATGGAATTCAAACATGCGTGGGATCAACACAAAGGAATCCTGTTTAGAAGGAATGGTTCCGTGGAATCTTAGCAGAGATTGAGTGGCAACGACGGTAATTGGGAAGCAAAACCAGTGCTGGGCAGATTTCTATGGTCTACGCCCTGATTGGGACTGAATAGATATGGATGGGCTGGAGTATAAATTTTAAGGGGCTTCGATGTTAGCTTTTAGAACAAGAACAGTGCCGGGCAGACTCTACAGGCTGTGCCCTGAGAATGGCAAGGACAAATCAAACTCGGTTATACATATAAAGTATCATATTCCATGTAATTCCATTGCTTGTTGGGCAGACTGGATGGAACATACAGGTCTTTATCTGCCGTCATTTACTATGTTACTATCCCCAGAGGCGTAACTAACTTCATTGCATTATCTGCCGTGCGGTAAAGACTTTTTCTCTGCCTTAACTGAATGATGCATTGCAGGGAATGCCCCCAACAGTTAACAGAGGGGTTTTGCAGTGACCACGAGTTCATTTTGGCAATGACATCACCATGGGACCAATATCATCATCATCATCATTTCTTTATTTACTATACCGTTACTTATTGCTATAGCAAAACAGAACGGTTTACATAAAAGAAATAAAACATATAGAACACATATAATAACATCTAGGAAATCCAGTACTTGATAGGAAAGCACAGCAAACCAACCCAACCATAAAAGAGCATAACTAATCAATAATAACAATATAATAAAAATGCACCAGGCTTTGCACAGGCTTAGCTTTTGAACAAAATTTTGTGCTCTGTTGTGGGCACATGAGCTGACTGTGTGCAAAGGCTGACCAGTGGCGTAGCTACAGGTGGGCCTGGGTGGGCAGAGGCCCACCCATTCTTGGCTCGGGCCCACCCTGTCTGGCCTCCAAAACAGTTCAGCAGCAGCTGCCTCACTCCCTTCTGTCCCTCTCCTCCACCCGTGGACTTGGCAATTGCCCCCCGCCCACAGCTTGGCAACACTCCCCTTTCTTGTTCTAACTCGGCACCTTTCCCAGCAGCAACAGCGATGCAGTCTGTTGCTTGCGGCAAACTCAGTCTTCCCTTTGTCACTTCCTGCTCTCGAAGTCACTTCCTGTTTCCTCTCTGGCACAATGCGGCAGAGGGAACTCTACAGGGCTGGTGCAGGCAGTGGATGCCTCACTACTGTTGCTGCTGTCGAATGTACTAAGGTATGGGGGTTGTTTCAGAGAAAGGGGTATTGCTAGGCTGCAGGGGTGGGGATTAGAGAAGTGCTGGATCTGGGGGCAGAGAAGAGGGAGATAGATACAGGACAAAAGGGGGACTTTAGAAGGCCCTCCCATCCAAACTCTGGGCCCACCCCCAAAATGACAGGTCTGGCTACGCCCCTGAGGCTGACATCAGTGCACAGCTTATTTAAATCCCGTGGCAATGAATGTATTAGCTATTCAATGCAGGTTAGCTCGTTCTGTGGTCAGTGTTATTGAGGACCATATGCCTCTTTCGCCTCTATACTGCAAGTGAAGAGAGGATCTGCAACCTTTTTCTGGTTTTACTGTATAGGCCAGCACAGTTTTGGGGGACAGAGAGAAAAGTGAGTGTGAGAGAGGAACAAGGGAGAGCAGGAATGCCGGGGTGAATGAGCCTCATGAGGAGAGTAAAGATGGAAACAGCAGAGCAATGAAGGGGAGGGAGCAGGACTTGGAAGAAAGATGAGAACAAGATAGGGGGATTGAGAGCAAAGGCAGGAGCTAGGGAGGAGGAGGTAGGAGAGAAAAAAAAAGAAAGGGATATTGAGAAAGAGATAAGCAAGGATAACATAATATGGAAACGAGAACTGGGGTTTGGGGGAGGGAAGAATTCAGGGTGATAATGTAGGAGAAAGAGGGGAAGAAGAAAAGGAAGGTGAGCAGGGAAAAATAGAAAGAAGAGAAAGAAGTTATAAAACAGAAGGGACTAAAAAAAGAAGAAAGAAGGCAAAGACATAACTGAAATAGAGAAGAAAACATTATTTTGCTCACCCCTTTTTCAGTAGTAGCTCAAGGTGAGTTACATTCTAGTACACTGGATATTTCTCTGTCCCAGGAGGGCTCACAATCTAAGTTTGTACCTGAGGCAATGGAGGGTTAAGTGACTTGCCCAAGATCACAAGGGGCAGCAGTGGGATTTGAACCGGCCACCTCTGGATTGCAAGACCGGTGCTCTAACCACTAGGCCACTCCTCCACTTGTTATTCGTTAGGGTTCTACATGGAATGTTGCTACTCTTTGAGATTCTGCATGGAATCTTGTCACTCTTTAGGATTCCAGAATCTTGATATTCTTTGGGGTTCTACATGGAATGTTGCTATTCTTTGAGATTCTGAATAATCTTTATTTATTTATTTAGATTTTGCTCACACCTTTCAGTAGTAGCTCAAGGTGAGTTACATTCAGGTACTCTGGATATTTCTCTGTCCCAGGAGGGCTCACAATCTAAGTTTGTACCTGAGGCAATGGAGGGTTAAGTGACTTGCCCAAGATCACAAGGAGTAGCAGTGGGATTTGAACCGGCCACCTCTGGATTGCAAGACCGGTGCTCTAACCACTAGGCCACTCCTCCATGAACAAAGAAATAGAGACAAGGGTGGTGAGTGAGGCAAAGACTGAGCTAGAAAATCAAGCCATAGACACCAAGGGTTGGAAATTATTTTATTTTCTGTTAGAGAATATCAATTAAGTAGAAAGAGTTGTGGCTGAGGGAAGAAAGAAATCTGTGCAAACCAAGGCTCCCCCCCCCCCTCTCCCCACTGTTCTTGCAAAACCAAGTCAGTCATTGGCCTCCTGTGCTGATCCCTTGCCTTCCATGCCAAACTTCCTAGTAACCTCAACTTTCTCAGAATACTTCTTTCTTTCCAGAATATTTTAATGGAACCCAACTTTTGTATAATACGACTTCCTCAAGTGGAAAAATTGCTTTGGTTAAATGATTTGGCTGTTTTTGCAGTTGAAGCTCACTTGGCAAAGAAGCATAAATCAGAATCACATTGTCTACAACTGAGAATTCTTTATACCTGTTTTATGTACCTAGTAGGGTTCCTTATAACTTTAAAACTCAACTAAAAACTCAATTAAAACTCAACGCAGAAAAAACACATTAATAGTCTCATCCTCTCATCACAAAACAACACGAAGAAATTCACCACTATTAACACCCCAAAATACACTCTTCCTGTCTCAGACAGCTTGAAAATTCTCAGTTACAATTGACCGAAACCTCACGCTAGAAAGCCAAGTGAAAATTACAACAAAGAAAATGCTCCACTCAATGTGGAAACTCAAACGAATAAAACCTTTCTTCCCGAGGGAAATATTCTGAAGTCTGGTACAATCATTGGTGATAAGTCACCTAGACTACTGCAATGCAATATACGCCGGATGCAAAGAACAAATCATGAAGAAACTCCAAACTGCCCAAAACACTGCAGCCAGACTCGTATTCGGAAAAACGAGATATGAGAGCGCCAAACCCCTACATGAAGAGCTACATTGGCTTCCCATCAAGGAACAAATTGAATTCAAAATCTACACCCTAGTTCACAAAATCATTCACTGCAAGGCCCCAATCTACATGGCAGACCTTATAGATTTACCTTCCAGAAATGCAAAAAGGTCACCACGCACATACCTGAATCTCCACTACCCAAGCTGCAAAGGATTAAAATATAAATCAACTTATGCATCCAGCTTCTCCTACATAAGCACTCAACTATGGAACGCACTATCAAACATCTTGAAAACAAACCATGACCTAACAATCTTTCAGAAATTATTAAAAACATAGTTGTTCAAAAAGGCGTACCATAATGACCCAACCTAAACACCGGAAACCCAACAATACAACGAAACTCATACAAGAACTGGACTAAACCTAACCCTTCCTCCCTGACTACCCAACGTACCCTTTCAAATATTAATCCTTACTGCAAGTATCACTCTGTATTTCATACCCAATGTACTCTATTACCTATTGATCCTTAATGCAACTACCACTCTGTATTTCTCATACCAGAATTGGCGATCGCCATCACGGTATTACATAAGCCACATTAAGCCTACAAATAGGTGGGAAAATGTGAGATACAAATGCAACAAATAAATAAGTCATTATTATAGCAGCTGATGGTGAATCACCTGCTCCACTATTGGTGCTGCTATGATGGAAACTGTAAATGTCTCAAGCTGCTCCCCATCCACCTTTACTGACAATTTTCTGAGTCAAATTGTCTTGAAACATGCATAAAACCCAAATGCACCACAGCTAGTCATTCTTTCACAGTTAGGGATGGATTTAAATGCTAGGCCAAAGCTGGGCACAGAAGGTGAAATCAACCTGCCAATGAGTCCACCTGCAGAATTTTAAACACCGGGCAAATTCCGGAAAAGGAAAAGAAATCTCCGAGAAAAGAAAAGGCGTGCAAGGAAAATGTTTTCCGAAAAGCCCAGAAGAGCTAAGCGCCGGAAGCCGGGACAGGGTCTGTACCTGTTTGCACTTATCAATGTATCTGAGGACTTTTCTGTCTTTATTTATTTATTTATTGCATTTGTATCCCACATTTTCCCACCTATTTGCGGGCTCAGTGTGGCTTACAATACATTGTGAATGATGGAAATACAATTTGTTCCAGTACGATTATGGGTTACATTGTGAAGAGTTATGGTAAGACAAAAGTCAAGTCAAAACATCCTTAGGGGCATAGAAACTATGGAATGTAACATTGGGGAAATGAATAATAGCAAGAGGGCGTTAGGGTATAACAATTTTATCTGTGGGTAGATTTTTAAGTGTGGAGAAAATACGGGGGAAGAGAATTCAGAAGAAAGTGTATTGATGCATTTCTATTAGTGTGTATGGAGTTCATGTGTTTTGGTCCTTGCAGTAAGTTTTTTCAAAGAGATAAGTCTTCAATCGTTTGCGGAAGTCGGTTAATTTGTAGATCGTTTTCAGGTTGCGTGGTAGTGTATTCCAGAATTGTGTGCTCATATAAGAGAAGGTTGATGCATGTAGTACTTTGTACTTTATGCCTTTGCACTTAGGGAAGTGGAGATTGAGGAAAGTTCGGGATGATCTTTTGGCGTTTCTGGGTGGCAGGTCTATTAAATCAGACATGTATGCAGGGGCTTCACCGTGAATGATTTTGTGAACTAAGGTGCATACTTTAAAGGTGATACGTTCCTTGAGTGGGAGCCAGTGTAGTTTCTCGCGTAAGGGTTTTGCACTTCCTGAAACTGCAAGAAATATTATGCCATTTCAGAACTGTGCAGAGCAAACTGGTTTCTGGGTTTGCTGCACTTTTTCTGGCACTAATTTTATGGGTGATCTGGAGGCATCACAGTCTGCGCATAACGCCAACTGAGATAAATCCAACCTTGGAGTATATCAGTGATTGTAGCACTTTGAGCGAGTAGCTTGAAGTGTGAATGCGGGAAGGAAGGAAGGAAGGGCGTGTACTATGATGTTTGGCGACTGTGTACCCTATCCAGATTATTTGGTTTAATGGGCACGACAGAGTTACTGAGCACAGCATATTAAAAATTAATAAAAATTGGACTTGAGTAAGATGTAATACTGTATTCTGGCGCTACAGAGAATTGGATAATTTCCTACGCCAGTTTTATGTTTGGTTCCCTCACTTGATTAGTGACAAGTGGAGAAATACCTGATTTCAAAATAGCTTTTGGGAAGTATAAACTCCCCCTAAAATCACAGGTCAGGAATCTTGGGATACGGTTAGACTCATCACTCACTCTGATCCTACAAAATTAAAAGCTGGCAGGGGGGGAGGGGGGTTCTATACCAAAATATTGATGATAATGTTATATGTTGGGTTTCTTGAGCTGTGAATGTGTTAATTATCAGAGTCTACATTGAGGCATATTTTCAAAGCACTTTGGGAGGCTAAGTTCCATAGGTTTCTATGGAACTTTGGGAGGCTAAGTGCTTTGAAAATATGTCTCAATATGTTTTTCTTGGTACTGTTATCCGTGTAATATCATCAATAAAAATTGTTGAACCATTAAAAAAAACAACTTTAAAAATTGTCTCTATCACCTGTGGCAGCTACAAAATCACACAGTGATCCATGTCATGATAACATCATGACTAGACTACTGTAATGCCCTGTATACTGGTTATAAGAACATAACATAAGAACATAAGAGTAGCCATACTGGGTCAGACCAATGGTCCATCTAGCCCAGTATCCTGTTTTCCAAACAGTGGTCAAGCCAGGTCACAAGTACCTGGCAGAAACCCAAATCGTGGCAAGATTCAATGTAGAATCTCAAATAGCAGCAACATTCCATATAGAACCCCAAAGAGAACCAAGATTCCACATACAATCTCAAAGAGTAGCAACATTCCACTCATAAGAACGTAAGAGTAGCCATACTGGGTCAGACCAATGGTCCATCTAGCCCAGTATCCTGTTTTCCAAACAGTGGTCAAGCCAGGTCACAAGTACCTGGCAGAAACCCAAATCGTGGCAAGATTCAATGTAGAATCTCAAATAGCAGCAACATTCCATATAGAACCCCAAAGAGAACCAAGATTCCACATACAATCTCAAAGAGTAGCAACATTCCATGTAGAACCCCAAAGAGAACCAAGATTCCACATACAATCTCAAAGAGTAGCAACATTCCACTGATAAGAACGTAAGAGTAGCCATACTGGGTCAGACCAATGGTCCATCTAGCCCAGTATCCTGTTTTCCAAACAGTGGTCAAGTCAGGTCACAAGTACCTGGCAGAAACCCAAATCGTGGCAAGATTCAATGTAGAATCTCAAATAGCAGCAACATTCCATATAGAACCCCAAAGAGAACCAAGATTCCACATACAATCTCAAAGAGTAGCAACATTCCACTCATAAGAACGTAAGAGTAGCCATACTGGGTCAGACCAATGGTCCATCTAGACCAGTATCCTGTTTTCCAAACAGTGGTCAAAAGCCAGGTCACAAGTACCTGGCAGAAACTCAAATCATGGCAACACTCCATACTACACATCCCAGGGCAAGCAGTTGTGGCCCATGTCTGTCTCAATAGCAGACTATGGACTTTTCCTCCAGGAATTTGTCCAAACCTTTTTAACACAGATAACGCTAACCGCTGTTACCACATCCTCCGGTCAAGAGTTCCAGAGGTTAACTATTCGTTGAGTGAAAAAATATTTCTTCCTATTTGTTTTAAAAGTATTTCCATGTAACTTTCTCGAGCATCCCTTAGTCTTTGAACTAACGAGTAAAAAAATCCCAGTCAAAGCAAAAAGAGTTTGCATCGGCTCCAACTAATTAAGAATGCTGTAGCGCGACTGATAGAAGGCTGTAAGCGGCGTGACCACATCACACCCTTCCTGCAAAAACTGCACTGGCTAGCAGTACCTCACAGGGTTAAATTTAAAAGTCTTATGTTTGATTTTTGAAGGTCCTCTGACAAAAAAGCGCCAAAGTCCTTAAAGAATAAGTTAGCCCCCTACACACTTTTGAGACCTCCTTTCAAGGAGTATCACTATCTGTACCCTCATCAAAAGAAATTGTACATTATGATACCTGCCAGCCAGCCTTCTCAGGAGTAGCCCCCATGATCTGGAATTTAGTCCCAGAGGGGCTACTTCAGGAAGCAGGTAAAAGCCTGGGCTCCCAAGCCTTTAATACATAGGGTGACTGCACATAGACTAGCCTATACTGTAACTTAGATCAGTTCCTTATAACATAGTAACATAGTAGATGACGGCAGAAAAAGACCTGCACGGTCCATCCAGTCTGCCCAACAAGATATTTTTTTTTTTTTATTTTAGCACATTTATATCCCACATTTTTCCCACGTTAGCAGGCTCAAAGTGGCTTACAATGTACTGATTAGGCTAGCGCCAGACCAGTGATGAAACGGTTACAATTAAAATTGAGAGGATAGAAGGAACAGGGTGAGAAGAAGAAGAAAAAAAAAGGGGGGGGGGAGGGAAGAGAGTCTAAAATGGCCCCAGGAAATGTTGTTAGGAAGGACTGCAGATGATATGTAGAAACTTTGGAGTAGGTTGAACCGTTGGGCTGGAGGAGATGTAAACCGTCCGGAAAGATCAAGTTGGCCTTCCATGGTGAAAATGGCAGTCGAAGTCCGCTCCATATGTGCTACTTTTTGTGTATCCAACACCAGATTTCTACTGCTAATAACAATAGATTGTCTCACTTCCCAACTTAGCAGCACTTATGCATGTGCGAGGGAAAAGTCTCAAATACTACGGCAATAAATCATGTTTGTTTGATTGCACGTAGAAAACATCATCATAGACTGAAAAACCCTCAAAACCAAAATATATTTTTTTAAAAATTTTTTTTAATTGTTCTCAATGTGAGTACTATTCCCTAAATCATCTTATGAAGTTTTTTTTGTGTTTTCACATCAAAACAATCCATATTTTCACCCAGTCCCGTTTCGATTGTCTTCATCAGGGAACCCAGCGACATAGAGGTCTCAACAACATTGCTCCTTAATCTTGCAACTAAGATTAAGGAGCAATGTTGTTGAGACCTCTATGTCGCTGGGTTCCCTGATGAAGACAATCGAAACGGGACCGTAGGAATCAGCATATTATCGGAGGACAACATGGCAAGATAAGTGCAGTCGATTGATTCGTGTTTTTTTGAAAATATGGATTGTTTTGATGTGAAAACACAAAAAAAACTTCATAAGATGATTTAGGGAATAGTACTCACATTGAGAACAATTAAAAAAAAATTTTTTTTTAAATATATTTTGGTTTTGAGGGGTTTTCAGTCTATGATGACTTTTTCTACGTGCAATCAAACAAACATGATTTATTGCCGTAGTATTTGAGACTTTTCCCTCGCACATGCATAAGTGCTACTTTTTGTGTATACCTTACCTTGATTTCTATCTGTCTTTTTCAGGGCACAGACCGTATAAGTCTGCCCAGCACTAACCCCGCCTCCCAACCACCAGCCCCGCCTCTGCCATCCAATCTCCGCTAAGCTCCTGAGGATTCCTTCCTTCCGAACAGGATTCCTTTATGTTTATCCCACGCATGTTTGAATTCCGTTACCGTTTTCCTCTCCACCACCTCCCGCGGGAGGGCATTCCAAGTATCCACCACTCTCTCCGTGAAGAAATACTTCCTGACATTTTTCTTGAGTCTGCCCCCCTTTCAATCTCATTTCATGTCCTCTAGTTCTACTGCCTTCCCCTCTCCCATACCTTGTTTAACTGTACAAAGAACTTACCTTGAGTTTAGCTACCCATTTATTTACCCCAACTGACTGTGTACCACCCATCTTGTCCCCATCTATATATCTGCATTTGGCCCTTCAGCTATAACGTAAGCTGTATTGTAGAAAAGCATTAGCATCATATCGATGTTATTTGACTGTTCTAATCTGTGCTTATTATTATTATTTTAATTTATTTTATTGATTTTTTTAGTACAGAAATAAACAAGAGCTCACAACACAGCAACAAGAAATAATTTGAAATATATGGCAAAACCAGAGCTCGCCATAAGAAGTAACTATTCATTCTAGGTTATTGTTAAATTATGAAAAGAGAGAAAAACAAGGGAAAAGGGGGAGGGAGGCTGGGGGATACAAGACAAAGTATGTACATGAGTAACACCAATTTTTGTACATATCACAGTATAGTGTTAAAATGAGATACAAATGGTAGCCATTTCTCTCTATATGAAGCAAAATGGGGCAGTGCCGTAGCGAGGGCTAATGGCACCCGGGGTGGGTCGCCGCTGCGCACCCCCCCCGGTTGCAGCACGGCGCCCCCCCCCCTCTGCGGTGCACCCCCCCCCG
This sequence comes from Microcaecilia unicolor, assembly GCF_901765095.1. NCBI lineage: Eukaryota > Metazoa > Chordata > Amphibia > Gymnophiona > Siphonopidae > Microcaecilia > Microcaecilia unicolor. The sequence goes on along the minus strand of NC_044039.1, from coordinate 8,904,849 downwards.
GACCGCATTCTTACCTGCAGGAGGGCCGATCCGCCCCGAGTGCACGTCACTCGGAGCTGCGTCGGCCCCGCTGGTTCCCTGCTCTCTCTGCCCCGGAACAGGAAGTAACCTGTTCCGGGGCAGAGGGAGCAGGGAACCAGCAGGGCCGGCACCCCCCGAGCGTGTGCATCCGGGGCGGACCACCCCTCCCGCCCCCCCTTCCTATGCCACTGAAATGGGGAGATTTCTTAGCAAGATGTGGTTCATATTTATATATTTGAAGTAATAGGTTCCACCATTCCTTGGTAGGTGACTTGATGTAAGGACTTCCAATGTGTGAAGATTACCTTCAACGCTAAGGATTCCATGGTGTTAACCAGAGTCCCTTCACTATGAGTCAGCAAACTTTGGTAGCATTAATCTCTGAGTATCACGAATTTATAGGTAATGGAGCCTGGAAGGTGAAAAATGTCTACCAGTTGTGCCCATATTTCTAAGCAGTATTGCCGAATACACACACAACCAAATATAAGGTGTTTAAAATTATCCCCTTGAGTCTGACAAGGCCAGCATAAATTAGGGTCGGAGGGGGTGATAACATGCATCTTATATGGCGACCATAAAGACATCATCCGCAAATAGGCAAACTTTACCTTCTAACCCTTCGGCAATGTCACTCACAAATATATTGAACAGAATTGGCCCCAGCACCGATCCCTGAGGCACTCCACTACTCACCTTTCCCTCCTCCGTGCGAACTCCATTCACCACCACCCTCTGGCGCCTGTCCGTCAACCAGTTCCTAATCCAGTTCACCACTTTGGGTCCTATCTTCAGCCCATCCAGTTTATTTAAGAGCCTCCTGTGGGGAACCGTGTCAAAAGCCTTGCTGAAATCTAGTGCTGGGCAGACTTATACGGTCTGTGCCGGGGCTGGTGGTTGGGCGGCGGGGATAGTGCTGGGCAGACTTATACGGTTTGTGCCAGAGCCGGTGGTGGGAGGCAGGGATAGTGCTGGGCAGACTTATACAGTCTGTGCCAGAGCTGGTGGTGGGAGGCGGGGTTGGTGGTTGGGAGGCAGGGATAGGGCTGGCCAGACCAGACTTATACGGTCTGTGCACTGAAGAGGACAGTACAAATAAAAAAGTAGCACATATGAATTTATCATCTTGGGCAGACTGGATGGACCGTGCAGGTCTTTTTCTGCCGTCGTTTACTATGTTTACCTAGGCATAAAGAAATACACAGACTGTATAGTAGTAGAAGAGTTAGAGCATCTGAAGAGGGATTTCCAGAGCTGTTCCCACAATTTATCGGAGATAGATTGTTGAATGTCTTCTTCCCAACATCTGTGCTTATTAGATGTTTCATTAGTATTACGTCGACGTCGTATTATATCTCTGTTATTTGAATTTCAGTGCTGTTAAATGCGTATATTTTTGATACTTTTTCATGGTCGTCCTGCTATTAGGTTTTAATTTGCTCTTCTCAAGTTTACCTCATTTACTGTATTAATGTTTATATTTGGTCATTTCTATTATGGGAAATGGGACTTGATATACTGCCTTTCTGAGGTTTTTGCAACTACATTCAAAGCGGTTTACATATATTCAGGTACTTATTTTGTACCTGGGGCAATGGAGGGTTAAGTGACTTGCCCAGAGTCACAAGGAGCTGCAGTGGGAATTGAACTCAGTTCCCCAGGATCAAAGTCCACTGCACTAACCACTAGGCTACTCCTCCACTCATTCCACCAATAAGAGCCAACCTCAGTGATGTCACAATGGCTTGATTGCCCAATACTTGGCTCTCTCCTGATATTGTGATGTCATAAGGGAAAGGGAAATGGGACTTGATATACCGCCTTTCTGAGGTTTTTGCAATTACATTCAAAGCGGTTTACATATATTCAGGTTCTTCTTTGTACCTGGGGCAATGGAGGGTTAAGTGACTTGCCCAGAGTCACAAGGAGCTGCAGTGGGAATTGAACTCAGTTCCCCAGGATCAAAGTCCACTGCACTAACCACTAGGCTACTCCTCCACTCATTATTATATTGTTAACATAATTGTAAGTTTGAAGCTAAACTGTACCAGCCTTGGGTGAATCTCTTCCTAAAGGCAGTTAATAAATCCCAATAAATAAATAACTTCCCTACCAGTAGAGCCATTTCATTGCCACATCTGTCACATCTGGTTTTGCAACAATAAAATTTCCAAGGTTAATAATAATAGTAATTCCAGTTTATCTGGTGGCTTTCAACCTTGACAGGATGCTAATGGTCTGAGAAAAAGAATTTTCCAGACATGTGCGGTCAGTGTGCTTTGCGGTGGGTGGGCTGCGTTCGTGCTCCTGCAGGATTTGAATGTTTTATGGTTGACTTCTTCTTTTTGTCCAGATATTTTTCTCCTGTCCCTTTGGGCTTGCAACTCAATAGGAGCCAGGGCTGGGATCTTGTGCTGTGAATTTCTCTGGGATTTTTTGTTTCCCCCTCTGATTTACATGTCTTTGCAGTTTCCTTATTTCAGTCACTTCATCCAGGGGTCATTCATGAAGCCCTAAATCCAGCCACTAGATGTCATCCTCGAGCAGTCCCTACCAGTGACTCTGAAAGCTTCACTTCTCCGTCACGGCCTTGCTCTTTTCATTCAAAGCTTCCTATTTGTTTTGTGTTATGGATTTAATTACTTTTCTGAGGTCAAGATGTGTTACATTCAAGTACAGTAAGCATTTCCTGGCCCAAAAGGTTGACATTCTAAGTTAATCCTTAAGGCCACTGACAGTTAACTGACTTGCCCAAGATCAGAAAGAGTGACAGTGGGATTTGACCCCTAATTCTCATCTCGGTACTGTAATCATTAGTAGGGATGGACAGCCAGAAAATGTTCATTTTGTGTTGCTTTCCGTGTTCTTTCCCAGAATGTTAATTTTATTTGTTTTTGTTTGTCTATTTCTCATCATGGGACCAAAGCTATTGAGTGTGCACTCTTTTCCTGATAGTGCACACATGCATCCACTATTAGTGCATGTGCGGCGGTTTGCATATGTGCAATATATTCAAGCATGTACAATGGTCCTAATGGGCATACAAAGAAAGTGTGCACTCTTTTGAAAGAATGCGCCCTCTTTGTATACAGTTACACTCTTGAAAGATTGCGACCTCTTTGTATATAGTTGCACTCTTTTGAAAGAATGCGCCCCCTTTGCATATATTTGTACTTTGAAAGAATGCGCCATCTTCGTATATAGTTACACTTGAAAGAATGCGACCTCTTTGTATATAGTTACACCGTTGAAAGAATGTGACTTCTTTGTATATAGTTGCACTCTTGAAAGAATGCGACCTCTTTGTATATAGTTACTCTTGAAAGAATGCGACCTCTTTGTATATAGTTACACTTTTGAAAGAATGCGACCTCTTTGTATATAGTTACACTCTTGAAAGAATGCAACCTCTTTGCATATAGTTGCAGTCTTTTGAAATTATCAATAGAAATCAAACAAAATAAAACATGGAAAAGAAAATAAGATGATACCTTTTTTATTGGACATAACTTAATACATTTCTTGATTAGCTTTCGAAGGTTGCCCTTCTTCGTCAGATTTGTTCATTTGCTTTTTCATGCGGCTGTATGCGGTATCTTCCATCTTAAGTAGAGGAGTGTGGTAGCCGTGTTAGTCCACTATTAAGGTTATCAATAGAAATCAAACAAAATAAAACATGGAAAAGAAAATAGGATGATACCTTTTTTATTGGACATAACTTAATACATTTCTTGATTAGCTTTCGAAGGTTAACCTTAAGAGTGGACTAACACGGCTACCACACTCCTCTACTTAAGATGGAAGATCTGACGAAGAAGGGCAACCTTCGAAAGCTAATCAAGAAATGTATTAAGTTATGTCCAATAAAAAAGGTATCATCTTATTTTCTTTTCCATGTTTTATTTTGTTTGATTTCTATTGATAACCTTAAGAGTGGACTAACAATTAGTCTTTTGAAAGAATGCAACCTCTTTCTATATATATACACTCTTGAAAGAATGTAACCTCTTTGTATATGGTTGCAGTCTTTTGAAAGAATGCACCCTATTTATCTGCAAACAAAATAAACACAAACTTTATTTTTTTTTCCTGCTCATTTTCATTCATTCATGACATACAACAATTTTTTTTTCTCTTTTGAAAATGAGCCCCTGAGTGTGTTTCTGGAAATAAATAAATAAATAAATAGTAGAAAATGCCGTCTGTATAAAATTGATATGTTGGGATATATTATACCAATCACGATAATAACAATGACAGTAACGCAGCCTTGCTCTCGCTTTACTTCAGACAGATTATAATTTAGATGCTACAACAGTAGGCTTCCCTGAACTTCAGCCAGTGCAGGCTTTTGTGATTTTCAAGATTAAAACCTTGGCATTGGCAGATTGTGAAGCAAATGTACCCCCTCCCCCTTCATTTCATAATATAAACACTTGAGGCTCAAACCACTGTTTAGTTTGCTCAAGCCTTGCATTGCAAGCAAAGCTGTGGCCTGGGGCTTTGAAAAGAGAATGGACAAAAGCTTTGGTACAACCCAGGAGGCTCATTTCCTCCTGATAAAAAAGCCAAAGAAGTCAGGATTCCAAAAATGTCAGGAAAGCTTGGGAAAAGTGTCTGGGTGAGACGCTGGAGCCTGTCTATTAGACACACATATCCGGACACTCCCTAAGCTCATTTCCGGTGCTTTTTATTTGGGGAGGGGGGTAGAATAAATTCTTGGCTCAAGAAACAAGTTCATTAACTGGTGAAGTTCTTGGAATTTTTTTTTAGCACACCGTGTCTTTTCTATTAAATAACCGGGATCAGGGCTGTCTTTCTGCACTGGGGAAGAAAATTATTACTATTTGTTTTTGGTGAATCTCAGACTGTAAGAAAAACCGTAGTAATGTTTCTTCAGAGAGTCTTTCAGATGAATTTAGTGACACCCAGGCTGCAGATTTGGGATCTCTGACTGCATTTTCAGTGACAGCCCTTTCATTTTTAGATAGTTGAATTCTTTTGTAATTAAAAGGAAGTTATGTTAATTGTACAGTTAAATCATGAAAAAACCCCCAAATGAACAAATATTTGTTAATCTAGGTTGGGTGAGCCCACCAGCTCTCTGTGGTCAGTCGGCTGCTCTGCCCTCTCTACTCCTTCCTTCCTAACTGAGGGGCCTTTTTACTAAGCTATGCACGCCCAATGCGCACCAAATTGGAGTTTCTGCCCGGTTACTGTGTGGCCCTTACAGTAATTTCAATTTTGGCGCGCATTCACTATGCGCATCTGAAAAATATTATTTATTTTCTGACGCGTGGCAGCTACGCATGTCAAGTGGAATTTATCATGCGTAGACCATTACTGCCTGGTTACCGCGTGAGACTTTACCGCTAGGTCAATGGCTTATGGTAACGTCTCAGACCCAAAATGGACGTGCGGCAATTTTCATTTTCGGCAACAATTTTAAAAAGGCATTGTTTTGTAGGTGTGCTACAAACTAATTCTGTGTGTGCCCAAAACACGTGTCTACACTACCGCAGGCCATTTTTCAGCACATCTTAGTAAAAGGACCTCTGATTTCCTTAATAACCATTTTGTTATACATCCCTACCAAAACATATATGGTGGGACCAGTTTGGTTACAACTACCTTGCTGAAAGGAAGCTCTGGAATGAGAGGGCATAAGATGAAGTTGGATAGACTCAAAAGTAATCTCAGGAAATATTTCTTTACGGAAAGGGTGATGGATGTGTGTATCGACTTCCCCATGGATGTGGTGGAGACAAGGACTGTATCTGAATTTAAGAAAGCATGGGACAGGAGTGGCCTAGTGGTTAGGGTGGTGGACTTTGGTCCTGAGGAACTGAGTTCGATTCCCACTTCAGGCACAGGCAGCTCCTTGTGACTCTGGGCAAGTCACTTAACCCTCCATTGCCCCAGGTACAAATAAGTACCTGTATATAATATGTAAGCCGCATTGAACCTGCTATGAGTGGGAAAGCGCGGGGTACAAATGTAAGAAAAAAACATTTGAATTGCTCATTCTAGCTCATAAAGTCCTAAAGTGGATTGGACCTACCTTCCTGTTGTCTCATCTTTATTATCATATCCTCCAGGTTTTTGAGATCCTCAGATGCAGCTTCTTAAAATGGTCTTCTGCTGCCTCAGGCTACATCTGGGCTTTCCAAGCCTATCCTGAGAACCATATGGCCAGTCAGGTGTTCAGGATATCCACAATAAATATGCTGAAAAACTCAACTGGTTATGTAGTTCCCGGGGCAGGTATAGGAAGTCCTGGCATAAGTTCCCTAGAACCAGGAAGCTTAACTTTTCTACTGCAGTACTTGAGTTGTGGAAGATTCTTGCTAGCAACATTAAGGCCTCTTTTATTAAACCGTGCTAACGATTCCCAGTGCGGCACATGCACCGTAGCCCGTTCAATTTCAACGGGCTGCGTCACATTTGCCGCATGGTAATCACTAGCGTGGTTTATTAAAAGGGGCCCTTAGACTGGTAGAGAATTATTTCGGTTTGAAAATAGTCAGTGAAAGCCTGGCTTTTCTTTCGCAAGCTTTCCCCTCTTAAATCAAAATTTGTGGTTACTTGAAGTTTTTTATGGCAATTTTAAACTTTGCTCTTGACTTTAATATTGGTGTTCTTTGTTTGTGTTTATCATATGTTTATTTATTGATTACATGTTTTATACAGCTATGTTTATAATGTATTATTTCTGACTTTTGTTTGAATATTCTTTATAGGATTATATTCATTTTATATCATGTATTATAGCCTTATCATGGTTTTATTTTAAGTTTATCTTATTGCTTGTATATTGTTTTCAGTTTACTATCAGTCACTTTGGGGTCCTTTTAGTAAGGTGCGCTGAAAAATGGCTTACGGTAGTGTAAATATATAATACACAGATCACCCTTACTGCTCATTAATAATGATAACTCAAAAACCAAAACTAGCAGTACTGTGGTGTCTATATTGAAAAGAGGGGAAAAGTCTCAAGTGTTGCGGCAACTATTCACAAACATTAGTTGCACGCAAAAAAAGTCATCATCGACTACAAAACCCCCCATAACTTTTTATGTTTTAAATTTTTGGATCTTTTTGGTTTTATATATATATATATATATATATATATACTTAAATCTCACAGACTCTGTTTATGCATCATTTCCTCTTAAATCGCAATCTATATATATAAAACTCACCCTCAACGTTCTGAAGACAGTGACGTCAGTGAAGCCAAACCCTGACTTCCCTCAAAAAGGTTCGAAGGTTCGTGGTGGTGAAGCCACCAAAATCGCTCCGGGCCCCGCCCTCGAGGGCGGAGCAATGGCAGAACAACGAAGGGGTTGGCAGGGAAGGAGGCAGGGAGGCGGGGTGGGTGGGAAATCACTACGGGCCCCGCCCTCGAGGGCGGAGCAATGGCAGAACAACGAAGGGGTTGGCAGGGAGGGAGGCAGGGAGGCGGGGTGGGTGGGAAATTGCTACGGGCCCCGCCCTCTAGGGCGGAGCAAGGGCAGAACAACGAAGGGGTTTGCAGAGAGGGAGGGCGGAGCAATGCCACAACAATGAAGGGGTTGGCGGGGGGGGGGGGGTGTTGCCGACGAAAACCTTGCTAGCGCCCGTTTCATTTGCTCAGAAACGGGCCTCTTTTACTAGTTTTTCATAAAGTGCATGAATACACTTATCTTTTGAATTATGTGCTCCAGCTTGCGTGTTGATTCCAACAGTCCCGTTTCGGTATTCTTCCTCAGGGAACCATACCGCAAGACATTTGAAGGTTACTGATGCTTCACGCTGGAGATTTCATCAACTAACATTAAAAACGTAAAAAAGTTACGGGGGTTTTTGTAGTCGATGATGACTTTTTTTGCGTGCAACTAATGTTTGTGAATAGTTGCCGCAACAGTAGAGACTTTTCCCCCTTTTCAATATAGATACCACAGTACTGCTAGTTTTGGTTTTTGAGTTATCATTACGGTAGTGTAGGCATGGGTTTTGGGCGTGCGCCAATCCATATTTCAGCATGCCTGTGAAAAAGGCCTCTTTTTTTGCCGAAAATGGTAGTGCAGCAAAATCAAAATTGCCGTGCGCCCATTCTGGTTCTGCAACCTTACCATCAGCCATAGACCTAGCAGTAAAGAATCCTGGTGGTAAAGACCTAAGCACGTCAAATGCCACTTGGCGCATGTCAGTTCCGCGCATCCAAAAATAAAAAATATTTTTCAGATGCGCATATCAGATTTATTTATTTATTTATTTATTGCATTTGTATCCCACATTTTCCCACCTTTTTGCGGGTTCAGTGTGGCTTACAATATGAGTTGAATATTGGAAATACAATTGTTAAAGATAGTTGTGGATAATATTATGCAGGGTTATGCGAAACAATTGGGGTGTCGTTAAGGGATGTAATAATGGAACATAGGCATTGCAATTTTGGAAGGAAACAATGGGAGCTTAGAGGCGATAGAAGTCATATGGTATATAACTTTCTGTGAGAAAAGGTATGAGTGATGTGATGAGCGCCAAAAATGAAATTACCGCAAGGGCCACGCAGTAGTCGGGTAGTAACTCCATTTTGGCGTGCGCTGGGCACGGGTAGATGCTTACATGGCTTAGTAAAAGGGACCCCTTTAAGCTTTGAAGGGAAGGTGACATACAAAGATACAATGGATTGATTCTAGTTATTCATTACTTGTAAATAAGAAAATCTTGCATTAATATATATATTTTTTAAATGGTGTTGATTTTAGATATCTTTTCTATTTATTGGATGTAACAGAATCTGTTTCATTAAAGGTCTATTACCGTAATAGTAGTTTGCTCAGTTCTTTAATCATGAGAATATCATTGCATATCGTGAAATACTGAGATTTTAAGTTACCTTTGTGACTCCGTTGCTTTAAGAGACTGTGGGGTCCTTTTACTAAGCTACGGGGGAAAGGGCCCTGCATTAGCGATGGGGGCAATTTTTCCTGCGCACCAGGGCCCTTTCTGAGTGGAGGAGTAGCCTAGTGGTTAGTGCAGCGGACTTTGATCCTGGGGAACTGAGTTCGATTCCCACTGCAGCTCCTTGTGACTGTGGGCAAGTCACTTAACCCTCCATTGCCCCTGGTACAAAATAAGTCCCTGAATATATGTAAACCGCTTTGAATGTAGTTGCAAAAACCTCAGAAAGGCAGTATATCAATTCCCATTTCCCTATTTGAGATTCTACATGGAATGTTGAAACTATTTGAGATTCTAGATGGAATGTTGCTATTCCACCAGCAACATTCCATGTAGAAGCCTGCCCTTGCAGATGAGCAACGCGGCCGCGCAGGCTTCTGTTTCTGTGAGTCTGACGTCCTGCTTTTTGAATTCTGCCCTCTTTTTGTCCCCACCAATTTCACCAGGAGAGTCTTTTGGGCATCCACCACCCATGTTGCTGTAACGTTTACCCCCATTGCAGCTTCATTTCATGTCCTTTAGTTCTACAGCACTTCACCAGAGAAACCAGACCGCAGAAAACACAGTCCTATATTTATGCGGTGTCACTCAGGGTCATAGATTTTTTTTATATGCCGCCTTTCTGTAGGGTCAACCAAAGTGGCTTATATATATATATATATATATATATATATATATATATATATATATATATATATATATATATAGGCAATTATGTGCTGAATTTCACATTTAACTGGATAAGGGATAGCCAGCTGCGTAAACCCAGATATTCAATGCTGGTGACTGGACATGGCCCTGGCATTAAAAATCCTTGGACAACTCCAGCAGCGGCTTAAAGAAAGTTCACTACCACCAGTTGAATATGTTGGATTATTTGTAGTAAATAATTAGCAGATTTTATACACACAGCTTCAGCTTTAGAAATGTTAATTTCTTTCTTCATCTCTCTCATACACCCCTGAATAATTCACTGCTGAGTCACTTTAAAGTTGAAGTAACAAAACATCTGTTTACTCACAGTTTGTTGTTAGATTATATTCAGACAGGCTTATATATACATAATACTATACATTTGGATTATCAGCTCTTTCCATGTGCTTAGATGGTAATGGATGCTCACACCACCATAGATTCTCTCAGGTTAGGAGAGAACATGAGCTCCATGTGCTGTGCCTAACCCCCACAGGAAGTTGCATGGGTGTGACCTCTCTAAGCAATTTACATCAGAGGTCACAGAGTAATCACAGAGAAAAAATTGGTGACAGGCAATGCATGTAAAATACAATACATTATTCCAACAAACCCCTTCTCATGCATAACTGTCATGCAATTATTAATTCACACAAAGTCCAAGCTTTATACGCAGATTCTCAAAACGTTCTCTGGGTAACGGTTTGGTCATGATGTCAGCTGTCATTTCACTGGTGTGACAATAGTGTAGACTGATGACCCCTTCTTTCGCCAGCTCTCGCACGTTGTGGTATTTCGTTGCGATGTGCTTGGTGCGTGACTGAACCTTGTCATTCTGTGACAGTCTGATGCAGCTCTGATTATCTTCCATTATCTGGATTGGTCTCTTTTCAGCTATTCCAAAATCCAGCAAAAGTTTTTCAATCCACATCAGTTCTCTGCATGCTTCCGATACGGCCACATATTCAGCTTCTGTAGAAGACAGACTCACAATACTTTGTTTATGACTGGCCCAAGAAATTTGTACATTTCCATACATAAACACATATCCACTTGTGGATTTATAATCAGAATGATCCCCTGCCCAATCTGAATCACAGTAACATATTAGTTTTGGATTACTATTGGCTGAAATCTTTAATTTACAATCAATGGTACCTTTTAAATACCTTACCATCCTTTTAACTGCAGTCCAATCTGATTTGGTAGGTGAGCTGACCCTTCTGCTCAAAATTCCTACTGCATTTGCTATATCAGCCCTGTATGTGGTAGTTAGATATAAAAGCTTACCTATGGCTGATCTATATTGGATGTTATCTGGTAAAGGTTCTCTTACTGTTTCATCCTTCAGAAAATCAGTGATCATGGGAGTGCTTACAACTTGGGCATCTTGCATACCTAAACTTTCAATAAGCTCATTTATTTTCTGCTTCTGGCTTAGAAGATAAGAACCATCATTTTGTTTCTCAATTTCTATACCAAGATAGTATGACACATTACCAAGTTCTTTTATCTCAACATTCTGGTTTAAATATTTTACAATGTCCTTGTACTCTTGCTCACTTTCGCTTGCAATGAGCAGATCATCAACAAAAGCTAAAATGTATGCATATTGTCCATTTCTGCACCTAGTGTACAAGCATTTATCTGCTTCACCTTGCTTAAATCCTAAATTTGTCAATATTTCATGCAATTTGTCATTCCAACATTTTGCACTTTGCTTTAATCCATAAAGACCTTTGTTTAATTTACACACTAGCTGTCTTTGTTTTGTATTTATGAAACCTGTTGGCTGTTCCATGTACAAGTCTTCAGTTATATCCCCATGAAGAAATGCTGTTTTCACATCAATGTGGTTGACTTGCATGCCTTTTGAGACTGCAATGCTCAGAAGTGTTCTTATTGTCGTGTGTTTCACTACAGGTGCAAACACTTCATCAAAATCTTCTCCATATTTTTGAAGATATCCCTTTGCGACTAATCTGGCTTTATACCTTTCCACTTTTCCTTGTGCATTCCTTTTTAACTTGAATACCCATTTGCATCCTATAGCTTTCTTGCCAGGAGGTAATTTTGTAAGAATCCAAGTATTATTTTTATCCAATGCATCAATTTCTTCTTGTGCAGCTTTACGCCATTCAGCAGCTTCTTCTGCTGGCATTTTCTCAATCTCATCCCATGTTAAGGGCTCTTGAGCTTCTGCTGACTTTGTTAGGTAAGACAGTCTTGGGGGTGGAACACCTTTGTTTTCCCTGGATGAGCGTCTGACAACAGGTTGGTCTGACCTTTCCGCATCCTCTAAATCTGAGAGTCCTTCTCCAATTGATTCCCCTTCTCCAACTGTACTGTCTCCTGCGATGATCCTTTCTGTGTCTGCTTCCTCTGCCTGTTCCTCGTTAGATACAGATGAGTTGCTTTCAGACATCTGCCTTGGTATGGCATTTATATGCACTGGCATGTCTATTATGGTTCTAGTTTCATATTCTGGATGATAAGGCTCATCTGAGATAATCCAGCCTTTATCAACCCTTTTGTTTTCATCAAAATATGTAACATGTCTTATGCCAACAATGCCAGTTTTCAGATTCAAAATTCTATATCCTTTGTGTCCTGGAGCATAGCCAACTAAAATGCCCCTTTCTGTTGTGGAATCCAGCTTATGCCTTCTTTGCTTTGGTACATGAGCATATGCTGTACTTCCAAATGTTCTTATGTGTGACAGGTTTGGCTTCCTACCATGCCATGTCTCATGTGGTGTGCGCTCAGCGCCTTTAGTTGGCATTCTGTTTTGTAGGTACACTGCTGTGAGAATGGCTTCCCCCCATAGTCTTTTAGGGAGATTGCTATCTGACAGCATACATCTGGTCATTTCCACAAGTGACCTAAATTTTCTCTCTGCAACAGAATTTTGCTCTGGTGTATAAGCTACTGTTGTGATATGCTGAATGCCTTCTTGTTCTAGAAATGTGCGCATGCTTTGTGAAGTGAACTCACCACCATTGTCGGTCTGAAGAACCTTTGGTTTTCTTTCAAATTTATTGCTCACCATGGCTACGTATTTCTTCAGCATGTCTGTGACTTGACTTTTTTCTTTCAGCAAATAGGCCACACAGTATCTAGAGAAATCATCCAAGAATATTAGCACAAATCTGTTATTTCCCAATGATGGGATATTAAACGGTCCACATAAGTCACTGTGTATTAAGTCCAGCACTTTATTACTCCTATTTCCTGTGTATGCAGGAAATGAGGGTCTCACACCTTTTTGAGTAACACAGTCTATGCATTTCTCCATTTTACCAGCATCTGCACTTATCTGAATGCCGGTGGCTAGTTGCCCACTGTGAAGATCCTGGATCACCTTAAAATCACGATGTCCCAGGCGGCGGTGCCAGATTTCCAGACTACATTTACCATCATTCTTCCTTACTTGCGCCAGATGTGAGGCTTCACCTGAAATGCTCAGTTTATAAACATCATTATGCATAAAAGCTTCAGCATACACTTCATCATTTTAGAGATTGTGCACTTACTGTTTTCAAAATGAATCACAAATCCCTTCTTATCTAATGTAGATACACTAAGCATATTGCAAACTGCTTGGGGAATATACAAGACATCACTTACAGGAATTTCTTTAACTTCATTAGACACTTTGCATTTTAAGAATCCAATGCCTTTTGCTTGGATCTTAGCAGTCCCTGCATTTGCAGTATTAAGAATACCTTCTTCTGGACACATTTCCTGAAAGAAATCCTTAGAATTGGTTAAATGGCATGTGCTCCCCGAATCCAAAATCCAAGTACTTTCATTTGAATTATTATTTACCATAGTCAAAGATTTTTCTGCCATTAGAAAGCCCTTATGTTTATCATTGTCTTTCATACATTTTCTGCTTGGAAAATTCTTTAGTTCCATTGGCTTAGGTGAGCTAGAGGGAGTGTTTTGTGTTTCCTTACACCATTTAGATACATGTCCCTCCTTTCCACATGAATAGCAAATCAGCTTGCCCTTGGGTGGAGTTTTCCCATAGCTCCGCCTTCCTCTGTTCTTTGCCAAGAAATTTGTTTCATTTCTCTCTGACTTGCTTTGAGAACACATCTCCTCAGAATCATTTATTATGCATTCCTGCCTTAGTTTTGATGCTGCCTGTTCAAAAGATTGCCCTTCAATGGCTTCATTTACAGACCTAAAAACATCAAACTTCTTTGATAGTGAGGTAAAAAGAAATGCTCTTTTCAATGCATCACACATGGGAATTCCAGAAAGTTCTAGCTTTTGAAATGAAGACATAAGATGCATAATGTGATCATTACATTTACCTTTATCCCTTAATTTGGTTTCATTCAACTCTGCTAACCAAATTGGTTGCTGTTTTGCATATGTAGTTGCATACATAGTTCTCAGTTTATATAAAATGTCCTTTGGTGTATCTTTTCCCTCCACTAATATGGCTTGTTTCTCTGAGAGAGCTTCCAAAAACATGCACTTCACATAATAGTTTGCATTGTCCCATTCAGCCATATTTTCAGCTGTTCTGTTTTGGTCTAAGCATATATTTAGTTTCTTTGCTTGAAGGAGACATATGAATCTTAGTTCCCACTGCTGATAATTAAATTCAGTTAATTTAGGCACCTTGAGAGAGTAGAAAAATGGTGAATTTCCTCCCTCAGCCATTTTCTTAGCCTTGCCTGCTGTTTGGTGTGTGGGGGGAGAGAGAGACAGACTGAATCTTTCTTTTAAAACTTAAGAGAAAAATGTGGCTTTTTTACTGCCTGGTAATATTTCTCTTCTTTTTCAATTCCTGGCCCTGGGCCCATAACCCTTTTGTTGGATTATTTGTAGTAAATAATTAGCAGATTTTATACACACAGCTTCAGCTTTAGAAATGTTAATTTCTTTCTTCATCTCTCTCATACACCCCTGAATAATTCACTGCTGAGTCACTTTAAAGTTGAAGTAACAAAACATCTGTTTACTCACAGTTTGTTGTTAGATTATATTCAGACAGGCTTATATATACATAATACTATACATTTGGATTATCAGCTCTTTCCATGTGCTTAGATGGTAATGGATGCTCACACCACCATAGATTCTCTCAGGTTAGGAGAGAACATGAGCTCCATGTGCTGTGCCTAACCCCCACAGGAAGTTGCATGGGTGTGACCTCTCTAAGCAATTTACATCAGAGGTCACAGAGTAATCACAGAGAAAAAATTGGTGACAGGCAATGCATGTAAAATACAATACATTATTCCAACAGAATATCCACCTCATTGACCTCCCAACCAGAAATAGACCATCGTCGTCTCGTACCCACCTCAATTTACACCTCCCCAATTGCAAAGGCATAAAATATAAGACCTTTTATGCATCCAGTTTCTCCTTCTTAGGTAGCCAGCTTTGGAACGCTCTGCCAAGATCCATCAGAACAATCAGCGACCATCTACCCTTCAGGAAAATGCTGAAGACCCATCTCTTCAAGAAAGCATACCCGAATGGCCCTACTTAACTTTTGAATCCTTCCTCTTGATCCTGGTCCTGATGATTATTATACCTTAGACCACATCTCCCAATCTCCTTATGCCCATCCCTCTATCTTTTCCTCTCCTTACCCCTCCCAATCTCTTTTCCTTTTGCTTATCCTATCTTTGTTCACCTTTACATGTTCAACTCACCTATCCTCAAAACCTCACAATTACTACGTTTACTATAACTTGTAATATTCTCCTCAAGTCTTTGTAATTGTAATTGTATTTACTATGTAAGCCGCATTGAGCCTACAATGTGTGGGAAAGCGCGGGGTACAAATGTAATAAATAAATATTTGCTTCATTGGTTCTACTCTGCTGGGTACTTTTACTCATGCCTTCGTTAAAGGTATTGGGGATTCTGTTGGACCCTCATTTAACTATGAAGACTCAAATTACACAGTTAACAAGGAATGGGGGGGGTTTTAAAGTTAAGACAACTCCAACGTATTAAATGTTTGATGAGTAAAATCTAATTTCAGGCGTGAGTGCTGTCTCAGCTTGATTATTGCAATGCACTCTATACTGGATGTTCTCAGACGTCTTTGAGACATCTGCAAATTTTGTAGAACACGGCCACAAAACTAATTTGTGGAAGACATAAATTCGATCATGTCACTCCTTTGGCTTCCTATTGAAGCACAATGTAAATTTAAGCTCTGTATTTTTATCCACAAATGATTTTATAGTTTTCTTCCAGATTATTTGATGCCGTTATTCACTATAGAAACAACAGTTCGTTCACTTAAATTGGGAGATCGTTGCTTACTGCAGTTTCCTTCTGTAAAGGTTGTGAAGTATAAGTCTTTTCATAGTTCTAGTTTTGTTTATCGCTTGGTACAATGTTGGAACTCTCTTCCTTTAGAGCTGAGATTGGTAAAATTCTATTTACGATTTCGTAAATTATTAAATGCTTACTTATTTTCTATTTATTTAATGTAATTTAGTTTATTTTATGTACTTATTTAGTTAGATTAGGTTGATTTAGATATATTTGTGTACATAAGTACATAAGTAGTGCCATACTGGGAAAGACCAAAGGTCCATCTAGCCCAGCATCCTGTCACCGACAGTGGCCAATCCAGGTCAAGGGCACCTGGCACGCTCCCCAAACGTAAAAACATTCCAGACAAGTTATACCTAAAAATGCGGAATTTTTCCAAGTCCATTTAATAGTGGTCTATGGACTTGTCCTTTAGGAATCTATCTACCCCCTTTTTAAACTCCGTCAAGCTAACCGCCCGTACCACGTTCTCCGGCAACAAATTCCAGAGTCTAATTACACGTTGGGTGAAGAAAAATTTTCTCCGATTCGTTTTAAATTTGCCACACTGTAGCTTCAACTCATGCCCTCTAGTCCTAGTATTTTTGGATAGCGTGAACAGTCGCTTCACATCCACCCGATCCATTCCACTCATTATTTTATACACTTCTATCATATCTCCCCTCAGCCGTCTCTTCTCCAAGCTGAAAAGCCCTAGCCTTCTCAGCCTGTCTTCATAGGAAAGTCGTCCCATCCCCACTATCATTTTCGTCGCCCTTCGCTGTACCTTTTCCAATTCTACTATATCTTTTTTGAGATACGGAGACCAGTACTGAACACAATACTCCAGGTGCGGTCGCACCATGGAGCGATACAACGGCATTATAACATCCGCACACCTGGACTCCATACCCTTCCTAATAACACCCAACATTCTATTCGCTTTCCTAGCCGCAGCAGCACACTGAGCAGAAGGTTTCAGCGTATCATCGACGACGACACCCAGATCCCTTTCTTGATCCGTAACTCCTAACGCGGAACCTTGCAAGACGTAGCTATAATTCGGGTTCCTCTTACCCACATGCATCACTTTGCACTTGTCAACATTGAACTTCATCTGCCACTTGCACGCCCATTCTCCCAGTCTCGCAAGGTCCTCCTGTAATCGTTCACATTCCTCCTGCGACTTGACGACCCTGAATAATTTTGTGTCATCGGCGAATTTAATTACCTCACTAGTTATTCCCATCTCTAGGTCATTTATAAATACATTAAAAAGCAACGGACCCAGCACAGACCCCTGCGGGACCCCACTAACTACCCTCCTCCACTGAGAATACTGGCCACGCAATCCTACTCTCTGCTTCCTATCTTTCAACCAGTTCTTAATCCATAATAATACCCTACCTCCGATTCCATGACTCTGCAATTTCTTCAGGAGTCTTTCGTGCGGCACTTTGTCAAACGCCTTCTGAAAATCCAGATATACAATATCAACCGGCTCCCCATTGTCCACATGTTTGCTTACCCCCTCAAAAAAATGCATTAGATTGGTGAGGCAAGACTTCCCTTCACTAAATCCGTGCTGACTTTGTCTCATCAGTCCATGTTTTTGTATATGCTCTGCAATTTTATTCTTAATAATAGCCTCCACCATCTTGCCCGGCACCGACGTCAGACTCACCGGTCTATAATTTCCCGGATCTCCTCTGGAACCCTTCTTAAAAATCGGAGTAACATTGGCTACCCTCCAGTCTTCCGGTACTACACTCGATTTTAGGGACAGATTGCATATTTCTAACAGTAGCTCCGCAAGTGTATTTTTTGTATTTCCTAGTGATGGCCTAGTTTTTATTTAAATTGTAATCGCATTGATTCTTAGTTGGTATTTAGCGGAATATAAATTCTGTTGTATTTTATTGCATAGCACCACTGGACAGAGTAAAATTATATGAGTAGTTGCTACCCCCTCCCTCACCACCACCGCCCCAGGAATGCCCCCACTGTACACTTCCCCCAGATTCTATATAGCCTGACCAAAATTGTGCGTGCAAATCCGGTCATATTCTGGATTTGTGTGCACAATTTAATAATACTTAACAATCTAATCAGCGCCGATAATTGCCCCTTAAGAAAAATTATTGATACTAATTGACATTAATTAGAATTTACGCACACAACTTGCTAGGCATATTCTGGAAAGTGATGCACTTAAATTCTAATTAATGGTGGCGTGGCGTGTCCATGGGTGTGGAATGGGCGGGCCATCGGCATTCCGAAAATCTATGCACAGGGTTATAGAATGCACCTGCCCCACGTCTAACTTAGGTGCTGGTGTTTACCCCAAGTTTTACTTGGCATGAATGGATGCACCTAGAGTTAGGCACAGGCTTGGGTACTAGGCGTATTCTATAAACTGTGCCTAAATCTAGTCGCAGTTTACAGAATACGCCTAGGCGGAAATATTTTCCATGCCAATGTTTCAGGAGCCATATATAGAATCTAGTCCTTTGTGACTGCAGAGAAGGTGAAGATTTTTCAAAACCCCATTTCAAGCAAACAGGAACCCTGAAATAGTTCTCATCGGAGGTGGCGAAGGCCAGTACTGGAACAGGATTTGGGTATATATAGGAGAAAGTGTTAGGAACAAGGTTGAGTGGATGAGTGAAAACATTGGGGGAGAGTTGGTGTTGGTTTAATTATGTAAATCTATGTGTTCATCTACTCAAAGTGGTAGAAAATGAGAACATATCTCAACTGGGTGGACTGGATTTTTTTGTTACAGTTGTACCCCGCGCTTTCCCACTCATGGCAGGCTCAATGCGGCTTACATGGGGCAATGGAGGGTTAAGTGACTTGCCCAGAGTCACAAGGAGCTGCCTGTGCCTGAATCGAACTCAGTTCCTCAGTTCCCTAGGACCAAAGTCCACCACCCTAACCACTAGGCCACTCCTCCACTAGTGGCCTAGTGGTTAGCCGTTGGCTGTTGGCCAGTTATCTGCTATTATTTACTGCGTTATCATGTAACACAAATATACCATTTCAACAGATGAGAAGATAGAGATGCTGTACAGATAAGAACTAAACAGGCATTTTGAGAAGTTAAAAATATAATGTGTAATGAAAAGATTTAAAGCATAAACTGTTAGGAGATTAAAGAAAGGAAAAGATTACTAGCATCTCTCAGGTTAGCAAAAAAAAAAAAACATCAAAAAAAGCTGGGAAAAGGAGCTTGTTGAGAAAGATTAAGATCTTTTGGGTGAGGCCAGTTATATGGAATTTAAAAAAAACCCAGCTACATAAAACATTGCACTGCAAAGAAAACATAAAAGTGCCATGAATAGTATCAGGAAATGAGCCCTGAGAGAAAGGGAAGATAGGAGGAAGGAAGACAAGGGAGGGGAGAGAAAAGTGAGAGGGTGCAAAAGAACAAAAGTCAGAGGAGGCAAGGAACAGAGCTGAAAAGTGAAAGTCCCAACACGGGGACAGTGGTGTCCGGAGAGACACCATAGCCAAGACGAAGAACTGAGAGGCTGCGAAAGCCTTTTTACATAAGATTGGACTGATTTGAACCAGCAGACAGGAGTGCTCTCAAGAGGGTTCCCTTCTTGCTATTGCTGGGTGACTGTGGTGGGAGGTGGGAAGAGGGGGGGTAACTGCGAGCTGGAGCCTGACATGGGACAGGGCTAGATTCCCTCTCCTCCCCCTTAGAGCAGGCGAAGGAGGAGGGGGTTTTGGCTTATTCTCGGAGTTGGATCCTTCATGCATCCCAAGTCTGCATTGTTCACTTGGAAAAAGACAAGGAAATTGACTCTTGATTGCGGAAGTGGATGGAAAAGGCTCTCCAGACTCAGCCCGGGTCAGAATGGCAGCGTGGGAACTGCAAGTAGCTGCCTCCTGCACCCTGTCTCTGACTATCACCCCGGATAAAACCAACCCAAGTCCCTTCTCACCCTGTTCTCCCCCTTTCAGAAGGAAACACCCGAGAGTCCGTTTTGTCTTGTGACTTTTCCTGGATGTAAGAGTTTGCTGAGAATTGCTGAAGAGCCAGGCTTGTTGCATTTGAGCTGAATGATATTCTACTCTCTCTGGAACTGCCTGAAGGGAATTTGCTTTCAGATGACTGATATTTTGTTGAATTCTTGGACCTGAGATGTAACTTATTATTGCAGAAGAATTATTTAAATAAAGTGGATCGAAATGCTGAGGCATGTTCCTGGCTTCCCATTGTGGATTATACTGAACTTTTTCAAGGTGAGAAGGTCTGGCTTGACTGAGCCCAAATTATAATTGCATAATCAACCAGATCTTGTGATATTAGTGAAAAGCTGATTTTATGGTGTTTAAATAAATCATTATAATGTCTCATAATGCTGTTATTTCTTGTCCTTTAAGTGTTCAATGGCATGAAAGCAGTGGTGTCTGTCCTTCCTTTCCTAATACCCTTGATTAGGGTGATGCTGGCCAGGTGTATTAACTAATTCATTTCTGTTATGTGACTTTTCCAGCATGTGGAGCCCATGAAATGCACCATCAGCCTGTCTGAGTGGAGTGTTTCCAGTCAATCTATTTATATCAAATGGAGTAGCATGGGGAATCCCTGTAATTTCAGCCTGAGCTGTAGCTCTGAGAACTCCTGGGACAGCACATGCCAACCTATCCTGAAGACGAATCATTCCTACGAATGCAGATTTGATGGTTTAGAAGCGGGCACTTCGTACGAACTAAAACTCCTCTCTCTCCTCGATGGGGAAACGAAAAACCTCTCGGTGCGAACAGGTAAGAGTGACAGGGGCATCTGTGGCCAACTTCATGGCACTTCTGCAGCTATTTGGTTTTTTTCAAGTTATCAATAGAAATCAAACAAAATAAAACATGGAAAAGAAAATAAGATGATACCTTTTTTATTGGACATAACTTAATACATTTCTTGATTAGCTTTCAAAGGTTGCCCTTCTTCGTCAGATCGGGTTCTACATGGAACGTTGCTACTCTTTGAGATTCTGCTGTGGAATCTTGTCACTCTTTAGCATTCCGGAATCTTGCTGTTCTTTGGGGTTCTACATGTAGAGAGGTGTGGTAGCCGTGTTAGTCCACTCTTAAGGTTATCAATAGAAATCAAACAAAATAAAACATGGAAAAGAAAATAAGATGATACCTTTTTTATTGGACATAACTTAATACATTTCTTGATTAGCTTTCAAAGGTTGCCCTTCTTCCTCTGATCGGGTTCTACATGGAACGTTGCTACTCTTTGAGATTCTGCTGTGGAATCTTGTCACAAGAGTGACTTTAGCATTCCGGAATCTTGCTATTCTTTGGGGTTCTACATGTAGAGAGGTGTGGTAGCCGTGTTAGTCCACTCTTAAGGTTATCAATAGAAATCAAACAAAATAAAACATGGAAAAGAAAATAAGATGATACCTTTTTTATTGGACATAACTTAATACATTTCTTGATTAGCTTTCGAAGGTTGCCCTTCTTCGTCAGATCGGAAATAAGCAAATGTGCTAGCTGACAGTGTATATAAGTGAAAACATTCAAGCATTACTATGACTGTCTGACAGGGTGGGAGGATGGGGGTGGGTAGGAGGTATGCATGGGGACATCAAAGCAAATAAATTTGTCTCTTAGAACAGGAATCCTACATCAGGAGGGGTTTGTAAGAAACCTTCTCTAACAGACTTGAGTACTGACAATACATTGGTACAATCCACGAAATAGCATAAGTCATATTCTTCAGTCATCACTTAATGGTCCTTTTCCTAAGCCTTGGTAAAAAGTGACCTGCGATAGCATAGGCACGGGTTTTGGGTGCGCAAAGAATTATTTTTCAGCGCACCTGTGCCTTTTTGAAAATTTCTGCCGAAAATGGATGTGCGGCAAAATTTGAATTGCCGCCCGTCTGTTTTGGGTCTCGGACCTTACCGCCAGCCATATTTATTTATTTATTACATTTGTACCCCGCTCTTTCCCACATACAGCAGGTCCAGTGCGGCTTACATAGTAAAAGAAAGCATCTTACGTGGTAAAGAATACAGTAAAAACAAGGAAATGTGGGAACAGTATTATAAATTGTGATGATCATAACTACTTACATTATGAAAGGCAATTCAAAGGACATGTGAAAAAGAACGTAATGAACTAGAATAGGGAAGGTAAACAAGGATATGATAGGTGAAAGGGAAGGAGAATGGGAGGGAAATGGTAAAGGATGGAGGGAAGAAGATGAGGGATTGAGTGTAACATTGAGGTCAGAGTAAGCGTCGACGTCTTAGCAGGAGTATCATAGGTGATCTGGTGGAATTAAGCTGGTCCATAGACCTAGCGGTACAGAATTTCAGCAGTCATGACCTACGCGCATCAGATGCCACTTGGCGTGCTTCTGCTACACGCATCCGAAAATAAAGAATACCTTTCAGACGTGCGTAGTGGACCCACGCCAAAAATGAAATTACCGCAAGAGCTCTGTGGTAGTTGGGTGCTAAGTCCATTTTGGCGTGCATTGGGCGCATGTAGACTCTTACACAGCTTAGTTAAAGGGTTCCTCAGATTCATCATTGATAGGACATGTGAGCAAAGAAATACATTCTTCAAGAAGTCTACATCTAACCATTATAAACAAGATACAGAAATCATTTCTAAAGAGGCTTAAAACGTCTGCTTCATAAAACCTGTTCCCTTTTATAAGTAAATATTAAAATAGCGATTTTCTCCATATTAGGTGAAAGATTATTCAGTTTTAGACAACAATAAAACACACTGTACTATCAATCAATGGATTTTCCTTACGGAAATAATTATTTATTTATTTATTTATTTATTTGTTGCATTTGTATCCCACATTTTCCCACCTATTTGCAGGCTCAATGTGGCTTACATAGTACCGTAAAGGCGTTCGCCAATTCCGGTATAAACAGTTACACAGTGATGTTATGGTAGAATAAGGTTCATGTGGAACAAACATATTAGGGAATCGTATAGATGAAGAGTTACGTTATGTCCATTACGTTCTTTGGTTTCGTAGTGTTGCCCCTCAGCCAAAGAATGTGTTGCTTCCCTCATTTTTTTTGTTTCCCGCCTTCACAAAAGTAGGCAAGAAGGGTCACCACCTCGGATTCCAAACCAGAAGGTGCACAAAGCCACACCTTTAAATCAGTCTACCGGTCTGTGAGCATGCAAGCCTGAAAGGGAAAGGATGATAAAAGAGCTGAACCACTGTTACTCGGTCAGTTTTACCCAGAGTGCTTTGCAGACAAATACAATCTGGGAAATGAAAAACACGAAGATAGCTTCAATAGTTGTAACGGCCGGGCCTGATTATTTGTTTTTAATGTGATTGTAATATGTTATTGGCAAGACAATGACAGAAGGCAATGATCACACGTGGAGTGGCATTTTCAGTAAGACATTTAAGTCCGACTTTGGACATTTTGCTCCGAATGTCCCAAATTCAAACAGCAAATATAGCCATTTTCGAAACAGCAAAACATCTCTCTCTCTCTCTCTCTCTCTCTCTCTCTCTCTCTCTCTCTCTATATATATATATATATATATATATATATATATATATAATTTTTTTTTTTTTAGAAAATGACTGTTTTGTGCTTTGTGCATTTATCTTTATAGTCCATTTTGAAAAAATAACCATACAAGGAAAAAATGTAAAAATTCAAGCCATTGGGATGTAGGAGGACCTGGCCACACAGACATCCCAACAGAGCAGTGGGGTACTCTAGGGACTTGATATAAAATTTCCAGATACACATCTCACTGTTACCCCCTTATATTGAATGGTGAACCCTCCAAAACCCTACTATTCCCAACTGTACACCACTACAATAGCCCTCATCTTTGAAGGGGTCATCTATATGTGGGTACAGTAGGTGTTTGGTGTAACAGTTAGAATGGGATATGAGCCTGAGTCCCCCTCTCTATAGTGCGCTGCACCGACCACTGCACTACTCCAGGAACCTGCTTTTTGCTCAAATACAACTAGCTATAACATCCGAAGCTGTCATGGAGGCTGGTATGTACTGTTTTTTTTCCACATCTTTGAAGGATGGGAGGAGGGTCACTGATCACTGGGGGAGTAAGGGGGCATCATTCCTTAATCCCTCCTGTGGTCATCTGGTCATTTAGGGCACCTTTTAATGCCATATTCGTTCTAAAACCAGGTCTAGACTTAAACGTCTAAATTGTAGCCCTGGGCGTTTTTTGTTTTGTTCCATTATGGCTGCAAAAAATCCAAGTGTTAGGAATGCCCTAATCCCACCCCCCATCGTGTCCCTTTGTGATTTAGCTGCACTGCAGGCAAACTGCATAGATAAACGTCTCCAAAATAGGTTTAGAAAATACCAGTTTAGACATTTTGAGAAGAAATACGTCCAAATCGTTCTTTATGACACTTTTTCGACATTTTTCTGTTTTGAAAATTCACCCCTTAGTAGCCTAGTAAATGATGGAACATAAAGTCCTATATGGTTCATCTAACATGCCCAGTGAGGAGGTTAGATTTGTATCTCTCAATTAGTGCAGGTTACACCTCTCGTCCCCTCCCGCCCCCATGCCTTGGTAGTAGGTTACAACCCCCGTGATATTGCCAGTCAACAGCGGTAGATCAAATATTGCAAAATAAATACATGAATAGCCACTGGTGAAATGTTTAGGTGAATGGTTGGTGGAAGTAATTACAGCACAGTGTATGAAGCACATGCTGATACCTGGAGTTTACGTAGATTTCGCTTCTCCCTTCAGTTCAAAAAGCTCCAAGTTGTGACAGAGTTAGACATTTACTTGGAATCTCACACCCATTTGGTCTTTTCTCATTGGACTTCAATTTCTGGCACCTGAGTTGGAGAGATTTACTGTGCAAAGGCAGCTGTTACCCTCAAGCACGGGCTGCTTCTGCAGTGAGGGTACGTTTCAGAGGTACCACATTAGGTTTCTTAACATTACATGTTGTTATTTTTTTGCAGTTGAAGCCTACTTCCGTCATAAGCTAGCAAGCTACTGAGTCAATATATCTTATACAGTAGTAGCGTCATGACATTTGGCATGCTTTAAAAGTTACTGCAATACACGTTGATTCCTGGAGAGGATCAATGAGGCAGAGGTTGACGTGTATCATCTCCTATTAGATTGTAAGCTGTCTTTCTTCTATGTTTGTGCAGCGCTGCGTATGCCTTGTAGCGCTATAGAAATGCTAAATAGTAGTAGTAGTAGTAGTCTCTTGTAACCAGAGCTAATAGTGTGATGTCATAATGCCTCAGTCCACCAATAAGAGCCAATCTCATCAGTGATGTCACAATGGCTTGATTGTCCTATACTTGGCTCACTTTTATTACATAGCTCTTTGAGCAGGGACTGTCTTTCTTCTATGTTTGTGCAGCGCTGCGTATGCCTTGTAGCGCTATAGAAATGCTAAATAGTAGTAGTAGTAGTAACGCAGAGTTCCAAGTTCCGCCTTGGTGATACAGTGTATATAGGTGAATGATTGACAGTACAAGTACATTTTCTTTGGCTGGACATGAAGACCCAGAAGCTTTACTGTATCTCCTCTGTGCAGGGGTTTCTTATGGGGGTGGGTTGGATTTATTACGTTTTAAAATTATATTGTAATTCGCCTTGAGTAATTTTCTGTCAAGGCACACAACCAAGCTGAAATAAAGACATACATGCATGATTATTTGGGGGGGGGGGGGCCTGATATTAAGGTCACAGTGGTCAGCATTTGGTAAAACACTGGCCTCTGTGGGTACAAATCCACTGCACATTCAGTGCTGGAATCCAGATACCTTCCGGAGTCAGCATCGAGCAGTTGGTGCTGTCCAGTTAACAGCAATATTCTCCAGACACCTAACCAGATAAACTTGGGGAAGCCTTTTAGCCGTCCTAATTTTATCCGCTTATCCGCTGGTTTTCATTCGTTGACTGTTTCTTTATTTGAATTTTTTTTCAGTTTTGCATTGTTGCTATGTTTGTAGAATTCGCTGTGATTGTTTTTATTTATGTGATTTTACGTATCTTCTTTTGTTCACTGTCCTGGATAACGGTGGTTTCAAGTAATAAATCCAATCTAATAAATCCGAATCCAATCCAGTTAATGGTCTGAATATCGGCGCTAACCAGATAACCTCTGACTCTGCCTAAGGACCACCCTGATACTGTACAGATAGTGCTGAGGTGATCAGAGGGAATAATCTGATCAATGAATATCCCGCTTTCTGGCACCGCTCTGGTTAGCAGGTTACGTAATGGGAGGTGCACTGGTTCTCGTAATCCTGGGGAATGTTATCATGGAACACACCAGGTGTCACAAAAGAAGCAGCCAAAGGAACCAACTAGTGAGAAATAAATAGAACATTTATTTATTTATTTGTTGCATTTGTATCCCACATTTTTCTACCAATTTGCAGGCTCAGTGTGGCTTACATTATGGCGTAATGGCGATCGCCATTTCCGGATAGAGAAATACAAGTGGTATTGCATTAAGGCGCATAAATGGTAAAGTAAAATACACAGTCATACTGCATTGACGAAGTTCCTCAATGATAAAGTGAATAATAGAATAAGTTAGACAATCAACTATAGAAAGTTCATTTCCGGTATGTGAAATAAAGTGGTAGTGTGTATTGCGTAACTTTCATTAGTAGCGACGAAGGTTATCAGTTCGGTTTTGTCTAGTTCATGTAAAGTCTAGTTGTCTGGTCTTTAGGATGGATCATTATGGTACGCCTTTTTGAACAGGTTGGTTTTCGGTAGTTTTCGGAAGATTGCTAGGTCGTGCGTTGTTTTTATGGCTTTTGGTAGTGCGCTCCACAGTTGCGCGCTTATGTAGGAGAAGCTGGATGCATATGTGGATTTATATTTAAGTCCTTTGCAGCTGTATTACATAAAGCAATCTGTGGTGGTGAGGTGTGATTAGATACTCTCCTACCACAGGGGTGTTTCAATCATCGCCCAACATGTTTCTACAGGGGCACATTTAGTCTGTATAACATGAGCAAAACACCTTGAAACAAGATATTCGATGTATGAAGACTGCCTGTCGTTGACTTCTTGAGTTGCTTAGAAACAGCTACTTTGGCCTACTTCTTTTGTGACATTTGGTCTTGTTTTGCAGCCTCTTTGTGCTACTTGGTTTATCCGGATGGAAAAGCAGCAAAAAAAAAAAGTAGAGAA
Source organism: Microcaecilia unicolor (assembly GCF_901765095.1). Taxonomy (NCBI): domain Eukaryota; kingdom Metazoa; phylum Chordata; class Amphibia; order Gymnophiona; family Siphonopidae; genus Microcaecilia; species Microcaecilia unicolor. The sequence continues at coordinate 8,877,705 of NC_044039.1, read as the reverse complement.
GGACAACAGAAGTGACAGCTCTTGGAGTATTTGTAAGGAGATCCTACACAGGTAATTGCCCTGGAAAAAACCTTTACTGCAAGCATATGATCCTGGAGCGGAAGACACATGTGAAAGTGGACAAACGTACCTCACAAAACGCTGCAGAGAATGGCAAAGCTTGAAAAAGCCGTAGTAAACAAGGAAGGCATCGCAGTTATGTCCTATACCTGCAACTGTTTCTACGACCCCTGAGGCAGGCAGGTTGTCCCAGCGAAACATGGTCCCATGTCGGTTCCATATTGGTGCCAATAAAGAGTTTTTCCTGCGTGGGATCTCCTTACAAATGCTCCCAGATCTTTTACTTGTCTTCTCTATTTTTTTTTTTGTTGCTGGTTTTGGATTTTCGTAGAGGTGTTCTCTCCCATTGTTGTTCGCGCTGACTTATCCGGATGGAAGACACCAATTCACAACGTTGCAACCGGTGTTGAAAAAATTATGAATTACATCATAGGCAGCAATTTTTTAAAAACTTAGGGCACCATTTATATGACAGATTTATATGTGTAAATCATCACATATGTATAAGTAGCTGTTTTTAGAAAAGACCTTACTTATCTGTATTATGGCAGCATGCGTGTTTTGGGTGGCCTTCACATACATGTGTATTGCCATGTTTTATAACAGCGATATACCTATTCAAGAGGGCTTGTAGCCACTGGCATTTCTACCTGCCTTCACTCGCATAACAACATAAGAATAGCCATACTGGATAAGACTGATGGTCCATCTAGCCCAGTACTCTGCTTCCAGCAGTAGCCAATTCAGGCCAGAAGTACCTGACGGAATACTAAATATTAGCAACACTCTGGGATCCCAAAGAGTAGCAAGATCCGTGCTACTGATCCCAGTGGCTTCCCCATGTCTATCTTAATAGCAGACTATGGACTTTTCCTCCAGGAACTTGTCCAAACTTTTATTTTAAAACCCTGATATGCTAACAGCTGATACTACATCCTCTGGCAACGAGCTTCAGGGCTTAACTATTCATTGAGTGAAAAACTGTTTCCTCCTGTTCATTTAAAAAGTAGTACCATATAACTCCGTTGAGTGTTCCTTAGTCTTTGTACTTTTTGAAAGAGTAAAATCTTGATTTACGTTTACCTGTTCTACACCATTAAGTATTTTGTGGACCTTTATCATATCCCACCTCAGCTGTCTCGTTTCCAAGCTGAAGAGCCCTAACCTCTTTAGCCTTTCCTCATACGAGAGAAGTTCCATCTCCTTTATCATTTGGGTCGCCTTTCTTTGAACTTTTTCTAATTCTGCAAAATTCTTCTTTGTTGCTGGCAGGGTGGAGGAGTGCGCGCTTGAAGAGGGGATTGAGTTCACCTCTCTGCCATTCGGGGAACCAGTTAGGCTGAATGTTTGTAGTTAACTGGTTACCTTTGACCAGATTTAATCAGATAAAGATAACCAGTTCGGGTGAATATTGACATTATCTGGTTATATTTAAGCCAGACCCTTGGAATATCACTGGCCCCTCTCTTACATAACCAGCTCACGGGTCAAGTTTTCTAGCTAAACTGGATTTGCAGGCGGGAATTGTAGAAGAGCATCTTTTAGTTGGTTAACTGCTAAGGATGTTATAATGCCGTTGTATCGCTCCATGGTGCGACCGCACCTCGAATATTGTGTCCAATTCTGGTCACCGCATCTCAAAAAAGATATAAAGGAATTGGAGAAGGTGCAGAGAAGGGCGACGAAAATGATAAAAGGGATGGAACGACTTCCCTATGAGGAAAGGCTGGGAAGGTTAGGGCTCCTCAGCTTGGAGAAAAGGCGGCTGAGGGGGTGATATGATAGAAGTCTACAAGATAATGAGCGGAGTAGAGCGGACAGATGTGAAGCGTTTGTTTACACTTTCAAACAATAATAGAACCAGGGGACACAAGATGAACCTAGAATATGGTAGATTTGAAACAAATAGGAGAAAGTTTTTCTTTACCTCAGTGTGTAGTTGGACTCTGGAACTCGTTGCCGGAGAATGTAGTGACAGCAGCTGGCCTTACAGAGTTTAAAGGGGGTTTGGACAGATTCCTGAGGGAAAAGTCCATTGAACATTATTTTTTTTTTGGGGGGGGGGGGGGTGCAGGGTTCTTGAAGCCTGGATTGGCTGCTGTCGGAGACAGGATGCTGGGCTTGATGGACCATTGGTCTTTTCCCAGTATGGCAGTGCTTATGTTCTTATGTTTCTAAAAGTTCTGTGTTAGACAATAAAGGGTAAAAGGTCATGGATTTGATATACTACCTTTCTGTGGTACAACCAAAAATGTCCACATTCATTATCTGCAGGGCTTTTAACATCATAAGCCCTCAGCTTCTAACACAACAGTCCTAGCGCCAGTAACGCTGAGACCCGAAGGAGCGCTCAAATCCCATTACGTCCCAGATGCCCAACCCTTAGGCTCTGTCAGACATTTCCTCCAGCAGGGTGGATCTTTTCCTGTAATTGCAAAAATAAGAAACTAGGACTGCAGGTTTGATTTAGAGCACCTTCTGCTGACTTTTAAAATAAAGGCTAATAAAAATAAAACTGAAACGTCGACACCCTTGTATTGGATGAAGTAAAGCAGGACAAAATTAGCGAAAGCTGACACCACACTGCAATATGAGTGAATCATAAAAAGAATTTCAACAGTAGTGTGAAGGGGAGGAGGTCAGGAGAGGGGGGGGGGTGGATGGATCTATGATCAGAAGGTGAACAAATACTGTAGTATTACATCAATGACCTTATAAGGACACAAAAAGGGACCGTCAAAAGAATCCAAGAACACAAGATTTATGAAGTTAAGATGATCAAGAAAGTACCTGACAAAGATCGATCACCTTGCGATCATCCATCCAGCTCTCACACCCTATCCGTTCCCCCTTCCCCGTTTCACAATTCACTTGTATTTTCTATTTTTCTGCTATCTTTTGCTCATTCTGTTGTTGTGACCTGAGAACGGAGGTTTTTACCTTGCAGTCAAAAATATATCAAATTAGTCCAATAAAAAGAGATTGCTTTATATTCATTTTCTTCTAAGGAAAATATGCTCTAGTCTCTGTCTCCCTCTGCTGTCTATTTCTGTCCTACCTTAAAACTGAGCTAGGTCTTTTCCGCATTCTCTCCACCCTTCTCTTAATGGAATTAAATTGTTTTCATTGTGCAAGCTTTTAGGATAGAGGAAAAAAGAAAACAAAGGAGGAAACAATGTTAATTCTTGAATGTCAATCTGTTCAAAATTCTGCTGCATGACTAATATTCCGCCAGGGTCGTTATGCTCATATTAGCCCTCTCCTCAAGTCACTTCACTGGCTTCCTATCCGTTTCCGCATACAGTTCAAACTCCTCTTATTGACCTATAAGTGCATTCACTCTGCAGCTCCTCAGTACCTCTCCACTCTCATCTGTCCCTACTCTCCTCCCCGGGAACTCCGTTCACTGGGTAAATCTCTCTTATCTGCACCCTTCTCCTCTACCGCTAACTCCAGACTCCGTTCCTTTTATCTGGCTGCACCATATGCCTGGAATAGACTTCCTGAGCCGGTACGTCAAGCTCCATCTCTGGCCGTCTTCAAATCTAAGCAGGGATTGTCTCTTCATGTTCAAGTGTACAGCACTACGTATGTCTAGTGGCGCTATAGAAATGATAAGTAGTAATAGTAGTAATATACAAAATTGTCACCTAATTAAATACACAACAGCATATAGAGAATCACTAGGAGGAAAAAGCCTCAATGAGCTGCTTATACCGCTAAAATCTCTGTGGCCTAATCAGCAGCTACGGTGTCATCATAGGCAGAAAAAAACCTCCTGTGTAATTATTTTTACGTCTTAACATGTATAGCAATTTTCACTTTAATATAATCAGAATTGTTGAAAAAAATAAGCTGAATAGTACTTAGCTTTCATCTCAGGCCCTTCAATATAAAACCACCGCTACTGTCCAATAATGGCCAGCGTTTCGAAGTCGGCATCATGGATATGCGGGATTGGTATATTCTGCTCAGTCCATTTTAGTTCATGCTGCTGCTACTAATTTCAAGCCTGAATGTCCACAAAAATATGCATAAAATATAATTGATGTCAGTTTTTAAAAGAGGCCACACTTACGCATTTAGTTTTTCCTACATAAGCACACAGCTGTGGAGCGCATTACCAAAAGCCTTGAAAACAACGTACGACCACCTAATCTTCCGGAAATCACTAAAAACCAACCTGTTCAAAAAGGCATACCCTACCGATCCAACTTAAATGCCTAATCTCTGCAACACAACCAAACTAAAGAACGTAATGGACATAACACAACTCTTCCGTTCTCTGCAACGCAACCAAACTAAAGCACGTAATGGACATAACATAACTCTTCCGTTCTCCGATTCCCTAATGTAGCCGTGCCATGTGAACTTGATCTTACCACAACATCACCCTGTATTTGTTCACACCGGAGCCTGCAAAGGCTTCTCCGGTACTATGTAAGCCACATTGAGCCTTCAAATAGGTGGGAAGATGTGGGATACAAATGTAACAAATTAATTAATTAATTTAAAAAAAAAAAGAATTCATCAGCACTACCCCTCCCCCCCCCGGATTCTACATATCACGCCTTAATTTCCGTGCAGAAATCAAAGCATATTCTAGAACAATGCATGTAACTTAATTGGTTAACTAGCTATCAGCGCTGTTAATTGGTTGTTAACAAGTAATTACCAGCACTAATTGGCATTAATTAAGATTTACCCAAAGAACTTGCTAAGTGTGTTCTGTAACATGGTACACGTACATTCCAAGGTGCATAGTTGAAAAGGAGGTGTGGTTATGGGTGTGGAATGGGCGGGTTGTGGGTGTTTCTAAAATCTATGGGGCCCTTTTACTAAGCTGTGGTAGGCTCTAAGCACGTGCAGCGTGTGCCCCCCTGGCAGTAATTTCAGATTTGGCATGCACCTATAACACCTGGATGAATTATTTATTAATTTCCTCCCACACCTGCCATTTTGGGCAGTAATCGTCAGTTGGCGCGCACTGAGCGGTCACCGTGTGTGTAGCACGTGAGCTCTTCTAGAGCAATCGGTGGCATTAAAGGCTCAGGCCGGTTTTAGATGCACACTGGCTTCAGTTTTATCGCATGCCCTTTCCCCATCTGTCACGCTGGTCAGGAATAGTGAGCCCTTGGGCCACTGCCGAGGAGCGGCAGGTGAATCACCCAAACAGGAGGCAAGGCAGAACAGACTGGTACCACCAGAACTGGAACAGCCGGACTGAAGCCGCTGGACTGGAACAGCAGCAATAAGCAGTAAGCAGGAGAATAGTCCACGAGCCAAGCAGAGTCTTACTGGCAGGCAGCAAAGCAGAAGGGAAACCAGGAACCAAACAGTCTATAGGCTGGCGGCAATCAGTAGTAAACCAGGAATCAAGCAGGGACTTGGGCAGGCAGCAGACAGTAGAATAAACCAGGAAACCAGCAGGGTCAAAGGCAGGCAGCAATCAGTAGAATAATCCAGGAAAACAAGCAGGGTCAAGCTGACAAAGAAAGCTTTCAGGGCAACCGCAACAGACCAACAGGGACAGGAACACAACTCAAGACCTCTGTTGCCAAGGTAAAGTAGAAAGTTTCCAGGTGGTTAATAAAGGCAACATACAAGGGAGGTCACCAGGTAAGGGTGCTGCTTAGTTCCAAAAATCCCAAGACAGTCTGGAAGGCTGGAAAATCCGGACCGGACGGGCATGACTTCTGGAACATGGGAAACAGCAAACAGACAATCCATCACAGCCACCAGGTCTAACCACCAGGTGGCGAGATGCATGACAGCATGAAACATGGGCACAATTGTGACACCATCATATTTTAAAAAAAAACCTTTTTTGCAGACACAGTAAAAATTGGCCCAGCGCATGCCTAATAAACACGCCTACACTGCCACAGGCCACTTTTACCGTGGCTTAGTAAAAGGGCCCCTATGTGCATTATTATAGAATTACACCCGCTCTGTGACTAATTTAGGTATTAGGATTTAAGCCAAGTAAAACATGGCCTAAATGGATGCGACCAAATTTGGTCACATCAACAGGCGCTTGGCGTATTCTGTATACCGTACTGAAATTTAAGCTGATTTTATAAAATTTAGCTGTAATTTAGAGAATATGCCTGGGCATAGTTCTTTACTGTACAGGAAGCATGTATAGAATCTAGAATGTGTTCTGGGTACTCCAGGGGTGGCACCCACTACACATTTTTGGTCACATGTCCAATTTGCACACACGATTTAAAATGGAGTAGCAAGCCAATTAGTGCCATGGAAATGGTGCGTGCTTGGGAGGGGGGGGACTCCCACCGGAGGCCATGTTGGGCTGGTGGCAGTCCCGGAAGAGCAAGCGGTAAGCCCAAGTTGGGCCCCAGTGTACGCTAATCTCACGTTATTTATGTTTTAAAATATTTTGGGGGGGAGGAGGCATGGGAGTGGACAAGGAGTTAGGAAGCGTTATCTGGCTCCAGCGCTCTGATTATCACGCACTAAACTGCATAACGTGGACTTTAATGGGAGAGCATTTAGCATCTCCTAACTAGGAGGCAGTTAAGTACTCTCACATTATTTTTTTTTTTGCAAGTCCCACGTGGTAATCCAAATATGAATGCACAACCTGCAATAAATAAATAAATTTATATATATATATATATATATATATATATATATATATATATATATATATATACACACACACACAACTTTTATACCATGATAAATCTGGGTTTAACGCATAGGAAAGTCCTGCATTAGCTCATGCTAAGCCCAGATTTTGCCCCTAAGAACATAAGACTAGCCATACTGGGTCAGACCAATGGTCCATCTAGCCCAATATCCTGTTTCCAACAGTAGCCAAACCAGGTCACAAGTACCTGGCAGAAACCCAAATCGTGGCAACATTCCATGTGGAACCCCAAGAAATAGCAAGATTTTGGAATCCTAAAGAGTGACAAGATTCCATTTAAAATCTCAAATAGTAGCAACATTCCATGTAGAACCCCAAAGAAAAGCAAGATTCTGGAATCCTAAAGAGTGACAAGATTCCATGCAGAACCTCAAAGTGTAGCAACATTCCACGTAGAACCCCAAAGAATAGTAAGATTCTGGAATCCTAAAGAGTAACAAGATTCCATGCAGAATCTCAAAGTGTAACAACATTCCACGTAGAACCCCAAAGAATAGGAAGATTCTGGAACCCTAAAGAGTAGCAGCATTCCATGCTACAAATCCCAGGGCAAGCAGTTGCTTCCCCAAGTCTGTCTCAATAGCAGACCTTGGACTTTTCCTCCAGGAATTTGTCCAAACCTTTATAAAACCCAAATATGCTAACCGCTGTTACCACATCCTCCGACAGCAAGTTCCAGACAGCTAAAGCGATAGAGGAACCTGCAGTAGTTGAATTTGAGCCCCCCCCCCCCCCCCCTTCCCTGGTTGTCAGCTTGCAGATCTAACTATTAGGCTATTCCTTCGCTCCAGTTTTTCAGATGACTTTAATACCAGTCCTTCCTTCAAAGCCGCGTGGCCCAGCTGGGAGTTCACCATTAAACTATGAAGTGATAGAGCATTTGGTGGCAGGCAGTAATTCTTTTTGCAAAAGGCTTTCTCTGGGTGGCTGTTCATATCAATGCTGGCGAGCGGCCAGTACAGAATTTTACAACAATGGAAATGGATTTTTAAGTGTTTGTTTCCAGCCAGGGCTTTTGCAGGCCAGTCACTTCCCAGTCTGCATTGTTCCTTTGTTCTAACGGATGTTAAAAAGGACCAAGTGTTTTGTTTTCTGGGCCAGAGAGATTAGATAAAGTCTGAATTTCTGAACTTTGCCTTCTAAGCACGCAACCCATTAATTAAATAAATAGATAAATGTGTGTATATGTTTGCCTTTTAAACCGAATATTAAAGTTAACGTTAAATGTTTGAAAAATAATCATAATTTATGATGAGTGACTTTAACAGTTCTGGGTTTCAATTTCTTTTGATATGTGTGGAGGGACATTTTCAAAAAAACATCTAAGTCCCCCAAAAAATGTCCTGCTCATAACATCCCCCCAAAAAATGCCCATTTCACAGCCACAATCAAACAGAAAGAACATCTTGATTTCTTGTCCGATTTTTGCACTGAAAAAGTCCGAAATGAATAGCTATTTTCCAAAGCGAAACGTCCAACTTTTGAACAACACAAAAACCAGGGTTTATGAACATCTGTCTGGAATCATTTTCAAAAATAGTGTGACACAGATGTCCCTACAGTAGCCTAGTGATTAGTGCAGTGGACTGTAAACCCCTTTTGTGCCTGAATGTTCACCACTTCAACAGCTTTCGGGTTTGCTGGTGTCCTATATATTTAGGTATAATAGGCATTTTTCTGTTTCTGGAAGGCTCAGAATTCTTTTAACTAAAAAAATAAGTAGAGTTAGTTATTAGGAAGGGTATGGAGTCCAGGTGTGCGGATGTTATAATGCCGTTGTATCGCTCCATGGTGCGACCGCACCTGGAGTATTGTGTTCAGTACTGGTCTCCGTATCTCAAAAAAGATATAGTAGAATTGGAAAAGGTACAGCGAAGGGCGACGAAAATGATAGTGGGGATGGGACGACTTTCCTATGAAGAGAGGCTGAGAAGGCTAGGGCTTTTCAGCTTGGAGAAGAGACGGCTGAGGGGAGATATGATAGAAGTGTATAAAATAATGAGTGGAATGGATCGGGTGGATGTGAAGCGACTGTTCACGCTATCCAAAAATACTAGGACTAGAGGGCATGAGTTGAAGCTACAGTGTGGTAAATTTAAAACGAATCGGAGAAAATTTTTCTTCACCCAACGTGTAATTAGACTCTGGAATTCATTGCCGGAGAACGTGGTACGGGCGGTTAGCTTGACGGAGTTTAAAAAGGGGTTAGATAGATTCCTAAAGGACAAGTCCATAGACCGCTATTAAATGGACTTGGAAAAATTCCGCATTTTTAGGTATAACTTGTCTGGAATGTTTTTACGTTTGGGGAGCGTGCCAGGTGCCCTTGACCTGGATTGGCCACTGTCGGTGACAGGATGCTGGGCTAGATGGACCTTTGGTCTTTCCCAGTATGGCACTACTTATGTACTTATGTACTTATGAACCTGGGTGTCTTGGTTCACAGTGGTATTAACCACTAGGCAATGGCGTTCCTAGGGGGCTGACACCCGGGGTGGATCGCTGATTCACCTCGCCCCCCCCCCCCCGGGTGCAGCGCCCCCCTCGGATGCAGCGTGACCCCCCTCCGGCGAAGCGACACCTCCCCCCGCGAAAGAACCCCCCACCCCCCGGGTGCACGCCGCTGGGGGGGTGCCGTGCGCGCCTGTCCGTTCGTTCCATGTTCCCTCTGCCCCGGAACAGGAAGTAACCAGTTCCGGGGCAGAGGGAGCATGGAACGAACGGACAGGCGCGCACGGCACCCCCCTCAGCGGTGTGTACCCGGGTCGGACCGCCCCCACCGCCCCCCCTTAGTACGCCATTGCCACTAGGCTATTCCTTTGACCTGTTTGCTGCTTTGTTCAGAACAATCGTAACCTGACAGAACCTGGTTTTCCTTACTAGGGAAGGGGGGGGGGGGGGGACAGCTACCACTTGGGGATTAAGGAGAGTCATGCCTTAATCCCTCCAGTGGTCAGCTGCTCAAGAGCAATTTTTTATAACTTGGACGTGAGTGAAACAGGTCTAGATAAAAAAAAAATGTCCTTTTTTTTTTTTTTTTTTAAGACATGGATGTTTCTTCCCATTTGAAAATCCCTGTTGGACATCCAACTTTTGGGCCTAGTCCCACCCAAAACATGCCCCCTTACTATCTGGTCGAACTGGAGTGTGAAACGTCCAAAGTCTGACTTTCCAAACAGACGGCCCTTTTTTAAAGGCATTTTAAGACATCCGTCTGCTTTGAAAATGAGCACCTAACTATTACAGTAACTAAAAAATGAACCCTGTCCTATCTCTGCTCTATCAGCAAGATTTCTAAAGCTTTTATTTATCAGAACAGGAAATCCTGTGCCCTTATGATTTAATATAGAGTTATCAGCTGTACGCATTTTTCCAAGCACCTAGGATAATTAAGCTTGTCTTAGTTTTTATTTGTAAATTATAATGCTTTTGATGCCAGAAATTCACAGGCAATAATTTAAGGGAGCAAAGAATAAACTCTTTGTGCTCGGCTGCATGATTGAGGAGGGCAGAGCGACAGGTTGGAACACATTGCCTTGTGGGTAGGTCTGGTCAGTCCTAAGCTCTCCATTTCACACAGACTCCCCTGTGACGACTTACTCATGCTGTCCGATGCTCTTCTCCAAGTCTGTGCCTGAAACCTTTCATTACAGTATATAAATAGAGCTGTCTACCCTTTTTATAGCCCTTCTATAAAACAATAACCTCAGACTGAAAAAGAAGACAATGAAAGCAAAGCCCGTCCTCTCTAATTACTCAAACTCATCAAAGTAACAGCGGAATTTTCAACAGGGATATTATTAGTTAATCCATATTTTCACCTAGATAAAGACTAATTGAGATTTCTTTTTTCCCTGCAGGTGCAAAATAGAGAATTAGTTTGTTATTGCACCCATCATTATCTAACATTACTGAATTATTTTAATTGACTAAGGCAGTCATTTTAGAAGCCCTGTTCACAAGTTGAACAATGCATAAACTGGCATTAAGATACGAATATCGTACACACGTCCAAATCCCAATTTGACAAAGCTGGGATAAACGTGTTCGAATCATGTCTTTTGCAAGGGGGTGTGGATGGGTATGTTTCCGAAGGGGAATGCCCATTTATATCCCACGAGATCAATGTCACAATTTACACCTGCTCCTCGGGACATCTGGGTTATGGAAAAAGTGCTTGTGTTGTGCAAGAATGTACTGAAGGGATTAGGGGAGGCTGGTCTTTAATGTTTTACCCTCTTCCCCACACCACCTCGGATATCCCCAAGCCCAGCTAGTAGAAGTCTTCCTCCAGCGCTGTTCGCTGCCTCACGCCGCCTGCCCTGCTTCCCCCCGCAGTGTGCATGCTCGGTTTTAATGAAATTGAGCACGCACGGTCTTGTGCATGTTTAAAGTCACCAAAACCGAGCATGCGCTTGGGAGGGTGGGGAAGCGGGGCAGGCAGCGCGGCAGCGAACAGCACTGGAGGAGGCTTCTGCTGGTGCCAAACCAGCAGACCTTGGGGGCCAGAATCCAATTTGAGGGGTTCAGGCCTCAAGGCCCCCCACCCCCCTAACAGAATAGTGCCTAAGTACCATTAAACCCCGGGTGCTGAACTTCAATTCCAGTGCCTAATTTATAGAATTAGGATTCTTCTAAATACTATACATTCGGTAAAGAGTTGAGTCTGATTTATTAACAGTTTTCCCTCTCATTTTGTACCTGTTGGAAGATTTCTTTAAAAAAAATCCATTCCTATTGTGTATATCCACTGTCAAAGTACCATTCCAGTAATGCCCAGCCTGCTAATCTCTCAGCTTCTGCTGGAAAGTTAGGCTATACCCTCTGCAAATGGGCAACTGGGAGTTTCGCAGCAAAAACTATTCAAGTGAAAAGCAAATTTCTAGAGCTCAAATTTGGGAAATGTGGGTAATTAAATCTAAATCCCCCAAAATCTCAGATCCAAATATATTTCCAAATCTAGAATAACAACGTTGAACTCTACAGAACTAACAAATCAAGCCATTCACCTTTTTTTTTGTTTGTTTGTATGTTTTTCTTTTACATATAGATCCTTTACCGCCTGCTAGATTTGAAGTTAGTAAAGTGAAAGCATCAACAAGTTTACAAGTCTGGTGGACTCCCTCTTTGGGGAAGGTGGACACGTATGAGCTGTACTTAATCGACAGCAACAAGAAAAAACTCCAGAAGGTCCAGATTTCTGGAAACGTTTCTCAGAAAGAAGCCACATTTTCCAATCTTATTCCTGGTAGCAAATATAACCTTGGTATTACTGCTGTTGCAGGGGACAAGAGCTCCCCTGCTGTGGAAATTTATGGATCTACAGGTAAGATTTATTTTGTGAAGCCTAAATATAGTCAATTTCCATTGTAAAATGTTTTCAGGGATTCATTTTTTTTCTTTTGTTTTGTTTTTTTCTAATACCCTCTGTTTGTTCTGTGATAGACTAGAAAACCTGGTGGAAATGCTGGTGTTCATGTGGCACACTGTGGGGTACTTTTACTAAGGCGTACTAATGGATTTATGTGCTAAATGATAAGATGCCCATTATATTCCTAATGGGTGTCTTATCATGTGCTAATCATTAGCATTATTACTACTACTTATCATTTCTACTAGACGTAAGCAGCGCTGTACATTTGAACATGAAGAGACAGTCCAGCTTACAATCTAATTAGGACAGACAAACAGGACAAACAAGAGCTAAGGGAATATTAAAGGGAGGATGATAAAATAAGGGTTCTGAACAAGTGAATAAGGGTTAGGAGTTAAAAGCAGCATCAAAAAGGTGGGCTTTTAGCTTAGATTTGAAGACGGCCAGAGATGGAGCTTGACGTACCGGCTCAGGAAGTCTATTCCAGGCATATGGTGCAGCAATATAAAAGGAACGGAGTCTGGAGTTAGCAGTGGAGGAGAAGGGTGCAGATAAGAGAGATTTACTCAGTGAACAGAGTTCCCGGGGAGGAATGTAGGGAGAGATGAGGTACTGAGGAGCTGCAGAGTGAATGCACTTATAGGTCAATAAGAGGAGTTTGAACTGTATGCGGAAATGGATAGGAAGCCAGTGAAGTGACTTGAGGAGAGGGCTAATATGAGCATAACTACACTGGTGGAATATTAGTCGTGCAGCAGAATTTTGAACAGATTGAAGAGGAGAGAGATGGCTAAGTGGGAGACCTGTGAGAAGCAAGTTGTAATAGTCTAAGCGAGAAGTGATAAGAGTGTGGATGAGGGTTCTGGTAGTGTGCATACAGATTTAGTGTGCATACACGTACGTGCAGGACATCAGACTCACAGAAACAGAAGCCTAGCAGAAGAGGACTTCGGCTGGCAGGGGTTTGGGGACCCCTGCCAGCAAAGGTACCTGATGGCGGCAGCGGGGGAGGGTTGGCGGTGGCGGGAAGGGGGGTCAAAAGGGTTAGTGTCGGGGGGGGTCAAAGGTGGTGGTGGTGGTGGCGGCAGTGGGGGGGGAGTCAAAAATGGCGGGGGGTCGGCAGCACCGGGGGGGGGGGGGGCTAAAATGTGCCCACTCACCTCGGGCTCTGGACCCCCCTCCCGCCGAAGTCTGGCTACGCCCATGGAATAAAGCAGGGGTGGACTGGCAAGGATCTGGGCCCCTGGGCAATAAGGCTGATGGGCCTCTCACCACCTACTGGTGTGGCCCCTCGGGCACTGCCCTGTTATCCCAAAGGTCAGTCCACCCCTGGAATAAAGCAACTGTATTTTTATAACAGGGCAACTAGTTAAGATGCCACGAAGGCACCTGCTTGGGTGTTATTGTATAAAGGATTGGAAGTACCTATGGGGTCCTTTTACTAAGGTGAGCTGAAAAATGGCTTGCGGTAGTGTAGGCGAAGGGTTTTTCAGTGCGCCTGTAAAAAAAAGGCCGTTTAAAAAGTTTTGCCGAAAATGGACGTGCAGCAAAATCAAAATTGCTGCGTGCCCATTTTGGGTCTGAGACTTTACCACCAGCCATTGATCTAGTGGTAAAGTCTCACATGGTAACTGGACGGTAATGACCTACACGCATCAAATGCCACTTGGCGCGCGTTCGATACACTCACCTGAAAATAAAATTATTTTTCATCCGCACGTATCAGACGCGCGCCAAAAATGAAATTACCACGAGAGCCGTGCGCTAACTCCATTTTGGTGTGCATTGGGCGCGCATAGATGCTTACAAGGCTTAGTAAAAGGAGCCCTATATGTCTTGATTAAACTCCTGCTCAAGAGTCATTGTAAATGTTCATGCGTAAGGTTTGCATGTAAGTGAATTGATTAGTATTTTATAATCAATGCTCATACTTGTGAACTTTATCCACACTCTGCCCGGACCACACACCCAGCTAGCCACATAGCCACAACAAAAAAGACTTCCAAAAATTCCACCCAGCCTGTATAACAGACAAAAACAGGAGGAAGAATATTCCAGAACCTGCTTTATAAGACTGGTGACATGAAGCAGGGAATATCATTCCAGCCATGATATACTATACACTTCAGTCATTTATTATTTGCCTGGATTGTCTTTTCTTTCACCAGTTCCATCACCAGTGAAAGCTGTTCAAGCATTCAGCACGACTAACGTAGCCCATGTCAGTTGGTTGCCTGGTGCTGGCATTGTTGACCAATACAGGCTGGTACTGCTGGACAAAGAGAACCCACTGCATGAGGTTATCCTTGGGAAGCTCTCTACCTCCTACACTTTTCACGGACTTGCACCCGGACACCTGTATAACTTCACTATCATGACTGAGGCCGCTGGACTTTACAACCAATATGTTAAATTAATTAGAACAGGTAAGTTGCAGCGACATGCCGTCAATCTACGTAAAGTAAATTGTGGACCAAATATGTGTAGGCCTAAGGACCAAGGAAGGCCTTTTCACTGGGTTGTCAATTTCAACTGTAGATTCGCACATTTCAAGTTATGAATGTTTGTTATAAGGATGCAGGAATCATATTTATTTATTTATTTATTATATCTGTACCCACATTATCCCCGAGTAAGTTTGGGCTCAATATGGCTCATATAAAACATTAATTGACAACAAGTTCAGATTACATTACATTAAATATACATCCAAAGCTCATGATAGTACAATGCATTAAATGATAATAATATAGTAGAATTAACAAGAATGACAAATCTTAAAGATCATCCAGTGAAGTATTTTTTCACGAAGAGAGTAGTGGATGCTTGGAATGACCTCCCGCGGGAGGTGGTGGAAATGAAAACGGTAACGGAATTCAAACATGCGTGGGATAAGCATAAAGGAATCCTATGCCGAAGGAATGGATCCTCAGGAGCTTAGTCAAGATCGGGAGGCAGGGGCTGGTGGTTGGGAGGCGGGGATAGGGCTGGGCAGACTTTAAGACTTTAAGACTTTTAAGATAGCAAAGCACCAAAATGTGGACGTGGTCATTTTTGTTTCAGTGGATTATCAAAGTTGAGGCTTAGTCAATTGACTTTCCATATGACACAGTGTGGCTGATGTGTTGAAGCCTGCCGGTGTTTTATTGTCATGCGACTTTATAAATCACCTGAACCAACCTTTAAAATACTTGGCCAGTAAAGTTTTGCGGCTATTCTGTATTTTTCCAGGACTCAGAGTGATCTCTTATCTGAAGAGAAAGAGATATTGGCAAGGTGAAATGAAAACACAACGTGGAAACCGTGCAGTGTGCTCAGTTTCCTTTTTATTATTTTTATAATATTCTTGTATTTTCTTACTTTTATTAAGCTCCTGCAGAAGTCTCCGATCTGAAAGTGATTAACGACGGCAGTTTGGATTCGTTGAAAGTCACCTGGCAGAGGCCTCCAGGCAGCATCGATTTCTACAACGTCACACTGTCCCACAATGGGGCCGTCAAAGAAAGGAAAACCTTACAGGCAGGAGTCACCGAGGTCACCTTTCGAGGTTTAGCTTCAGGCCGACTGTATCATATTAATGCCAGTACTGTCAGCGGTGGATTATTCACTGACAAAACCACAGCTGGAAGGACAGGTAATTGTTTACCCACTTATATTTAATTATTTATTTATTTGTTGCATTTGTATCCCACATTTTCCCACCTATTTGCAGGCTCAATGTGGCTTGCATTATGCTGTGATGGCGATCGCCATTTCTGGATTGAGAAATACAAAGTGATAGTGCATTAAGGTTCATAAATGATAAAATAGATTACAGAGTGGTATTGCATTAGAGTTCATAAATGGTAGAGTAAATTATAGAGTAAGTTAGACATTTAGATATAGAAAGTTCATTCCGGCATAAGAAATCTAGTGGTAGTGCTTAGGATGGATCATTGTGGTATGCCTTTTCGAACAGGTTAGTTTTCAGTGATTTTTGGAAGACTGTTAGGTCGTGCACTGTTTTTATGACATTTTGGTAGTGCGTTCCATAGTTGCGCACTTATGTAGGAGAATCTGGATGTATAGGTTGATTTATATTTAACTCCTTTGCAAGTGGGGTAGTGAAGGTTCAAGAATGTGCGTGTTGACCTTTTTGTGTTCCTGGTTGGCAAGTCTATGAGGTCTGACATATAGACCGGGGCTTCACCGTAAACGATTTTATGGACCAGGGTGCAAACTTGGAACGCAATTTGTTCTTTTATTGGGAGCCAATATCATTTCATAAATTTAATCCCTTCTATCCGAGAAGTTTAAGGTCTTCACGGTGGCCTTGCTAAAGGGACAGATGTTGGGGGTGGGGATATCAGGTCCTCTTCCTAGTCTCTGTGGGCCCCTTTTACAGAACAGCGGTAAGCCCAACGCAGGCTTAGCGCTCGCTAAACAGGAAGTACCGCAGGGCTACCGCAGCAGTCCAGCAGTTCTCCCCACCCCTTGCGCGCCGTCATAGCCAACACTATAACATTTTTTTGTAGCACCAGATGTACCCGGTGGTAATTGAGCAGTGCCGCATGCTGCCCGGTTAGTGCCACGGCGGTAAGGGATTCCTCCCGCTCCCCTCCTCCCGAAATGGCCATGCAGCAAGTGCTTTTACTAAGGTGCACTAAATGATAAGATGCCTACTATATTCCTATGAGTATCTTATCATTAGCGCACACTAAATCTGTTAGTTCATCTTTTTATTTTATATTTATTTTATTTGTTGCATTTGCATCCCACATTTTCCCACCTATTTGCAGGCTCAATGTGGCTTACAATGATCCATCATGGCATTCGCCATTCCAGAGTAAAAGACACAATTGGTGTTACATAGAGAACATGGATGACATAATTGAATTAAGCAAACAGATATAGTAAGAAAACATTCAGACTATAAGGTAGAGTGGTGATGTGTTACAATTTCAGTTATTGATCATTGTGGTATGCCTTGTTGAAGAGATAGGTCTTCAGAGATTTACTAAAAATTCGTTCGTAAATTGTCAAAGTTGTGACCCAAAAATGCTTGATTTGACTCTTTTTTTTTTTTTTTTTCAAGTTTATTCAGTTCTGTGGATTTTGAGTATTTTAAGTCATTGCCTTTATTGATTTATTTGTTGGGATTTATTAACCACCTATAAAAAGAGATTCACCCAAGGCGGTGTACAGCAGGTACAGTTTAACATAAAACTTACAATTATGTTAACAGCATAAAAATAGTAAAATGATCAGATAGAACCATAAATACAATCAATGAGGTAAACTTGAGAAAAGCAAATTAAAACCTAATAAAAAGACTAACAAGATACAGTATCAGAAATATACACATCTGACAGCACTGAAATTCAAATAACAGATATAATACAATGTCAGCATAATACTAATGAAACACCTAATAAGCAGGCTTTAGAACATTCAAATAACATAGATATGATGCCAATGCTTTCCTACAACACAATGGAACATCTTAATAGGTAGATGAGGGGCAAGATGGGTAATACACAGTCATTGGGATATATAGATGGGTGGCTAAACTGAAGGCAATTTATATGTGCAGTTGAATAAGATATGAAGAACTGGTCTAAGTTACAGGGTTTGCAGAGTGAGTGGATAGTCAGTCACCACATGTTTTATCTGAGGGAGTAATTATATGATGAAAAACTCCTCACGAATAAATCTGAGAAGACTATCAGGCTTATCTAACACGGCTACCACATCTGTCTACTCAGGCTTATTTTCGAAAGAGAAGGATGCCCATCTTTCGACACAAATCAGAAGATGGGCGTCCTTCTCACAGGGTCGCCCAAATCGGCATAATCGAAAGCCGATTTTGGGCGTCCCCAACTGCTTTCCATCGTGGGCACGACCAAAGTTCATGGGGGCGTGTTGGAGGCGTAATGAAGGCGGGACTTGGGCGTGGCTAACACATGGGCGTCCTCGACCCATAATGGGAAAAAAAAGGGCGTCCCTGACGAGCACTTGGACGACTTTACCTGGTCCTGTTTTTCATATGACCAAGCCACAAAACGTTGCCCGAACTGACCATATGACCACTGGAGGGAATCGGGGATGACTCCCTGTACTCCCCCAGTGGTCACTAACCTCCTCCCACCCTCAAAAATATCTTTAAAAATCTTTTGTGCCAGCCTCTATGCCAGCCTCAAATGTCATACTCAGTCAGGTCTATCGCAGCAGTATGGAGGTCCCTGGAGCAGTTTTAGTGGGTGCAGTGTACTTCAGGCAGGCGGGCCCAGGCCCATCCCCCCCCTACCTGTTACACTTGTGGTGGTAAATGTGAGCCCTTCAAAACCCACCAGAAACCCACTGTACCCACATCTAGGTGCCCCCTTCACCCCTAAGGGCTATGGTAGTGGTGTACAGTAGTGGGTAGTGGGTTTGGTGGGGGGGGGGGGGTTGGGGGGCTCAGCACACAAGGTAAGGGAGCTATGTACCTGGGAGCAATTTCTGAAGTCCACTGCAGTGCCCCCTAGGGTGCCTGGTTGGTGTCCTGGCATGTGAGGGGGACCAGTGCACTACGAATGCTGGCTCCTCCCATGACCAAAAGGCTTGCATTTGCTCGTTTCTGAGATGGGCGTCCTTGGTTTCCATTATTGCCGAAAATCAGAAACGACCAAGTCTAGGGATGACCATATCTAAGGACGACCTAAATTTCAGGATTTGGGCGTCCCCGACCGTATTATCGAAATGAAAGATGGACATCCATCTTATTTCGATAATATGGGTTTCCCTGCCCCTTTACCGGGACGTTTTGCGAGGACGTCCTCAGCAAAACTTGGGCGTCCCTTTCGATTATGCCCCTCCACGGGTTCCAGCCCTCAGAACGACAGCACCTTGATCTGACCAAGTGGGTGAGGATACAACTCATATTGCAGAATACAGAAGCTTGCTAAAATGGAGGTTGAACACTTCTTATCTATTTCCGGCCCATGCTTTTACTCCTTTTGATATTGACCAGTTTGACCATACATTTCACTGTCTCATTCTTCTCTGTTTCAGTTCCCCAAAAAGTCTCAGATTTGAAGGCAATCAATAATGGCTGGTTGAGATCTCTCAGAATAAGCTGGCTGCCCCCTTTTGGAGACTGGGACAAGTATCGCATCCTTCTGCTTAATCACTCCACTGTACTCCTGAACACCACCGTCGAGAGACAGAGAAGAGAATTCATCACCCCAGACCTGGGGCTCATCTCAGGGAGACAGTACGAGGCAGCGGTCATCGTAGAGAGTGGAAACTTACAAAATGCTGCTTACTGCAAGGGCAGGACAGGTGAGTGGCCAGGCACTTGTAGCATCATGTTTAGGCTTTTTAACAAGAGAAAGAGGCAGATGACCTGATAGGAAATTTTTCGAGGTTGCAGGAGAGAGTGAAATGGTTGATCTGAACAGCAGATGATTGTGTCTGAAGAGTTACACCAGAAAAATAAGAAGGGAAGGTGGTAGAACTAGAGGACTTGACTTGAGGTTGAAGGGGGGCAGACTCAGGAGTAATGTCAGGAAGTATTTGTTCACAGAAAGGGTGGTAGATACATGGAATGCCTTCCCACGGGAGGTGATGGAGATGAAAATAGTAATGGAATTCAAACATGCATGGGATAAACACAAAGGAATCATGTTTAGAAGGAATGAATCTACGAAATCTTAGCAGAGAATGGGTGGCAACAGCAGTTATTGGGAAGCAAAACCGGTGTTGGACAGACTTCTACGGTCTACGCCCTGATCGTAACTGAATAGATATGGAAAGTTGAAGAACAGTGCTGGGCAGACTTTTACGGTCTTTGCCCTTAGAAAGGCAAGGAAAAATCAAACTCGGGTATACATATAAAGTATCACATACCATGTAAAATGAGTTTATCTTGTTGGGCAGACTGGATGGACCGTACAGGTCTTTATCTGCCATCACTTACTATATTACTATGTAAAAATGTGTTATCTTCCTAAAAAAAGACACATGAAGCCAGATTGTGTAGAAAGGGGCTTGTTTCCCAAGTATATTGAAACATTTTATGCTACCATGAAGGGCAGTTAATAGTTGTAATTGTTTGATGTATCAGTGATGATCCTTGGTGTTTCAGTACGTCTGGATCTAACCCTAGAAATTTCATGATATCGAGATGCTGCAGAGGCCACTTTCACAGCCCCCAAGGGTGTGAAAGAGCGGCTACTACTGGCTAGACCTAGGATGCAGGGACATTGGGTTCTTAAGGGAGCCACAGTGTGTAAACCCTGCCTTAACACTGTCACCGCAATGACTGGACTACATGCAAGAGAAGGTAAAGAAATGGAGCAAAGCCACAGAGTCGTTGACAAGAAAGGCTCGTATTGTTATGGTTCTGATTAAGCCCAAAGGAGCAGGAAAAAAGTTTCAAATAAATCTCAGGGCCTGGTACTTAAAAACAAGTATCCAGATAAGATAACCTGCTATTCTGTGGAGGAGTGGCCTAGTGGTTAGGGTGGTGGACTTTGGTCCTGGGGAACTGAGGAACTGAGTTCGATTCCCACTTCAGGCACAGGCAGCTCCTTGTGACTCTGGGCAAGTCACTTAACCCTCCATTGCCCCATGTAAGCCGCATTGAGCCTGCCATGAGTGGGAAAGTGTGGGGTACAAATGTAACAAAAATAAAATAGATACTATTGGAGATTCTACATGGAATGTTGCTACTATTGGAGATTCTACATGAAATGTTGCTATTCCAATAGCAACATTCCATGTAGAAGGCTGCGCAGGCTTCTGTTTCTGTGAATCTGACAGAAGCAGAAGCCTGCGAGGCCACATTGGTGATCTGCAAGGGCCGACTTCTACATGGAATGTTGCTAGTGGAATAGCAACATTCCATGTAGAATCTCAAATAGTAGCAACAGTGGAGGAGTGGCCTAGTGGTTGGGGTGGTGGACTTTGTTCCTGAGGAACTGAGTTCCATTCCCACTTCAGGCACAGGCAGCTCCTTGAGACTCTGGGCAAGTCACTTAACCCTCCATTGCCCCATGTAAGCCGCATTGAGCCTGCCATGAGTGGGAAAGCGCAGGGTACAAATGTAACAAAAATAAAATAGATACTATTGGAGATTCTACATGGAATGTTGCTACTATTGGAGATTCTACATGGAATGTTGCTATTCCAATAGCAACATTCCATGTAGAAGGCTGCGCAGGCTTCTGTTTCTGTGAATCTGACAGAAGCAGAAGCCTGCGCGGCCACATTGGTGATCTGCAAGGGCCGACTTCTACATGGAATGTTGCTAGTGGAATAGCAACATTCCATGTAGAATCTCAAATAGTAGCAACAGTGGAGGAGTGGCCTAGTGGTTGGGGTGGTGGACTTTGTTCCTGAGGAACTGAGTTCCATTCCCACTTCAGGCACAGGCAGCTCCTTGAGACTCTGGGCAAGTCACTTAACCCTCCATTGCCCCATGTAAGCCGCATTGAGCCTGCCATGAGTGGGAAAGCGCAGGGTACAAATGTAACAAAAATAAAATAGATACTATTGGATATTCTACATGGAATGTTGCTACTATTGGAGATTCTACATGGAATGTTGCTATTCCAATAGCAACATTCCATGTAGAAGGCTGCGCAGGCTTCTGTTTCTGTGAATCTGACAGAAGCAGAAGCCTGCGCGGCCACATTGGTGATCTGCAAGGGCCGACTTCTACATGGAATGTTGCTAGTGGAATAGCAACATTCCATGTAGAATCTCAAATAGTAGCAACAGTGGAGGAGTGGCCTAGTGGTTAGGGTGGTGGACTTTGTTCCTGAGGAACTGAGTTCCATTCCCACTTCAGGCACAGGCAGCTCCTTGAGACTCTGGGCAAGTCACTTAACCCTCCATTGCCCCATGTAAGCCGCATTGAGCCTGCCATGAGTGGGAAAGCGCAGGGTACAAATGTAAGAAAAATAAATAAAATAAAAATTCTGGATAAGTGCCACTAGCTGTGTCTTCTAGCAATTTTCAACAGTGTTAACCAAATAATATCATGAAAAATCATTACTGACCGCTCCAGCATTATCTGAATATTGCCAGGAAAGAGTTGGGTAGTCCCTGAAATTATCTGGCGAGTAGTAACTTATTCAGATAACATAGGACAGGATGAAGTCTGTCTTAGTTACCGGGATAATACCAGTAGTCGCCGTTCTATCCGCTTTAACAGATTTTGTAATTAGCAGTATATCAAGTAAATAAATCAAATCAAATATTTCGTGCCACTGACTGCTCAGATTGTTTTTCACCATCACAGACAACATTTTAAAAATATGCTGGCCATGGCGGATGAATATTGATCTGTATAAGGCCTTCTTCTAGTTACCTCTAATGCAAGACTGTCGGTGTTTCCTCCAAATAACGGAGCACTTGACTTCATACAGTGTTCAAAGCATAGCCTGAAATCAAGTTTTGGGTGGGCTAATCGGTAGTTTTGGTGGGCCATGTGTTTCCTCTCCCCTCCTTGCCCCTCCCCAATGCTCCCTCATCAAACTTTAAAATTAAATACCTTAGTTGGTGAGGATCCTCAAACCCCTCCAGCTGAAGACATCAACAGACCACCTGTTTGAAAGCCATGACAGTTGATGCCAACTCTCATACATGCTAAATTCTCATGCATAAACTGAGTATATGTGAGAACTGAGCATGAATATGGTGCCAGCTTTGCCAACTTGGACAGCCAACTGCCACGGTTTAAGAGAAGGGTTAATAACTTTTCTGATGTTTTCAGCAGGTGAGGCTCAGGGATCCCCACCAGTACACCAATGGTGCACCACTGCTCGGTGACCCTGAGGTGAAAGTGGACAGGCCCGGGCTCGTCAGTACCTACACTCTCGTTTCCAAGGTCAGAGGCATCTGTCAATGGCATTCTCCTTTTTCCCCACTGCTGAGACCTTGTTCTCCTCTCAGCCCCACAGCCTGTCCTGCAGCTCCGTGTGAAGCATGTGAATGAGACCTCAATGAGCATTATGTGGATGAACCCGGTGGCGGAGTGGGACAGTTGCGTTGTCTCGCTGGGAGACAGGGACCTCACGATCATAAACAAAGCTCTGGCCAAGGATGCCAAAGAGTTCACGTTCACTGACTTGGTTCCTGGAAGAAAGTACACAGCCACCATCACAAGCATCAGCGGAGACTTAAGCAACTGGACTTCAGTGGAAGGACGAACAGGTACCACCAGCAGTATCCTCTGTTTTCTTCTTCTAACCAAGAGTGACCTGCTCAGTGACGTAGCAAGGGAAGGGGGCGGGAGGGGCGGTCCGCCCCGGGTGTCAGCTCAGGGGGGGTGCTCCCCACCAGCTCCCCCCCCTCGGCGAATCGACACCCCCCCCCCCCGACCAGCTCCCTCACCCTACCTTTAAAAAGAATATCGGGAGGCGAGGCGCAATGCCTCGCACCTGCCCGTAAAAGAAATGTGGACCGTCGGGTCTTCCCTTGCTCTATCTGTCCCGCCCTCCGCTGACGCAACATCCTATTTCCGCAAGGGCGGGACAGACAGAGCGACAGAAGGCCCGATGGTCCACATTTCTTTTACGTGCAGGGCAGGCGCGAGGCGCTGCGCCTCGCCTCTCGATATTCTTTTTAAAGGTAGGGTGCGGGAGCTGGGAGGGGGGAGGGGGTGTCATCGTGCTGCACCCAGGGGGGGGTGCAACGGCGAACCACCCCGCCCCGGGTGGCAGCCCCCCCCCCCCCGCTACGCCACTGGACCTGCTTGAGTCTAATGTGATTACGTATAACACTGGCAAGGAAAACCAAATAGCAGAGATGACCAAAATCAGAACTGAGGCACAAGTCCAAGTATGAAGACTTTATTAATAACTGACCTAACACGGCCGTGTTTCAGCACAATGCCTGCATCAAAGGTCTTTGCCTATATATAAAGCAGATATCTAGACCACACTCACGGTGCTAAAACATCAATTGAAATGTCGGAAATGTCTCAGTAGTCTGAACACATACAATTCAAGCTTCTCCTCCTTACCTACAAATGCACCCGGTCTGCGGCTCCTCACTACCTCTCTACCCTCATCTCCCCCTATGTTCCCGCCCGTAACCTCCGCTCAGAGGACAAATCCCTCCTTTCAGTTCCCTTCTCCACCACTGCCAACTCCAGGCTCCGCTCATTCTGCCTTGCCTCACCCTATGCCTGGAACAATCTTCCTCAACCCCTACACCAAGCCCCCTCCCTACCCATCTTCAAATCTCTGCTTAAAACTCACCTATTCAATGCTGCTTTCGGTACCTAACCTTTCGTGAAATATAGTATGCCCTATCAGACTGACTCTACACTTGTCTTTTGACTGTACACTTGTCTTTAGATTGTAAGCTCCTTGAGCAAGGACTGACCTTCCATGTTAAATTGTACAGCGCTGCGTAACCCTAGTACCACTTTAGAAATGTTAAGTAGTAGTAGTAGTAACACTCCAAATATGGCTGCTCTAATAGACAAAATTAATATTGATATTTTAGCACCGTGAGTGTGGTCTAGATATCTGCTTAATATCTTAATATCTTTCTTCTTTATTTTTTTACATATAACACCTGCCAGTAAACTTCCCAAATTATTCAGGGACCCTTTTACTAAGCCGCGTAGATGTGTACGCACGTTCTATTTTGAACTACCACCTGACTACCACATGGTCTTGGTGGTAATTTCATTTTTCACGAGCATCCACCACGTGCACCAGAAAATATTTTTTTATTTTCTGGCACAAGGCGCTAACCGTGCAGTAATCGGCATTGTACGCACGCTGACAATTACCACCTGGTTAACGCATGGGTGGCGGTAAGGTCTTAGGTCCAAAATGGACACGCACCGATTTTCTTTTTGCCGCACATCCATTTTCAGCCAAAAAAAAAAGAGAGACCTTTTCTGCAGATGTGGTGAAAAATGGACCTGCGTGCGTCCAATACATGCGTGTACACCAGCGCAGGCCATTTTTCGGCACACCTTAGTAAAAGGACCCCTCAGTGAGCCACTGTCACGATCCTTACGAAAGTTCAGCTGCTCCTTTTACATGTATGAAGCAAACAAGTTCTAGCCTATAATTGCAATAATCAGTTACAAATCAAGGGCAGACTTATACGGTCTGTGATGGAGAAGGGAGGTGGGACTGGTGGTTGGGAGGCGGGGAATACTGCTGGGCAGACTTATACGATCTGTGATGGAGAAGGGAGGTGGGGCTGGTGGTTGGGAGGCGGGAAATACTGCTGGGCAGACTTGTACGGTCTGTGCCAGAGCTGGTGATGGGAGGCGGGACTGGTGGTTGGGAGGCGGGAAATACTGCTGGGCAGATTTATACGGTCTGTGCCCTGAAAAAGACAGGTACAAATCAAGGTAAGGTATACACATACGAGTTTATCTTGTTGGGCAGACTGGATGGACCGTGCGGGTCTTTTTCTGCCGTCATCATCTACTATGTTAGACAGGGCATTTAATTACCAGTTTATTCACTATGTGGATCCAAAGCCTTGAGCTCCAGATAGGGCCTTAAGAGGGTAATTCCATAGGGAGATGTCTAGTTTTTAGGTGGCAGGTAGGCACGGGCTGGAGTGTAAATTTTAAGGGGCTTCGACGTTAGCTTCAGAACTTAGCACAAGAACAATGCTGGGCAGACTTCTACGGTCTGTGCCTTGAGAAAGGCAGGGACAAATCAAACTCAGGTATACATATAAAGTAACACATACAGACTGGATGGACAGTACAGGTCTTTATCTGCTGTCATTTACTATATTACTCTTTGGGGTTCTTCATGGAATGTTGCTACTAATTGGGATTCCGGAATCTTGTAACTCTTTAGGATTCCAGAATCTTCAGAACTTAGTACAAGAACAGTGCTGGGCAGACTTCTACGGTCTGTGCCCTGAGAAAGGCAGGGACAAATCAAACTCAGGTATACATATAAAGTATCACATACAGACTGGATGGACAGTACAGGTCTTTATCTGCTGTCATTTACTATATTACTCTTTGGGGTTCTTCATGGAATGTTGCTACTAATTGGGATTCCGGAATCTTGTAACTCTTTAGGATTCCAGAATCTTCAGAACTTAGTACAAGAACAGTGCTGGGCAGACTTCTACGGTCTGTGCCCTGAGAAAGGCAGGGACAAATCAAACTCAGGTATACATATAAAGTATCACATACAGACTGGATGGACAGTACAGGTCTTTATCTGCTGTCATTTACTATATTACTCTTTGGGGTTCTTCATGGAATGTTGCTACTAATTGGGATTCCGGAATCTTGTAACTCTTTAGGATTCCAGAAGCTTCAGAACTTTTAGTACAAGAACAGTGCTGGGCAGACTTCTACGGTCTGTGCCCTGAGAAAGGCAGGGACAAATCAAACTCGGGTATACATATAAAGTATCACATACAGACTGGATGGACAGTACAGGTCTTTATCTGCTGTCATTTACTATGTTACTCTTTGGGGTTCTTCATGGAATGTTGCTACTAATTGGGATTCCGGAATCTTGTAACTCTTTAGGATTCCAGAATCTTCAGAACTTTTAGTACAAGAACAGTGCTGGGCAGACTTCTATGGTCTGTGCCCTGAGAATGGCAAGGACAAATCAAACTCTGACATACATATAAAGTATTACACACCATGTAAAATGAGTGACCATAGAGTGACACAGGCTGATGCAGCTGGACAGGGAGACCGTTGCATGAGGTTAACCTCGAGAAGCCCTACACCACCTACATTTCATGGATTTGCACCTGGGCACTGTTATGCACTTCTCTACTGCCTGCACTCTACCTGAAACCTGACCCAGAATGTGCCTACTATCCCTGGATCATGTAAACGTATGCTTGTTCTCAGTGCATTTTATCTAACGAAAAAGGTGCCCGGTACTCAAATGCCAGGCCACCCTTCAGGGGTGACGTGATCACTGAGGGACCCTCCCCACAATAGCCAGGCCCCCTGCAACCAGTCACAGAATCTATGACAAAGCAGAATTGGTGTGTAGAGCCTGAGGTTTTTCATTAAAACTCGGGGACCTGGGGTCAATTTTAGCAGACAATGGAAAAGGTGCTGGTACTCAGTACCCCCAAGTACCCTCTCAAAAAAAGCCCTGCTTGTTCTAGTCAGTGCACATACGTCTACTTTTGAGATCATTTTATAAGAGGCAGTTCACACATGTACATGTGAAAATACTGTTATGAAATCACCCTCTGAGTGTGTTCATTCATCACGGTTTCTTCTAGTGCCTGAATCACTCTAAACCTGACCTAGAAACATAGCAATGACCCTGAGGAACTATTCTGTGCTTCCTCATTGCTCTGCATCTTCTTAGGTAGGACGCGGAGGTGTGAATCTAACAATGACAACTCATTTTCACTTTTTTTTTTTATTCCCTTTGCAGCTTCCATTGATTTTTCATCAAGTTCTGACCCAGGAGCATTTTTGGGCAGTTGTGCTTTCACTGTGATATTTTTCCCCTGCAGTTCCAGCTCAGGTAACCAACCTGAATGTAGCAAACCAGGGGACGACCAGCAGCCTGTTTACCAGCTGGACGGGAGCCGTGGGGGACATGGATTCCTACCAGGTCCTGCTAATTTATGAGAACATCGTCATTAAAAATGAGACCGTGTCCAGCAAGACTAACAGCTACCACTTCCAGTCCCTGAAGAGCGGGGGTCTCTATTCCGTGGTGGTCACAACGTTCAGTGGAGGAATGGCATCCCGGCAGGTGCTGGCAGAGGGAAGGACAGGTAGGGTTGATGTAGGATGTAACAAGTGCTCATGTCTAGACTTTTCTGAAGGCGAAAGAGTCATGGCATCAGCCTTAGAGTATTCAGCACGTCATCTGCTGCACTGAATGCAAAAAATGGCAGCAATCACATAGGAGATGTTTATAAGAAGTCGTCTACTGGAACTATAAATAGCGCAGCCTCAGAAGTGTGAGAGGATGTGCCAGGAAAAGCCCCTGTCTGCTTCACAGAGCTCCTGGCCGCTGTGACTAATTCTTTCTCATCTAAGCATTTAATAGGAATCTCTAATGTTTCCTTCCTTTGACTGTATTTACATTCCTTCTCTCAAGACTGTTGAGTAGCTGAGGGGTAAAGTCACAGGGGCCGATGTAGAACGCTATCGCAGAAGGAAGTGCGCAATTAGCCTGACGTCTGCACTCAACCTTCATGGATCACAAGGCAGAAAAAGGTTTTGCACGGAAGCAAAATCCTTGAGTTAGACACCGGCACACTCCAGAGCCGGTGGTGGGAGGCAGAGCTGGTGGTTGGGAGGCGGGGAAAATGCTGGGCAGACTTATACGGTCTGTGCCAGAGCTGTTGGTGAAAGGCGGGGCTGGTGGTTGGGAGGCGGGGATAGTGCTGGGCAGACTTGTACGGTCTGTGCCCTGAAGAGGACAGGTACAAATCAAGGTAGGGTATACACAAAAAGTTGCACATATGAGTTTATCTTGTTGGGCAGACTGGATGGACCGTGCAGGTCTTTTTCTGCCATCATCTACTATGGTACTATGTTACTATGTTAAAATGGAGGCTATTAGGGGTTGCACTCCGATGCAGAGAACCACTGCAGATAACTTTATGGTGAGCACAAGTCAGGAACCTGAATGCCAGGTCTAAGAGGAGGTGTTGGATGCAGCACTTTCCATCGGACAAAACAGCTAATAACCCCCCTCAGGGCCCCCAGACTCTGATCTCCCAATCCCCCACCTCAGAAAGACCCCCTATGACCTGATCTCCCACCCCTGACCTCTCGATCCCCTCACCCCAGCACCCCAAAAGTAGATCCCTGGTACTCTAGTGGACCTCCCACCCCCTGCGACTCCCCAGGCCCTCCAGACTTCTCTTCCCACCTGAGTACCTTCCAAAATAGCAGTGCCTGACCCCAGGCAGTGCATCCTGATATCGGTGTTGTCTATGCCCGTCTGTCTGAATCCAAACATAGAGCAGAGTGAATCACAGCTGTATTTCCTAGTCATGCTTAAATGGTGAAAAATGTGAAAATGAAAGTGTGGAATACGGAACAACCTAAAAGGATGCATTCGAAACCAAGAAACAGAATGGGCCACTGCTGGAAACAGAATACTGGGCTAGATGGACCACTGATCTGACCCAGCATGGCTATTCTTATGTTCTAATGGGGTCCTTTTACTAAGCCATGGTAAAAAGTGGCCTGCGGTAGTGTGGGCACATGTTTTTGGCGTGTGCTGGGCCATCGTTTTTACCGTGGTTGGGAAAAAAGCTTTTTTTAATGGGGGCAGTAAATGGCTGTATGCTAGAATTAAAAGTAGCATGTGGCTATCTACTGCCTGAGCCCTTTCCGCTGCCCACTGACCTAGCGGTAAGGGCTCACACGCTACACACACGGTAGTCATCCAGCTCGTGCCAATGTGGTTGCACTGCCAATTACCACTGGGAACGCCCCCGTGGTAGAAAATAGAAAAATATTTTCTACTGCAGGAAACAGCTCACATCAACTTCGAAATTACCACCAGGTGGACGCGCTAACCGGGCAGAAGTGTCGATTTGGCACGCTACCAGCGCTTTGTAAAAGGGCCCCTTCGTTCTTACGACAAAATTCAAAACAATAATATCCAAATGGACATAAACAGAGTTTAGACCACATTTGCAGAATTTCAGAGATATTTTGAAACACCTGCTCAATCCAGAAATACGACATCTTGTATTTTAGATGGGTAACATAGTAGATGACGGCAGAAAAAGACCTGCACGGTCCATCCAGTCTGCCCAACAAGATAAACTCACATGTGCACTGGTTCCCAAAGCTGGTCCTGGAGGCACCCCAGCCAGTGATGTTTTTGGGATATCCGCAATGAATATTCATGAGAGAGATTTGTATGCAGTGGAGGCAGTACATGCAAATCTCTCTCATGAATATTCATTGTGGGTATCCTTTAAACCTGACTGGCTGGGATGCCTCCAGGACCAGATTTGGGAACCACTGGTGTAATGTTATGCTAGAAACTATATTAAAAACAATAAAACACTCAAAGCGCTTGAAAACACGGCACATAGATTAAAAATGGTATTTCATGTCGTTGTGTTGGATGAAGGAGTTCAGTTACCATTTTAGTCTAATTCAAAGAATAGGAGTTGATATTCACTTGACACAGTCACTGGATTAAGTTAAGCATCGGTGACGCCATTTACCTTAAACCATATATTCAACGTCACTCTCAAAATGAACATGTGATAGGTACATAAGTATTGCCATACTGGGAAAGACCAAAGGTCCATCAAGCCCAGCATCCTGTTTCCAACAGTGGCCAATCCAGGTCACAAATACCTGGCAAGACCCCGAAAAAGCTCAATACATTTTATGCTGCTTATCCCAGAAATAGTGGATTTTCCCCGTCCATTTAATAACAGTCTATGGACTTTTCCTTTAGGAAGCCGGCCAAACCTTTTTAAAACTCCGCTAAGCTAATCGCCTTTACCACATTCTCTGGAAGCGAATTCCAGAGTTTAATTACACGTTGAGTGTATTTTCTGATCAATATTCAAAACAATTTAACTAGCAAAAATGACTGCTGGCCAGTTAAATTGTTTGTTCAGGACTATCCGCTAATTTTCAATGACTCTTATTTGGTTATCTCCGCTGAAAATTAGCAGATAGCCCCAAACAGTTTCCTATTATGGGGGCATTCCGGGGGTGGAGTCAGCAATTGGCTAGTTAAGAGCCGATATTAAGCACTTACCCTGCCAGGATAACTGTTTTAATGGTATCATATAAAGCACAGCCCTTTCTTTATACGGCAACCCATAACTGGTTAAATTTTGAATATCGACCTAACCAGCCTTGTGTTAGCCCATTCTGCATAAACCAGATTTTCAATGCCAAAGCCCAGACATGGCCAAGCATTTAATATCTGGGAATAACACCGGCTGCGGTCAGCAAAACACTCATCTCCACTGGCTAAATATTTACCCCTTTGTGTTTTGGGAGGAAAACGCCCTTTATGCAGTTCTATAAATGTATCCGTTCTTTATTTTTTGACCTTGCATTAGAGAATGGCATGGGGACAAATTTTGTCCCCATCCCCTCCCTGTCCCCACAAGGTTTGTCCCCGCCCCATCTCCATGGGCTCTGTCCCCGTCCCCATGTCATTCTCTACCTTGCATTCCCTTGTCCACAATGACTTTTGCACTTACAAAGAGCAGTTTTCAAGGCTATTTCCAGGAGTAAAATACTGCTTCATGGAGTTCCCTCTCCTATAAGAAGGTAAACCTGGACCATTTTGTACATACTTTTACCCCTGTAAGCATAGGAGCCGTCTCTGTGGGTGCTGTGGGTGCTTGACCACCCCCAATATTGAGAAAATTCCTTTTATGTGTCCAAGGAAGGGTTATTTCCACTGGGCTTAGCACCCCCAATAATTTTGAAAAGTTGGCTCCTATGCCTGTAAGGGGCTATCTTCTAATTTTCATTCCAAACCCCACTGAACGATTTGGTCTTCCATTCCAATCCTGTTTGAAAAGCAGTAGCGGAGACCATTTCAAGCTCTGATTCTTCCTCTCCTGTTGTTTAATAGTTCCCTCCAGTGTGAGCGGAGTCATGGTGAATAACTTTGGTCGAATCGACTACCTCACTGTGTCCTGGCTGCTGGCTCCTGGAGATGTGGATAGCTACCTGGTCACCTTGACTCACAAGGACAAGACAGTTCAGTCTCTGTCCCTTTCCAAATCTGTCACTGAATGTTCCTTCAGTTCCCTGATCCCTGGGCGACTCTACAACGTAACAATAACCACAAAGAGTGGCAAGTTTGAAAATCATTCCTTCACCCAAGAGCGGACAGGTAAACAAGAGATTCTTCAGGACATTTTCAGCCAAGCTGGGCCAGAACATTTTTTAGTTTAAGAAATCAAAAGAGGAAAGAATGGTTGATAGATTATTTCTACACATGTTCTACTATTTTGAACTTTTAAAAGTGAAAATGGGCCTTAACGTTAGGTCTAAATAAGTGGGCATAAAGCCCATACGCAAGCGGCTGGCCTAATGTGAGGTAATCGGTTTCCAAAATAAATATGCCTGGACAGACAATGTCACTAAATTTAAATGTCAACTATCCAGAACAAAGATTAATTGTGATGAAAATGCTCAGAAATAATACAGTGTCCCAAAGTGTATGTGTCAAACACATATAGATACCCTTATCTCGATCATTGCACCATCATGAATGTACATATGAAACAAATTGTTGCACTAATAATTTCATAGATTAAATTGTTCATAGCATATAGCATAGAATCTTCATAAAATTACTTAGCTTGTTGGTGAAATATCAAACAGCTGTAAGGCACGATGAAAGGCTGTCCAAATATAGTGTAAGAGTAATCCAAAGCACCCCAACCAAGAACCAATGGCTTCTTCAGGGGTTCTTCAAAACAAAACAGGCCGGAGAACAGCACCCGGAAAATAGATCTCATGCATATTCATTGGGGAAATCCTAAAAACCTGACTGGATTGAAGCCCTCAAAGACCGAAGTTGCCTACCCCTGCACTAGCCAGTTACACATGCTATGTGAAAGAAGGTAGGGTGCTCAATGTCGATCCTCAAGGGCCGCAACCCAGTCGGGTTTTCAGGATTTCCACAATGAATATGCATGAAATCTATTTACCCACAATGGAGGCAGTGCATGCAAATAGAACTCATACATATTCATTAGGGAAACCATGAAACTTGACTGGGTTGTGAACCTCAAGGACCAACATCGAGCACCCATGACATATATAAATGGTGTAACCGACATGCCATTCTGTGTTTTAACTCTTAAATAGTGCATGTTTCAGATTTATTGTTTTGGCATCTATAACACTCCTTCCTTCCTCTCTTCAGTACCCTCAAGTGTTCAGGGGCTGACAGTAAGCAACTCAGCCCGAAGTGACTACCTGAAAGTGTCTTGGCTTGACGCTACTGGAGACTTTGATGACTACCAAGTGATCATCAAGAATAACAATGACTTTATCCAGACAAAAACCATTCCCAAGACTGAAAACGGATGTGTCTTCACCAAGCTTGTCCCTGGGAGGCTGTATAGTGTCACAGTGACCACAAGAAGTGGAGCGTATGAGACCAGTGCCATGGGCAACGGTAGAACCTGTAAGTGTGCAATAGAGTGAAACATGGAATGAACGATGTCAGGAGCCAGTCACTGTGTGCTAAGAGTAAACATGGTGAGATTTGAAAACCAAGGGGGAGGGGGCTAATTGTAAAGCCTATTTTCTCTGTGGAAGAAGGCTTTAATAAAATTGCGCAGCCATAGGCGAACTCATAAGTACTCACGCCAGCAAGCTGGTGTGTATTTAGCGCAGTGTGCACAGATGTTACCAGGAGCAGAGTTTGGGCAGAGCTGTGACATATGCTTGTAAATCCACTATTCATGATATATTGTAAGCCACATTGAGCCTGCAAAGAGGTGGGAAAATGTGGGATACAAATGCAATAAATAAATTATATAAAGTGTGCCAGTACCTGCTTAGATTATATGCTCACACTTACTGCAACTGCGTGTGTTGGCGGTTGCATGTTATTGGGCTGATTCTAAGACTCCATGCTATAAAGGCACATAGGCGCCTAGATTGCATTAAGAAAATAAGCATCCTTTTTTACATTCTGCATAGGTCCCCTGTTAATGAAATTACCCCCTGGATATTCAAACGAGATAATGGGGAACAATTACCTGAGATGGAATAATGGCTGGTATTTATATGGTACTTTTTTGCAAAACATCTAATACACCCTCATTATGATAACATTGGCTCTTAGTTTTATTTATTTATTTATTGCATTTGTATCCCACATTTTCCCACCTTTTTGCAGGCTCAATGTGGCTTACAATACATCATGAATGGTGGAAATATATTAGGAAATAGAAATTTAGTGTTACAGAAGAATCTTGGGTAACATGATAATGATAAAACATGATAGTAATATAACAAGCAGATATTATAAAACAGTTCTGAATATATGTGGAGGAGTGGTGTGTGTTCACATTTGTTGATCTTTGTGGTATACCTTGTTAAAGAGATGGGTCTTCAGTAGTTTGCGGAAGTTAGTTAGTTCATAAATCGTTTTTAAGTTGCGCAGCTGCGCGTTCCAGAATTGTTAAACCCTTTCCAGATTCAAAACATGCAAATCTGCTCTCTGGGATGAAACGTGTCGGACCACAAATTGTGGCTCAGCCCAGCTACATCTGCAATATTTGTGAATCTGCTAATTACCTTGCGTTTACTACTTAACAGATGTTAAATATAAAAATACCAAGCAATTTGAATTCAGCTGCCGACTGAGTCACTTTACGCTACATAAAACAGATCGCGTCCCTTCAGGCCCTCCCTGTGTCCTGCCCTCGAAACAGGAAGTTATATCAGACAAGGGCGGGACACAGTGAGGGAAGGCCCGAAGGGAGGTGATCTGCCACTTTCACACGGAGGTGAGGCGCTGCCGATTTGAATGCAGGGGGCCCGGTCACAGTGGCAGACGGAAGGGGGCTATTGACGGAGCCGAGGGCAGGCAGGTGAGACCAAGGACTGCAGCGCCGGTGGCCTGGAAGCAGGAGAAGGAGAGAGACCCTGGCGCTGGGCCCTCCTTGGAGGTTCGGGCCCGGGGAATTTTGTCCCCCCGCCCCCCCTCTCGGTGGCATTTGGCGCACGTAGGTCATTCTGGTGGTAAGGTCGCAGTCCCAAAATGGACACGTGGCAATTTTGGTTTTGCCGCACGTCCATTTTCGGCAAAAGTTTTTTAAAAAGGCCTTTTTTACAGGTGTGCTGAAAAATGGATTGGCGCATGCCCAAAATCCGCACCTACAGTACCACAAGCCATTTTTCATTGCACCTTAGTAAAAGGACCCCTCAGAAATATTGCCGGGTGCCTGAGAATACAGTAGTGCTGCTTTGCCGCACGCTATCTGCGCAGAAGCCCTACTGCTGCTTGCTAAAAGGATCCTTTAGTTGCTGGTGTTGCCCTTGGGAAATAGATTTTAAATAGGCATTTTTTTAACCTTCTCATATACCTGTCCTGTTATACCCCCCCCCCCCCCCCAATGGCTTTGAAATTATTTTGATAATAAAACTGTTTCTCTGCTATTCTTCTCTATAACCAGTCCCCGAGTCGGTAAAGGAGTTGACTCTTGCCAGCAGAAGCACCGAAGACCTGCGGGTGACATGGTCTAAGGCTGATGGTGACTTGGATCATTATGAGATTCAACTGCTCTTCAATGATATGAAGGTCTTTCCACCCATCACACTTAGCAACACCGCTGTGGAGTATCAGTTTACTTCTCTGACCCCGGGGCGCCTGTACAAAATCGTCGTCTTAACTTTCAGTGGAGAAGCCCAGCGAGCGACCTTTG
This sequence comes from Microcaecilia unicolor, assembly GCF_901765095.1. Lineage (NCBI taxonomy): Eukaryota > Metazoa > Chordata > Amphibia > Gymnophiona > Siphonopidae > Microcaecilia > Microcaecilia unicolor. The sequence continues at coordinate 8,842,237 of NC_044039.1, read as the reverse complement.
TGGAAGGTCTAACAGGTAAACGGTACCCTGAAAAGCAATGGCAGCAAACGTTTCCAGCCTCCAACCGCTCTCTGGGCGCAAGGGAAGCAAACGTGGAAAGTTAAAGGAGGAGAATAAGCTCCGCCTTAAATAAGTAAAATAAAAATTCAGCGGTTTTATTTAGAGAAAGCAAAGACAAAATGGCACAAAATCCACTTCTTTTCACAGCACGCTTCTGTTTTCAAATGAGGGAATATGCCTATTCAGTACATTATATATATATATATATATATATATATATATATATATATATATATACATACACACACACACACACACAATATAAAATAAAACCAACATGATCCAGTTTTTAGGGGTTTTTTTTAAATTAATATTTATTAAATTATCTATGTCATTGATATATTTATTTGGTCTTACTTTTTCATTATTCTGGTCTGTTGTTAGAGTAGACCTGCCTCTTTGGGTTTGTTTTTGGGGTATTTTTTTTTTTAATGTATATATGAAAATTTCTGTATTTCAGATATTTCTGTTCAGGGTGCTCACAGTTGTATCTGCTCTAGTAAAGGTACATGGAACCATCTGGACCCAGAGTTAGTTTTCAAGATGTCGTTTTTCCCAGAAACACAAAACAACAGAAACCGCTTAATACATTAGACCTATAGGACAAGGAGTGGGCCAGTAGGGTGCTTGTTTTATAAAGTCTGATTTGTTCTGTGCTTTTCCACCATCCAGCTTCCCACAATTCCATGGCCACAGGAAGGTCCACAAAATCCAGCCCTACCTGTGGAATTTCCCATTCACCCTAGACAGAGGGCTAAACAGTGGTAATGACTTGGGGAGGGCGGGGGGGGGAGTGGGCAACATGGTACAATCCGTGTCGAGTCTTGAGAGCTATTTATTGCACAGAAGAAAAAGGACCTTTATTGAGAACTAGGTCTCCTTAGGCTGTGTTTTTGTCCCCAGTATCCTGTGGGGAATTGGTTCTTCTTTGCAATCCTGGCAGCTGCCGTTATGATACGGTGCAATCCCGGAGGCAGCAGGCCATACAAAGTTGAATCCTCTCCCTCTGCTTCTGATGTGATTGTTACGAATACGACAGTTCAACCTGGAAACGGAAGGGGAGAACCCAGTGGCCAGGAGGACGAGGGTGGGATAAGGAAGAAATGGATGCAGGGGCATAACCAGACACCCAATTTTAGGTGGGCCTGGGCCCAAGATGGGTGGGCAGAAGAACCGTGCCCCATCCCACAGGTGATTTGGTCTCCCCTTCTCTCACCTGCATGCCATATGCCATGGTCTCTCAAACACACACACCCCTCCCCTGTATACCTTTTAAATAGCAGATTTTCACGGGCAGCTTTCAGAAACTAATATACACTGCTCATGTTGGCCCCAGCCTTCCTTCTGATGCAACTTCCTGTTTCCGCATAGGCGGGAATATGTCAGAGGAAAGGCTGTGGTGCTGGTGTGGTATTTACAAGGTATACAGGAGGGACAGTTGTTGGCAGTTTTCAGATAGTGGGACTTTGGGATCCCTGCCAGCCACATCATAGATGTGCTGCTACTGACTGGGCCTGAGCCTAAAGTGGGTGGGCCCGGGCCCACCCTTGGCTACGCCACTGAATGGATGGCATGGGGTAAGGGAGAGGGATTAGAGAGACCTTATCTATTTCCCTCTTTCCACAGTTTCTCTACCCCTCTTGTCTGCAGTCTCTTCTTTGGTTCAACTGATTTGGACTCTCCTTTTGCTGAGCTTCCCCCAGACCCTTTCCTTCCCTTATTCTCTATCCCCCTCTTTCCTCCATCCACCCCCCCCCCCCCCATCAACAAAAAGGGCCAAATAAAGTAACTGGACCCAGAAGAAATTCCAGAAAATAACTTATAATAAAGGCTTTTTTTTAACTATTTAATATCGTAATTGTGTTGGTAGGACTTTGAGTGATCGATTGGTTTTCACTCTTTTTCCTTTCGGTTTCCGTTCTTTCCTTTATACCCAGTTCAAAGCTTTACTTCCTTGGTTCTCCCCCTCATTTGAGGTCTGTATTTGATTGTCTTTGTTAGAAATATTTCATTATCCTTTTGCTTTCTGCTATAGTGCTTTTTTGTGTCAGGTACTTGCGTCTGTTTACTCTTTCCAAAAATACTAGGACTGTAGGGCATTCAATGAAGCTGTAAAAATAGTAAATTTAAAACAAATCAGAGAAAATGTTTCTTCACTCAATGTGTAATTAAAATCTGGAATTCGTTGCCAGAGAATGTGGTAAAGGTGGTTAGCTTAATGGGGTTTTAAAAAAGTTTGGACAGCTTCCTAAAGGAAAAGTCCATAGACCATTATTAAAATGGACTTGGGGAAAAAGCCACTGCTTAATTCTGGGATAAGCAGCATAAAATCTGTTTTACTTTTTAGGGATCTTGCCAGGTATTTGTGACCTGAATTGGCCACTGTTGGAAACAGGACACTGGGCTTGATGGACCTTTGGTCTGTCCCAGTATGGCAATACTTATGTACATATCTGTGTAATTATTGAAAACATTTGCATCAATATTACATTTTTTAATATGCGAATATGCCAGTTTATGAAAATGTGCTGGATAATCTTGAAAAATCTGTCACAGGGAACCAAGGGCTATGCTTATAAATAAAGCTATTACAGTATCTTGTATAACAAAATATATATGTCCCCCGATTCTGTCTTCTGAGTTGTACTTGTGCTTTTCCAGTTCCCAGTGCAGTGAAAAACATTCACGTTTCACCCAATGGCATGACAAACAGCCTGAAGGTGAACTGGACCCCTGGAGGAGGAGACGTTGATTCCTACACGGTGATAATTTTCTGGCAAAACCAGCAGATCGATATCCAGACCATTTCCAAACATACTTATGAGCACACATTTCATCAGCTGGAGGCCGGGGAACAGTATCAGGTGGAGGTGAAGTCGAACAGTGGCCCTTTACACAACAGTCTGACGGCCTATGGACGTACAGGTAGGATCCCATGAGAAATACGTTCTTTATAACGTCCACCTAGGCCAAAAGTAATATGACTTGATGTTATGGCATTCAAAATGTAAATTTATTTCCTTTACTTTTTTAGGGCCCCTTTTACAAAGCGGCGGTAAGGCCAACGCGGGCTTACAGCTCGCTAAACAGGAAATATCGCCGGGCTATCACAGCAGCCAGGCGGTACTTCCCACCAGTAGCCAGAAAACAGATTTTGGGTGGGCCTAGGCAAGAACTAGGTGGGCACCAAGTGTTCTCCCCCACCACCAAAAAACAATCTCAGCTGGCGGGAAAATGCTTCTTTCCACCATGTGCAGGTATTGGTATCGTGGAGAGTAGCGTTTTTGTTACCATCAGGGGGAAGCCTTCAGCTGATGGAGCTTGGGATCCCCAACTACCACTAAATATGTGCTACTGTTGGGTGGGCCTGAGCCCTAAGTGGGTGGGCCCTGGCCCACCCAGGCCCACCTGTGGCTACACCACTGCTTCCCACCCCCAGCGTGCCGTCATTTTTGTAGCGCTGGTGTTTACCCAGTGTTAATTGGGCAGTTCTGTGCGCTACCCAGTTACCACTGGGTTAGCGCAGGAGCCCATTCTGCCACCTCAATGGGTGATGGTAAGGGCTCCCTCCTGAAAAGGCCGCATAGCAAGTGCTTTACTTGCTGCACGGCCATATCCTGCAGAAAAAGATACTACCCTTTTACCAGCTGACGGTGTTCAACTATTGAGCGAATTTATTGCATTTCTCTCAGATGTTTCACTGTTTTAAACATTGTAGGAAAATATCTTTCAGACAAGTGGAGAAGAGTCAAAATTTCACCTGTTTCCTGAAGTAGAGATAGTCTTGTGTTGAGCAAAGCCTTTCAGGGAGTGCATTCCAAAGTGTGGGAGCTACTAGCGTCATCTGGGTTTAAAAAAGGTTTGGACAAATTCCTGGAGGAAAAGTCCATAGTCTGCTATTGAGACAGTTATGGGGAAGCCACTGCTTGCCTTGGGATTTGTAGCGTGGAATGTTGCTACTTTTTGAGATTCTGCATGGAATCTTTAGGATTCCAGAATCTTGCTATTCTTTGGGGTTCTACATGGAATGCTGCTACTCTTTGAGATTCTGCATGGAATCTTGTCGCTCTTTAGGATTCCAGAATCTTTCTATTCTTTGGGGTTCTACATGGAATGTTGCTACTCTTTGAGATTCTGCATGGAATCTTGTCACTCTTTAGGATTCCAGAATCTTGCTTTTCTTTGGGGTTCTACATGGAATGTTGCTACTTTTGAGATTCTGTATGGAATATTGTCGCTCTTTAGGATTCCAGAATCTTTCTATTCTTTGGGGTTCTACATGGAATGTTGCTACTCTTTGAGATTCTGCATGGAATCTTGTCGCTCTTTAGGATTCCAGAATCTTTCTATTCTTTGGGGTTCTACATGGAATGTTGCTACTCTTTGAGATTCTGCATGGAATCTTGTCACTCTTTAGGATTCCAGAATCTTTCTACTCTTTGGGGTTCTACATGGAATGTTGCTACTCTTTGAGATTCTGCATGGAATCTTGTCGCTCTTTAGGATTCCAGAATCTTGCTTTTCTTTGGGCTTCTACATGGAATGCTGCCACGATTTGGGTTTCTGCCAGATACTTGAGACCTGGCTTGGCCACTGTTTGGAAAACAGGATACTGGGCTAGATGGACCTTTGGTCTGACC